>NC_090929.1:434073980-434383230 GCF_040938575.1 Ambystoma mexicanum
TGGGTTGCAGGCGATTGTGGCAGGGGATGGTGATAGGAAGGATGTGATTTTGGATATCAGGAGAAAGATTGATCGGTGTGTGCGTGGAGGGATGGATCTGGAGTTGGCGTGGGTCCCCAGTCATAGCGGCATTCTGGGAAATGAGTTAGTGGATCTGGCGGCGGGTGAGGGTATGAGAAGGGAAGCGGTTGATGTAAGATTACCTTTGAGTGTGGATGAGACGAAGGCAGTGATGGTGAGGCGGGTCATGGATGAGTGGCAGGAGAAGTGGGTGAGTGGGGTGAAAGGTAGGTGGATGTTTGGTATTCGTGAGAAAGTGTCAGTAAAGGTGAATTCGGGAAGTCTAGAATGGAGGAGGGGGGAGGAGGTGATGCTGAATCGATTGAGAATAGGGCATGTGGGACTGAATGAATATCTGTTTAGAGTAGGGAAGCGAGAATCGAGGGATTGTGCGGTGTGTGGAGTGCCTGAGACTGTGGAACATTTTCTGTTTAGGTGTGAGAGACATGCTGTAGAGAGAGAATTGATGAGGGTTCGATTGACTGCGCAGGGTGTGGCTGAGTTGAGTGGGAAGGCTTTGTTGGGAGGTGATGGGGTGAGTGGCAGAAGGAGGAGTAGTGTGATGTTGGATTTTGTGAGGCAGACAGGACGGTGGGAGGAATTGTGAGTTTTACGTGGGTTGAATGCTGAATGGTGGATAGGTGCACATCATCCAATTGGATGGGGAAGCGCCTGCGTGGGTCCGTCCACGCCTACTCTAATTTAAAGAAAGAAAGATAAGGACTGTGCATCAGTCAGTTTAGGAGAGCGGAGGGCGGGGCGCACGCAGTTCGTGGCGCTTCGAGGCCTTGAGTTTCGGAGGCGGCAGACGGAGTGCGGGCCCCCGGGGGTTTGGGGTTTGAACGTTGGAGTGCGGTCGGCGTGTTTCGGGTCGGTGGTCGGGCTGTTGAGGGGTGTTGCGCGGGTGGCGGATGCGATTAGTAGTGGCGGGAGAAGCGGAGCTGGGGTCGGGGAGTGAGTTGGTGGGGGGTGTTTGTTTGTGGTGGGGTGGCTGTTGGTGTGGATTGGCTGGGTGTGGTTTGTGGTAGGGTGGCTAGTGGTGCGTGTGGTAGTGTGGGTGTCGCTTGGGTTAGTCGCGGTGGGTTGGCGGCAGCGCGCGGTGCCTCGCCTGAAGCGCATGTGTAGGCGTACGGGCTGGGGTCTCGCGGGTCTGCGCGCCGGTCTCCGGGCTCCCTGGGTGGTGTGAGTTTGGGGTGTAGTGTCTGTTGGTGTGGATTGGTGGGGTGTGGTTGTTTGCGGTGGGATTGCGGGTGGCTGGTGTTGGATTGGTGGGGTGTGGTAGTTTGCGGTGGGGTTGCAGGTGGCAGGTGTTGTTTTGGGGTAGTAGTTTGTGGCTGGAGGTTCGTGTGTGGGTGTCGCTTGGGTTCGTCGCGGTGGGTTGGCAGCAACGCGCGGTGCCTCGCCTGAAGCGCATGTGTAGGCGTACGGGCTGGGGTCTCGCGGGTCTGCGCGCCGGTCTCCGGGCTCCCTGGGTGGTGTGTGTTTGGGGTGTAGTGTCTGTTGGTGTGGATTGGTGGGGTGTGGTTGTTTGCGGTGGGATTGCGGGTGGCTGGTGTTGGATTGGTGGGGCATGGTAGTTTGCGGTAGGGTTGCAGGTGGCAGGTGTTGTTTTGGGGTAGTGGTTGTTTGTGGCTGGAGGTTCGTGTGTGGGTGTCGCTTGGATTAGTCGCGGTGGGTTGGCGGCAGCGCGCGGTGCCTCGCCTGAAGCGCATGTGTAGGCGTACGGGCTGGGGTCTCGCGGGTCTGCGCGCCGGTCTCCGGGCTCCCTGGGTGGTGTGAGTTTGGGGTGTAGTGTCTGTTGGTGTGAATTGGTGGGGTGTGGTTGTTTGCGGTGGGATTGCGGGTGGCTGGTGTTGGATTGGTGGGGTGTGGTAGTTTGCGGTGGGGTTGCAGGTGGCAGGTGTTGTTTTGGGGTAGTAGTTGTTTGTGGCTGGAGGTTCGTGTGTGGGTGTCGCTTGGGTTAGTCGCGGTGGGTTGGCGGCAGCGCGCGGTGCCTCGCCTGAAGCGCATGTGTAGGCGTACGGGCTGGGGTCTCGTGGGTCTGCGCGCCGGTCTCCGGGCTCCCGGGGTGGTGTGAGTTTGGGGTGTAGTGTCTGTTGGTGTGGATTGGTGGGGTGTGGTTGTTTGCGGTGGGATTGCGAGTGGCTGGTGTTGGATTGGTGGGGTGTGGTTGTTTGCGGTGGGGTTGCGGGTGGTTGTGTGGAAGTGTGGCCTGTGTGTTGATTGGTGTAGGTGGTGCACATCATCCTTTAGGATGGGGAAGCGCCTGCGTGGGTCCGCCCACGCGTTCGTTAATTGAGAAGAAGAAGAAGGACTGTGCATCATACTGATCTGAAGCTGAGCCCCCATAAAGTATCCAGCCAGGAACTAAATACTTAGCGCGTGCTGGTGAATACACACAGGCAAGCAATAAATGAACACTTCTTTACTCCCAAAACATTTCTCTGAGAAGGGATTCTAACATCATACAGCAAATGGACACTTTGGGTCCTGCATCCATTTTTGCTTTGCATTTGGTGCTTCAATCACTTTTGCGTCTTTATGACAACGTGAAAGAAGTTGCCCAGGGAAATGCTGCGAAGCTGTGTAGCTTGGAGCAGTCAGTTACTCTGACATCGACTGGATCAAGACACTTCTCTTAAGCTTATGTTTTCCGAGCGGAGAGAAAATAAGCTTCTGCTACAACAGCTGAGCTTATCATCAAATGAAAATCATGGCTTGCCTTTTTGTGACTGCAGAGTGAGGAGTCGGAGAGTGAGGGTAAGGGAAAAGTACATGTTACTACTCAAACCTCTACTCAGGTGGGTCTGCAAGGGGGAAAGTGATGAGGTATCTTATTTTGGAGGATGAGAATGTTGAGAATACGAAAGGTTCTCAAACAACAGACTCACCCTCACCTCTTGTAGATTTATGTGACCAACATGTGAATATTGAAACGGAAATAGGGGACACAGTAGAAGATCTGATGGAGGGACATTTGGATCAAGCAGAAAATTAACAGGAACAAGAGGGGTGGGTAAAGTTTTCCAGAAGGAAAAGGAAAACAAAAACCTAACAAAAAAAGTCTCAAAATCTTCCAGCTCCCAACAACAACAACAAACGAAAAAACTCAAGGAAATTCTTGGAGGCTCTATCAACAAGAGAAAGAGAGACTAGGGACTTAACAAAAAAAATGTCAAAGACTAAAGCAGACAGGACAGGTGAGGGAAATTCTAGAACAAAGCAGTCAAAAATGATGGTTTTTTTGGAAAACCCAAAGCCTCCTATGGGGGATGAGGAAAGACTAAATATTCTGGATGCAGAATCCCAGGAGGCACAATTGAAAATACGAGTTTGGATGTATTGATTTCCCCAAATACATCCATGGTACCCACAGGAGGTCCCACAATAGTACAAGGCGATACAGAATCCACAGAGGATGCCCGAAAAAGGGTTAACCAAAATGTTCATGGTACTGAAATGGCCGAGAGGAAAAAAATCTTAATATAAACAGAGGGCAAATAATTTAAGGTTTTCATGACGTGCCTCAACTCACAGCACTACGATCAGAGGATATATTAAGAGTGGCATTCCCGAAAAAGGGAGCTGAGCAGTCAGTTTGCTTCTTTTCATCAAACCTAGTTGCCCAAATGGTTTGGGACAATAAAGAGGCCCTTTAAACTGTAGGATAACAGCTGGAGGAATTGACTTCACAAAATGAAATGGCTGCTTTCTGAAGCCCAGTCCAGATGGTGGAAACAAAAACGCCACTGACACAGGAAAGGGCAGGTGACAAAAGGGTGGAAAACATTGTACAGGACGAGTGGGCATGGTTAGAGGGTGCCATAGTGATGTTTAAAAAGGCAAAGGCCAGTCAGCAGCAACTTTGAAGGACATCAAACCACAGTTATTTCATGGAATGTTTGTGGAGACCACAAACTGTTGGGGAAATTCATGTTTGTTCATAAGTTATCTAACATTATATTTCTCAAAGAAACCATGGCTGTGGATAGCTTTGAACTAATAGGATATTGGATATTTTACCTATTATAAATCTGCCACGCGGTGGGTAAAAGGTCGCCCCTAGGGAGGAATGGCCATATCAGTGGAATTCAAACTAAACAGTATACACTGGGGGATCAAAACGCCCTCTGAAGATCTGATGGCAGTTAATATCTACGCCCCTCAGACAAACACAAACTTGTTGATTATAAATGTCTATGGTAATTATGAAAGGACAACAATTGAGACTACACTGGCTTCCTGGATGCTTTGTTCTTGGATTTAGGGAGTCCTAAAATGAAGAATAAACATCTAGGATGGCTTTGGTCGAGATACCTAGCGAAATCTATACTAGCGAGTATACGAGTACTAAAAACTTCTGGATTGATCACATTTTCCTCTCAACTAGTTTGGGTAAAATATCTGAAACTCCTATACGGGGGGACTGTGGGGGAAGTGACCATCTCCCCATACACCTTAATCTCCATTTGTCTCTAGGTTTATATGATCTCGTACCCACCCTAGCTTTTACAACTTTAGCTAAGGGAGGGGGACCCATAATATGGAATTCGAAGGCATACAGGATCTTTATTAAAGCCGGGGAAAAAGAACTGGATACAATGGCGGAAAGGGGTGAGGTACTACATTTGAGCAATTATAACACGTTGCCTTTGTGTTTAGGGCATTGAGTGGCAAGGATATCTTCCAAGGAATTTCAAAGCATACCACTAATTACGACAAATATCCAAAAGGCTCAAGCAAAAAAAGAGAGCTGACATTAGAGCGAGTTAAAAACTCACAACCTCTAGGCCCTTTTTTCAGGGAAGCAAAGAGGAAAATTGTCTAAAAAGATCCCTTAAAGTTATCAGGCGTGATAATTATATTAAAAGAAACCAGCAGATGGTAGACTTCCCTGGTTGGAAAGGATGCACAAAACTTCTCGGCAATTATGGGGGATGTTACAAAGAAAAAACCTCATTCAGTAGGGGATTGTCAGATAAAGGCCCAGGTCTGGGAGCAATATTTGAGAAAAAAGTATTCTCTTCCATTGACAGAGAAGGTTTATGACTTTGACAGGAAGCCACTGAAACAGAGCGATGCATTAAATTGGAATTTAGAAGATGTCAGTTAGGCTATGAGGAGAGTAAAACCTTCAAGAGCCACAGGGCCAGATAATAATCCACCATTAATGATCAAAAAGTATGTGGAGCTTTGGTGCTGCCGATTTGGGATCTCTTTAGATATGTCTCTCTCTTACAGGGTGCCAGATACCTGGAAACAATCCCTTATTATCCCCATTCATAAGAAAGGGGATAGACAATACCCAACGGATTTCAGGCCAATTGTCTTGCTTGATTCTTCCAGCAAGAATGTTGGCACTTTGCTGTTAAAAGAACTTAAAACCGAAATAAATACACTTACATTTTTACTCAGACAACACCAAGTGGGATTTCGCTCTGACATGGGCACCCCCTTAAATTCACCAAGGCTCATTTGCGGGCAACAGTGCAAAAAGAAAAACGTTGGGGACCGTCTCTATGGCCTCTATTGACCTGTCAAATGCTTTTAACATGGTCAGTAGAGGACGGCTATGGATGCAACTTGTGGCATTAGGTATCTCTCCCCATCTAGTTTGGCAGCTTTCTCTTCTCCACACTGATACCACAGAGAGTGAGATTGGACAGGGAGGGGGCTGTGACGGCACCTGTAATTACATCAGTTGTGTTGAGACAGGGATGTGTGGTAGCCCCAATCCTCTACAAACTTTACATTTCAGATCTAAGCAACCTGTGGCAGGGTGGGCTCACAAACTCAGTAAGGCTTGGCACAGTAACCTTGGACTGGCTGTCTTTCGCTGACAACATAGTTCTTTTTGATCTTACACCGATCGGTCTTCAGCAGAAGCTAGTCATTTTCCACTCCCATGCGGTGGAAAATAACTTAGAAATTAAAGGCCAAAACAATTAAGAGTTTTTATCTTCTCGACTAAGCGAGCACCAAAAACTATGATCTGGCGGGTGGGGGATGACCAACTGGAGAGAGTAGACTCATTGACCTACCTAGGGTATGAGGTTGCAAATACAATTTCCATTCAATCTGGGTTACAATATATTGAGGCTAATTATAGCCCGTTTTTAACTTAAATGAAACGTATATGTGCCCAGTCATGTCAATTTACTTTAAAGCCATTAATACAGTTCTACCTCTTACATGTAGCGCCAACCATACTATATGGCTTAGACATCAATTTAAATGATTTGGGAGATGAGCTAAATATGTCACAGGGCATGTTATGGAAAAAGACCCTGGGCCTAGCAACCTCATTGCCCAATGTAGTGATAAAACACAAGTTTGGGCTTGTATGCTTGTCTATCAGAGCAACTTGAAGGTGGTTATCTAGTTACTCTAAGTTGCTAAACCCACCAGCACAATCCTTGTATGAAGAGTGGAGCACAGAGCAAAATTGTGATTCTGGGTTTTCAATTACTAAATTGAAACAGCAAATCTACGATCTCCTGATTGATATAGGCTCTTCCAATCAAGAGTTGATAATAAACCCCACAAAAGGTAAAACATTTATTATTCCAACACGACTGAGCTAAAACTAAATATGATTTGGGCATATGCAAAGTTTGCAAAGACTATGCAAAACTTAACAAAAGGGAACATCTTGCATAATATCTATTCATCTTTCCTTGCCCAAAATTAAGGAGCTTGCATCTTCATTTTCACATAAATCAATTGCTGACATTAGAGAGAATGAGAGGATGGACTGAGGTGGGGGAAAATACAGGATGCAGGCTCTGTGGGAGGAGTGATATGTTAGAAACGATAAAACATCCGGTGATGGGCTGCAGAGCCTTGAAAGAAGATAGACTCAATTACCTCAAACTTGAGGTAGGCAATGAAGCTTTATGGTGTAGCCTTATGAGAGGGGATCTACAGAGTTTCATTTTACCTCTATGTAGTCTCCTCTCTACAATTCTTAGAAGATTGGAAGATGCAAAATTGGGGGTAGTTGAGGGGGATTAGGAGAGGTTTAAAGGACTGTGGCAAAAGGGTGCTGTATGTTGATCTACGATATCTGGAATGTTCTCTTCCCCCTCCCCTCTTTCGTCTCTTCCGTCCATATAGGACTTTGCTTTTTTTTTAGACTTTTTTTCTTGATTTTGTTTTTTTAGCTGTTTTAAAATGTTTAAATTAATATGATTTTTTTCTTATCTTTGCATGAACATTTTTTTTTGTTATACATTTTTGTAGTTTGTGAAATGTATCTACATGTTTTGTGTGTGGAAATAAAACAAAAGAACAAAAAAGAAAGTGTAACCTGATGGGTCAGGACCCGATCAAGGGTGTGACCAGCTTTATGTTTGGGACCCAGGACTTGCTGATTAAAACCAATAGATTTAAGTGTAGCAAGAAGAGAGATGGCATCAGTGTCATCCGAGTGATTAGCCCATAGATTAAAATCTCCAAAAACAATTAATGCAATATTAACCTTGGTTGTTTTATTCAATACATGAATTGTTCTTCAAAGAACGGCGTATCAGAGGGGCAGGCTGTAAATCAATATTACACTAAGGAAATAGTTCTCATGCAACTTAATCTTAGCCACTAAGCTTTCACAGCCATCCAGAGTATCGTGAGTATTAAGAAATATATTTAAACAATTAGAGGTGGCGGCGGCAGCGAATCCTCCACCACTCTGCGTAATACGATATGCTCTATGCATTGAGAAGTCCGGGGGTATGGCCAAGTGGCGGAACTAGGAGTATCTGAGGTGAGCCACGACTCTGTTATAGCCATAAAATCACATCCTGCATCAACAATAGCATCTGATATCTCGCCACCATGCTTCAGCAAGGAGTGAGTATTTAAAAGTGCAAAGCACATTTTGGTAATTGGAGGGTAGGATTAACCATTGGAACTACCAAAGAGGGTTGAGTATTACCCGGTAGGTCACTGAGCCAAACTATGTGGGCTTGTGTAGAAGGAGTTAAGGCTCCATCATTAAGTGCACTGGGCGTCGGTGGAGCATAGCGAAGCCGGGTATTTAGTTGCCAACTAGGCCGACAACTGGGGAGAATACAGAAGAGGCAACCATGTAGGAGGGTTGTGCACTGGAGACTGTGGGTACAAAACAGGAGCTTAGGATAACATTACATTTGACTTGATAAGCATCTCCATTCTGAGCATAGGTGGGTTGTGAGGCATTGCGCAATGCAGTGAGTATTTCAAGTATAGCAGACATATTTCAATGCAAGCGCAAGAACACCCGAGTGTGAGGATGTGCGATCAGCTTGCTGACACCACAGACACAAACTAACTTGTTGAGAACGCGCCAGCGAGAACTCACCAAGGGGCTCACAAAATGCATGCTGGAACTACAAAGATTATGGGAATTGTAGTTCTGTGCCGCTAGAGTTGAAATAGAGCGGAGCTAAGCAAACAAACGGATACAATTATGAATTCTGACTCTTAGCAGCAGGCAATGGTCACAGTTAGATTAAAAGATTAGAGAAATGGTCAACTCGATTTACAAACTAATATAAAATTGATAATAGCAGCCACAAGATAAAATGCAAGAAGGTCAAGGGATAAAAAGCAGCAGCGGACAAGCAAGGGAGGATCACCTGGTGAAAGTTTCTTGGGAAAAGGGAAAGAAATGTCCTCAGGTAAGACGCAGTATTTTCCCTTTCCACCTCATATGGAAACCCTAGTCCCTGAAACGTTTGTGGGGTACCGTTACCCCATTACCATTGATCAATATAAAATCGAGAAAAGAAATCTCAAACATCTAGAAGAAGGGTAAGACAAAGTGGGGTGCCCTTGGGAGAGACCTGGCATCCCTCTTTCCTACCAACAACCCAGCTGACCTTAACCCGGCCTTTGATGGGCAATTATAATGTATTCTTTTTTTAAATGTATTTATTGGACATTTTTATGGCGCCTATATACACACAGGTATTTCCAGGCACTACAAGACAAGAGGGGGGAGGGGACATGGGAAATCATAAGAATACAACACCAATTAAACGGTTATATTGGTCTTGTGAGAGTCCTACTGTGCAAGTGCATGTACAAGGTGATAAGTGCAAGGGTGACAGGGTTGAGGGAGAAGTGCAGAGGTGGGTTTGGGCGGGGGCGGGCAAGTGCTGGTTGGGCCGAGGCGGCTAAGTGCCAGGGGAGAAAGATGGCCATGGAGGAGGAGTGCAGTGAGCAGGAGGACTACGTTGGGATAGTCCAGGAAGGGGAGCCCAAAGGCACTTGCTGGCAGAGGATGCTGGGGGTGACTGGTGGGGGATGGTCTGGCCCTTCTATGACTCAGACCAGGATCACAGAGGATGCCATCTATGTCCATTGGAAAGCAGAAGGAGAACCAGAGCAAGAAGGCAAGCAGGGCTCGCAACAGCAGTGTTTCCCAGCTCCAGAAGCGTAGCAGAAACAGCCAAAGCCGCCGGTAGAAGGAGCAGACCACTGGTGAGTGTAGGAAGGGCACACAGACACCAGGGAGCTCCGAAACAAACCACAGGCAAGTGCTGGTCCATGTATTTTGAATACCGAACTAAAAACAAACATATCGGACTACAAAAGTGCATTTTAAATACCGAGCTGAAAGCAAACCTACATTTAATTACCAAAGTGCATTTTGAACATAAACGGAAGCAAACTTATATTTAACTTACAAGAGTACATTTAAAACGTATATTTGAACTTCAAAGACAAGTTTTTTCAGAATGCGACTAAAACCTTAAGCAACACAAGTAACGATTGAATTGAGAACAATTTACCTTCAAAGCATATTTAAACCATTAAGCAATGTACATGTGAAGCTTGATAAGAACATTGACATTCAACCACAGAGATAGACAAAAGGGGGGAGCCAAAAAGCAAGGGATGTTGTATACAAGGCCAGGAGGCCCACCTAAAGACATTAAGCAGAAACACCTTTGTGCACAGGAGGAAGTGCCATGGAACATCGAGTGGCACAGGAACAAGCACCAAGGAAACACTTGGCGCACAGGAATAAGTGACAAGGAGTCGGCAAAGAGCTGTAGAGCCCAGGGATCCTGGTTGTGTGACCTGTAATGGGTGGAACGTGTGGTCTAAAAATGCGCCCAGACCAGTGAACCCTGAATACTGAAGACCCAGAAGATTGGGAACATCAACTGGTAAAATGAACAACAAGTACATAAGGTGAAGTTGAAGTCTTGGGGAAGGGAGCCGAGATTGAAAGACCTGTTGATGTTGTCTTGGGAGCGAGGTCCCAAGACCCTCCACCCCCTTTTTTGTTTGCAATTGTGTTGTATGATACTTTGAGAAGGGAACCCTGAGGATTATCTTGAACTATGTTGCTTGGAGCTCGAGAGAAGGGATCTTGAGACTTTTGTGGGACGGTCATATACTTGGGGAAAGAAAGCGAAGGGCTGGAAGAAGCATCGAATTTTGCATTGAACTTTACTTCTTTGGTTATTAACATCCTGTGAGAAACCCAATGGTATTCTCCCACCTACTCCCCCTGGATCTTCCATTCAGGTAGCCAGGGAAGGGCCATCGCTTTTGGATCCAGACCTTGGGGGTGGACAAGCAATGGAGGTTCACCCGAGTGGAGGGTCATGGGGGATTGGGAGGAGAATACCCGAGGGTGAGACATGGTATTCCCCCTTTCTTATTCATACACCAACCCACTCTCCCTCAGTCTTAATGGGCTATTTCCAATCACACCCCGTATCCCCCAATTTACACTGGGATGAGAAAGAGGCGATTTTAGAGCAATAAGCATTACCCATTGAAATAACATAGGGATGCAAAGTGAAGATTATCATCTAACACCTTTGAATTGTCCCACTAAGAGTCAGGCACATTTCCTCAACTGTGCACACCTTATTACAATTGACTCTCACCCACAGTATAAAAAGAGTGGTTCTGCCAGAATCAGAGAGCGAGCTAGGGATGTTGACTGGACCAGAGGAGCCAAGAAGCATGGAGCTGCAGTAAGAGAAGCCTGGAGGATCCGGAGGGGAACAGCGTGCCTATACACGGGTCCGGTGTTCACAAGTGGCTGCAGCATGGCCAGGGAGCCAGAGCGAGGCAGCCTGTATCCTGCTGGTGGTGTTCATTGAAATGCTTGATCCCCTTGGGAGGTGTGCCGGTCCCAAGAGTGTCTGAGGGGCAGCTGGTGAGACACCGACCTCAATCCAACCCCATTTAACCTGCTCGCTGGCGGGCGCTACTGTTGGTGAGTCTGATGAGACAGAGAGAAACTCAGTAGCATGCAGGTGGCTGAAGCAGGAGCGTTGCTGAGAGAAGAGCCTGGTGTGCAAAAGCAGGACAAAAGTCAGAGAAAGCTGGAAAACAGTGTAAGAAAACAAAGTGGAATGACAGAGAAGGTGTGCGAGAGGCATGGAAGTAATGAAAGACAGCAAAGCGTGCTGGCGGTGTGGAAACAGCCAAAAGTGGGTGCGAGAGAGACCCAAAACTAAGGAGAGGGGTACAAGCGACCCGAAACCGAGAGACAGCAAAGAGACAGTGAAAAGGAAAATTGACAGTTAAGAGAGGGTGCAAGCAACCCGAAACAAATAAAGAGTGCAAGAGGCACTACAAAAGGGCAAATGAAGGTGCAAGAGAGCATTGTGAAAACTGGAGGTGCAAGAGAGCACAGTGAAAAGTAAGAAGTGTGCAAGGGGCACAGAAAGGTGAAGGGAAGGTGCAAGTGTGCATGACAAAGGTGTGCAGGAAGCACAGTAAAGTGGAAAAGGACAGAATTAAAGTAGTGAAGAAGAGGAAAAGGTGCCCGAGAATAAGGAGAGGGGTTAGAGGTCAAAGTGGTCACGCATGGGAGGAGCAAAGAGCCTGGTGTTCTTGAATAGTCTCTGGTATTACCCCCACAAAAAACAGTACATTGAATAGTGCATTCTGACAAGAGGAAATTGTTGTTTGTTTGTTGAACTTCATAAAGAGGGGCCTAGGCTTGGGGAAGGGAGTCCTGAGAGGTCCAACAGAAACTGTGTATTATTGCTTGGAACAGGAAGGATCAAAGCTTGGGGAAGGGAACCCCAGGAGACACAGACATTTATTTATGCATTTGTTACATGCCCTAACCCAGGGGTATCACGGCATTGGTAACTTAGAAGCTTAGCTGGTCACAAATAATGTTGCATCAAAGACAGGAGTTACCATAACATGTTACATACACAGTGTGGCGGCAAATCTATCTTAAGCCATGGTAGGGAATAACCTAGTTGAATTCATCAAATAGCCAGGTTTTGATCAGCTTCTTAAAACGCTACTGCAAAGGTTCATTTCTGATGTGAATTGAAAGGGTGTTCCACAGCTTTGGTGCAGCTACTGGGAAGCTGGAGTCCCCGGCCCTAGAGCTCTTGAACCGGGGTACATTCAAATGCGTGCTGGATCTGGATATAAAGGATCTAGTTGATCTCTTTTGGGTGACAATTGTTCAGGTAAGAAGGGGCATCGTTGATAATACATTTGTGTGCAGTGATCAGGGTTTTAAATAGAATTCTGGCTTAGATAGGGAGCCAATGTACATCTCTTCTGATGGGAGATGTGTTCGTTCCTTTATAGTCCAAAGGCTGCACATAGGGCTTCGTTCTGTAATAGTTGCATTTTGGCCAGGTTAGTGGTTGTGGTACCTAGTAGGAGGATGTTACAGTAGTCCAACTTTGATAGCATGAGGGCTTGCACTAAGGTGAGGCAATTCTGTGGCATAAGGAATTGGCGGCTGAGAGAGACGAGTTTGGATGTCTAGGCGGTTGATGAGGATAGGGCATTGATGTGTTTAGTCATGGATAGGTGGGTATCCAAGTATACACCCAGTGTTTTTACCTGTGAGGACGGGATAGAGGTCCCATTGATGGTGATGGCAGCATAATCTGCATGTAGAGATATTAAGCGGGTGGGAGAACCTATAATGGGGATCTATCGTTGTTAAGACAGAAGCTATTGGCGGCCATCCAGTTTTGTATGATCGCATAGATCTTATTGATGGCAATGGTATCAAGTTTGTAATCTCCCGTGATGGGGATCAGGATCTGCGTATCATCTGTGAAATTTGTATATACGACTCCCATAGCGTCAAGAGCTGTGAATAGGACTTTAGTATAGGTGCTGTACAAAGTGGGAGATAGGGAGGAGCCTTGAGGAACACCCAAGGGTACAGGGCTGGGGTCTGCAGCCTCATCACCAATAAATACTCGAGAGGTGCATTCTGACAGGAAGGACTTGACCCAGAAGGTGGCATCAGGGAAGAAGTTGAAGTTTTCCACCACAGCAAGGCACAATTTGTCATGGTCTACCTGATTGAACGCGGCTGACCGTTCAAGGAGGAGGAAAAGGATGCCCATGTTGCGACGTCTCAAATACTATCCATCTGGATTTAAGTCTAGGAGAGCCGTTTCAGTGCTATGTGTCGGCCGGCAGCCTGATTGCCTGGCTCCTAGCAGGTGGTTGCTTTCCAAATAATCTTGAACTTGAATACAGACTATTCTGTCCAATATTTTCAGTAAGATTGGAACAGTAGTAAGGGGTCGGTAGTTAGTGGGGGTGGATGGGTTCAAGGAAGGTTTAAGTAATGGGGTTACCCAGGCCACTTTGATGCTAGGGGGGACAGAGTTGGTACTGAAAGAGGCATTAATAAAGTCGGTGATAATGGGTACTAGTACAGGAACACAACTTTTAACCAGATGTGCAGGGAAGCTGTCACCTTTACAATTGGATGGTTTCAAGGTAGAGATTATCGCCAGAACCTGGTCCTGGGATACCATATTGAATTTGAATTGGGGGGAAATATTTGAGGCAGGGATGTCATGAGCAATCAAGGGCATACTCTTAACAGCTAGTAGTTTTCTTTTATTCAGTATTTCCTCTTGAAGGGTCTGGATTTTAGATGCTAAGGCATTTTGGATAATAGTGCACCAGGCTTTACCTGTGTTGACAGGAGCGGCTGGGGGGGATGGGAGTTTCTAATTCTCTAAGTATAGAGAATAGTTCTTTGGTGTTTGGATCTGATGCAGGTATTGAAGGAGTTGGCTTTATGTGCCATCACGGCTGATTTGTATGATTTATTAGCTACTACAAACACATTGGTTGTGGAGATGGACGGGTTCTTTTTGTGGAGGTGTTCCAGAGCTTGTTTATTGCGACGTGAGAGTATAAGCTCTTCATCAAACCAAAAATGTGTTCGTTTTAGTTTACGGGGCGGTTTGAAGGTGAGCAGGGCTACTGAGTCAATATTAGATTTAAGGCACTTGTGGTAGACAGTAGAGATATTCTCAGAGTTAGTATCTGATGTCGGGTGAGTCTTGACGGTATCTAAAATAATCGGAACAAGGTTTTCCGCTGCAAATTTGTGAGATGGGGCACAAGCTGGTTTTGTGGAGGATCCTGGATCTTGGTGGTCAGGATATCAAAGCGTATTAGGTAGTGATCGGACCAGGTAACTTCTGAGATGGATTCTAGTGTTACGCTTACATTTAATACCAGGATACCAGGATCCAGTCCAGGATCCTTCCTTTGGATTGGGTGGGAGAACTGACGATTTGAATAAATTGCATTTCTTGGAGTGCTGTCGAAAAAGCAGTAGCTTTGTGGTCCAGTATATCATGTAGCCCATGTAAGGGCTCGTAGGATAATACATTTAGTATTAGGTTTGAGGGAGGGGGAAGGGAGTAATGAGTAATGGGATGTCAGAATCAGGGTGGTTGGAATTATTGGGTGGTCTATAGATGAGAAAGTTGATTCTATTTTTAGGGTTGGTTGCAAGTTTTAATAAAAGGAGTTTGTAACCCAATACTGGTTCTAGGGGGCATGGTCTGAACTGCAGAGTAGATTTGGCTATAAGCGCTACTCCACCTCCTATGGTATCTTGCCGATCTGCTCAAAAGATTGTAAAATCTGGGGGATGGCGAGTGAAAGGCCTGATGCTGGGTGAAGCCATGTTCCTGAGATAACTAGGAAGTCAATGTGTTGGCCGAGGACTAAGTCATGGATGTCGATAGCATGGGTGCCTAGAGACTGAACATTTATGATTGCACCTTTGACGCTGGAGTTAGGAACTGTAGGATGCAAAGTACAATCTTAAGAAGGGAGGAGGGGGCAACAAAGCTTGGCGCCTTGGTGGTGTGGACACGATATCTCGCTGAAGCGTAGGCAAAATGGTGTCTGGTAGGTGTGCGGGGGTCGGTGATAAAGTGATGGTGATGGCCCAAACAAGTGCGTGAAGTTAGTCTCAATTGTCTCAGGGTCCCTAGGATGGGAAGAGTAGTAGGTTGAGAGTTTACTGAGTTACTCGTGTCGCATCTTGCCTAAACACGGGGCAGTAGATCCTGGTGGGCCTAGGGTGCAAGGTGTTGTAAAGGAAGAAATGGGAGGGTATGCTGTTGGCTAAGTAATGGTGGAGGGAGCAGGTTGCAGAGTTATGTAGAGGTGTAGGGGGCAACCGGGAAAAGGTGTGGTGGGCAGGGTGTCACAAGAAAGGCTGATAGAGGTTGCTGGGCCTTTGGGCTTCGGAGTTATCATCATAGTACCAGGGTGCCCAGCTGAGGGTGGCAGGAAGGGGGTAGGACATGGGTGGGGTGTGGGGGCGTGGACACCAGAGTCATGCTAATCCATCCCATACTGGGCAAAGGCACCAGCCGTGCAGGGCAATAGGTTGGTGTCATGATCTGCTGGGAATCTGTCTGTGGTTAAACACCTGAGCAGCTAGTGAGCTGCAGGGAGTTCGGATGATGGGCGTAAGCTTTTACTCCTATTTGCACTAGAGTATTGAGTGGGTCTAGGTAACGTAGAGGGTGTGGGCAAGTTAATAACTTAGGGGTGGATCAAGGGATTGGTGACTGACAGTTGTGAGCGGAGGTACCAACTAGCATAGGCACATCATTGAAAAGTACCCCGGCGTAATTAAGGCTAAGGTATTAAAATAGGTCACCATTACTAGTTACTTGACAGTACGGTAATATCAACTAGCATAAGCACACAATTGAAAGTATACTCTGGTGTAGTTAAGTAAGAGCATATAAACATGTCAGCATTGCTAGATGCTTTACAATGTGCGTGACATGAGAAAGAGGCATTAAGGTGTGCAGAGGGGAGTACTAAGGTTATAATCACAATGCTGTTACAGTTACAACATTAATAATATATGTGTCAAGACGGTCACAGATTAAATGGATTTCGGCGAGCATAAGTCACTTTGAGGGGGCAACGAGCAGATAATGAGGTGAGGACAGACTGTCTGGACCTAGCACAGATGCTATGTAGCACGTGGGTGAGAGCAAGGAAGTCTATTGCACTCGAGGTGCGAAATAAGTCAGATGGGGGTCGGTCTCGGAGGAACAGTCATTTCTTGTGGGTAGTGAGAGGGTGGGGGCTCCCAGCTCCCCAGCCATGGACAGGCACAGACAAGGGACTTGCCAGGGAGGGCCGGCTTCCGCCTACTGGCATCAGGGATTGGCAGCACTTGAGCTGCAATGGGCCAATCACGACGATCAGTGTAGGATCAGCTGGTCTGGCGTCTCGATGCAATGCTGTTGCTATGGCGCAGCCACTTCTGCCATTTTAGCAAGTGCAAGCACAAAATTAAATCAGTTGAAACAGTGCGGCGTTTGGGTGCCTACACAGCGTGTTCTCATGATGCGGGCTGACTTTGCCTAACACAGAAGCACAATTGCACGACATTGTCTCTTCAGTCTGCAGGAGCTCCTCTCCGCCACTGCAGGAGCAGCTATACCACACTTAGATCACTAGGTAAGACCCTATCAGCACCGGAGCCTCGCCACGTGCTACTAGAGTCTGCCATTTGCTTCGGTGTTATTTTGTGGATTTATCCACATTCATTTAACATCGTGAACCCTATTGACTTCCGGCAAGAGCCCTGCGTGGAAAGTTCCAAGCGCGACCCTTTTGAGTTGAACTGGCAGAACTACACTTATTGGTAAGACTACCTGCAACCAGCTGTGGTTTACATTTCCTTTTCTTTTTTTTTTTGGAGTCACCATTTTCCTTTAAGAAAATCCCCCAATATATTTGATTTAAGAGTGAGGGAAAGCATACGTTTGGACATAGACTAACTTTGGTTTTGGACTTAAGGACATCGACGGCCCTTAGAAGCATCAGTTGAGGGAATAATCCCCTTAGCGTTAGGGTCAGGCAGGCGTTACAACAACCCCACAAGGTTTGATAATAAAGGTTTTCAAACTGTTACTTTTCAGTCGGTTTCTCTCCTGATAACATGCCTGTCTCACAATCCCTACACATTGTTAGTTTAAATGGTGAGGGAAAGTATAAGTTGTAGCCACAGACAGACTTTCAAATTGAACTATTTGACTCAGACTTTCCTTAGTCGTATTCCGATGGGGAAATCCCACCTCTGCATAGGGCAAGATAGGCCTTCAACCATCCTCACAATTGAGTTAATAAAGTGCTTTAGTTTGAAATATAAGTCTGTTGTCTGTCTTGCTTCATGATGCCTTTACATTATGCACAAAGTTTGTGGCACCGTTCATTCTAGCGTTCCCAGCAATGAGGGAGTATTGCGTCTATCCATTTTACAGAATAACGTTTCTAGAAATTGCTTTGAAATTATTGTAGAATGTAGAAGCACATCAATTTCCGTTGTTTTCTATATTTGATTTGTCAAATGTGTCCTTTTTTTTTTATCTTCAATCAATCATTTCCCCCCCATTTTACTTTTTTTGGTGTACAATGTTTGTCACAAAGCTAATCTACAAAAACAATCATGTCTGTTCAACATATTCCAGCAACTATTTTAATGGCCTTATATTACAATTGTATATGTCATCTTTTGTAACTATTTGTTGTTCAACTCAGTTGATCAGTACTTTTATTGCTGCATGCTTCTAGCAGACATACATTTTTTCAAGATAAGCAAACATTTTTTTAAATTATAATTCACTTCTGTCAACTAAAGAATTGTTCTTATTTCCAAAGATGGTGCAGGCACTTGCCCTTTAGAGCCTGTACGTGGGGAGTTCACTAAATATTTGGTGTCAAAGTCTGTAGAGTTATACCTGCATGTCTCGTAGGAGACATAAGGTAAGAGTATCCCAGCGATTTCGGTGAATACACTGAATTGGTCCAGCTGCCGCCAAATCAAACAACAATTTCATGTATTCTTCCAATTTTATTTTAAAAGTAATAATTGTGTGATTAAAAATATTTAATAAAATTATTCTAAAAATGTTTCTACTATAGGATTTCTTTTTTCAATCCCTGATATTTGTGTTAGTCTTTCAAATTAATTGTGTTACTAGCAACTAACAAACTCAATCCTGTTGGTTGGGACCAATTTACTCAAAAAGTATATTTTCAATCATACACAAAAGTATAAATCGACATGTGACATGACAAATAATAATCTCATGGATCCTATTAGGGATCCCATTGCTTATGGACCACTTTTTTTTATAATGTGCAATGATCACCTTGTTGGGATTATGTTGCAAGGGTTCACATTTAGTAATAAATAGTGCCCGATTAAAAGGGCACACCTTAGAGATGTATCGTGTGTCTAAATAAACTAATGTCGAAATTGACAGATCCCTAGGTGATCACAATCAAATATATTGTTGAAGTTGCCCAAACCATATCACATATGAGGTAATTTGATGTTAGACTCAAAAGGCCCTACAATCATCTGTGGCCTCACCATCGTTTCAGGCCCTGCAACCACCTGCTCCCTTGGTGTCTGGGGTGGCGGGGAACCAGGCAAGAGAGACACATGGTGATGCTGTACTGGGGCAGTCTGCGATTCAATGGGTCCTTTGCTCGGATCCAACAGCAATGCATACTACGTTGCGGATTGACGTCGGATCTGACGGGAAGGACTCACAAATCAAACAAGATGGGGATTCCAAGATGGCCACCAGCACTGAGTAGACGTGCCGACGGCGCCCTCCGGACCCAACTGAAGCGAGGTGCCCACCCCCCCTTCAGCAAGCTTTTGCAGTGGTCACGACGGACCCTCGGCGTGCGAGGATGGAGTGGGAATCACCCGGAGTCAGCGGGCACTGGTCGTGGGTCCTCGGGAGTGGTGCAGCCGGGCCGGGACCAGAGGCGGCCTGCACGGCGGACAGTGGGAGCTCCTGAGGAGGTGCCGAAGCAATCGAGGACGGCAGCGTGTAGAGCCTGGAGGCTCGGTGAAGAGCGGTGCTACCGAGTGTGACGTGCAAGCCCGACGGGACTCCAAAAGTGGGCTGCAAGCATAGACGAACGCGCGGAGCTTGCACCGCAGCTTACCCATCCCCCCCGAAGCGAAAGGGTGCGGAGTGCCGGGAGAAGTTGCTGCGGCGTGGGGGGCCGTGGAGCACAAGTCGCAGGAGGTGTCCGGCGGAGGAGGAGGTGTGGCAAGGCACCAGAGGGGCTGTTCGTGTGCAGCTGAGCCTGTGGAAGTGCTGCGGGGACGCTCCCGCCCCTCCGGACCAGGCGCTGCAGGCTTGGAGACCGCCAAAGCCGGGGCTTCCTCCGAGTCCCCACCAGGTATGCGGGAGCGCGAGAAGGAAATGGGAGTGAAGGTAGCCGGGAGGAGCTGCAGTGGCGTGGGACGGCCCGGGAGGGGGCCGAGGAGCACGAGTCTCAGGAGTAAGTCGGTGGAGGAAGTGGTGCCCTGGGGTGCCGGAGGGGCGGAGCTGCTGGAGGTGACGTGGGAGTGCCCCCAGGCCTGGCGCCGCAGATCTGGGAGGCCCGCCACAGCCCCATCAAGTGAGCAGTGCGCGGAGGGAGAACGGGAAAGAAGGGGGAGGCTACTGGACTTTGAAGGTGGCTGGAGGACTGCTAAATCGCCCCGGGCTGAAGGAAAGACTGCACACTTGGTACCGGGCCCTGGTGGCCCTCCGAGAACCCTTCAAATTTGGGGTGGGTGAGTGGGCTGCCCCCCCCACTAAGTGAGGAGAACTGGAGAGGAGGGGTCGGGTGGGCCTGACTGGGAAGGAAGTGGGGGCTGGGGAAGCCTAGTCAGCCCCCACTGAAGATTCAAGTGAGCCTTTCATCGGGATTTCTACCACCTTTTCCCGGCAACGCTTAGAAGGGCACGTATCCACGGAGGATTGCAGTGACTGCGCCCCCCGCCTCTTGGAGTCGAGAAACCTCACCCCTTCCAGGTACAGAGGGAGGTCTTCCATCCAGGACAGCCCGAAAGGCGCAAAATTCAGGGGAGTGCGCGACATGAGCACCAAGAGCAAAAATAAAGGGGGGTAGGGCGGCCCCGGCCCCGGGTGGCACGGCAGGCACGCTCCCGGCAATCTGGCCAGCACAGTCTTTGCAGGAAGCCTCTGGGTCCTGTTGGGAGGAGCCCGGGGAGGACTTAGACCAGGGAAGCTCGGAGGAACAGGCAGCGATGTCCAGACGGGAATTCCGGGGGGAGTTGCAGCCTCTACAATTGAATCTAGCAAAGACATTTCAGGAACAATTTCAATTGATGAGGGCTGACCTAAATGAAGCATTGGGAGAGATTAGACAAGAGCTGAGGCAATTGGGTGAAAAAACTGACACGCTGGAAAAAGGTCTCCAAGAAGTAGAGGATGACACCATAGCTAACAGCGAGTCTATAGAGAGGATCGACGTGGCAACACGAAACTTAGAGGCTCAGATGGAAGATTTAGAAAACAGATCCCGAAAGATCAACATTAGAGTGAAACTTCTGCCAGAGTCAGTGTCAGAGAAGGACTTGAAAGCGGTCCTCCAGGGCATTTTTGCTGATATCTTAAACGAAGAGTGCCCTGAGAAGGTTGAACTTGACCGGGTGCACAGAACGGGGCGGTTGCCCAAAGGCCAGATGGCGAGGCCTAGGGATATCCTGGCTGCTTTTACTAGATTTGCCCAGAAGGAGGCGGTATTGCGCGCGGCTCGGCAGCAGGAGCCCATTACATTCAAAGGTCAGCAAATTGCGGTGTGTCAAGATTTGGCAAGTAGCACGCTTCTAAAAAGAAGACAAATGGGCCCGTTGCTAAAGGTTCTCAACGAGAAGGACATACGGTACAAATGGACTTTCCCCTTTGGCCTGATTTTTGAATGGGAGGGTGGCCAGAAGCGAGTTACATCTCTACAGGAAGGGGCTGATCTCCTACACATGGACTTTGAGGAAATTCCTTCGAGCTCAGGGGCTCAAGGTGGGAAGGTCCGCCCCAGGCAGAAACCCTGGGGATGGACGACAGTAGGAGCGAGCTGGAAAAGAGGGGGTAACGAAAGCAAGAAGCGAAAAGGAAACCCGGGCGAGGACAGGAACGGGTCACCAATCGACTCCTGATTTCGAGAGCGGTAAAGGGGACGGTGGGCCTCTAACAAGGGACTTGAGGAAACGGGTCTTAGGAGGAGCAACCATTTTGGGAACGGAAAGGGCGGTGATGCCCGAGTTTGGAGTGGTGAGTGGACGGGAAGGGGATGCCCTTTCAGGGAGGGGGGTGGACGAGTCATTCAGAGGAGGGAGGGGAGAGAGGACAGAAGCTTATGGCGTGGCCCAAGTCACAAATCATGGCTCCTTAAGTGTTTAACGCACAATGTGAGAGGGCTAAACTCCCCTCTAAAGAGGAAGAAGTTGGAGCTCCACGAGAAAAGAGAAACCTGATGTTATGGGACTTCAAGAAACACACCTGTTACACAAGGACCAGGGTAGACTGAAGCTGCGTGGATTCGCTCAGATCTTCCATGCCTCAGGGCAGAGTAAAGCAAGGGGGGGGTTCGCTCTAGCAATTAGGAACATGGTTGACTGTTGCTGAAGCAGTTATGAGAGATAAGGAGGGGAGATACGTAGTGGTCAGGGGAAAATACCAGGATACCCCATATACCTTTGCGGTTATATATGGCCCCAATTCCGGTCAGGAACAGTTCTTGCTGCAGGTTTTGAAAATATTGGAGGAGCATTCTAGGGGGCAGATTGTTTTGCTGGGAGACCTGAACATCGCTTGGGATAGGGAGAGGGACAGAAATGGTAAGCGAGTGAGCGGGGGGGGAGCGGTAATGTCGGTTGAGTTGAAGGAGAGGATTGGGAGGTTGGGTCTGAAGGACGTGTGGAGAGAGTTGAAGGGGGAGGAGGAGGGCTACACATTCTTATCGGGAGTACATGGATCGCACCAGAATAGACTATATATGGGTTTCAGTGGGACTGGTGGGAGGTATTCGAGAGGTGAATGTGGGTCCGATAGGGATAGTGAACCATAAGATAGTCTCAGCGGTTCTAGACCTGGGTAGAAGGGTGAGGGGCTGGAAATTTCCATGGGCAGTCCTGAGAGACCCCGCTGTTCGCTGCGACAGAGGAGAGGATTGGGACCTTCTTCTCTTTTAATAGAAAGGAGGATACGGGAGAAGGGGTATGCTGGGATGCGTTTAAGGCCACTATCAGGGGGGACTTAATTGCTGCAACTGCTCTCCACGTGAAACAATTGAAGGCTTTAGAGGCTCAACTTGAATCTGAGGTGGAAGCGGCTAGGCAGGCGGTGGGGATGACCCCTTCCCGGTGGCTATGCGGGAATATAGGAAAGCAGTAGGCCAGCTGGAACTCCTGCGTACCAAAAAGGCTGAGGGGGCTTTGCTAGCAGTAAGACAGAAATTCTATGCAAAGGCAAATAAAGCGGATACGCTGTTGGCACGTCTCCTTAGGGGAAAAAGAGCGCAGAAAGCTATAACTGCGCTGAAAGTGGGCCCGGGGGTAAGGGTCACCAAAAGGGCAGAATTATAGGAGGCCATAGCGGGGTCCTATGAGTCCCTATATGCGTCCCAAAACCCCCCTGGTGATGCGCAGGACAGGTTCTTACAGTCGGTACAATTAAGGGAAATTGATAGGGAGTCAAGAGTCGCCCTTAACCGAGAAATTACAGAAGAGGAAGTTCGAGGGGTGATTAGAGCCTTCCTGAAAAATAAGGCCCCAGGTCCGGACGGTTTTACCGCAGCCTTTTGCAAGATGTTCATCACGCAGCTGGCCCCCCACCTGACCTCTATGTTCAATTCGTTTCGGCAATTGGGTAGAATTGCCCCGTCCATGGAGGAAGCGAAGGTGACCCTTGTTCTCAAACCGAATAAGGACCTAGAAGAGAGAGCGGCCTATCGACCTATAGCCTTAATCAATGTCGATGCCAAGATTTATACAAAAATCTTGGCTAATAGACTGGATGCTATTCTCCCATCTCTGATCCACCCTGACCAGGCGGGCTTCGTCAGGGGTCGGCAAACGGCCGATAACATCAGACGGGTGGCTCATTTGGTAGAAAAGGTCCAGCGAACGAACACTCCTGCGGTCTTGGTAGCGTTAGACGCGGAAAAAGCCTTCGACCGTGTGGAGTGGTCCTTCTTGTTCCGGGTAATGGAAAAGATGGGCATTAGGGCGGAATTTCTGACCATGGTGCAGGCCAATTATCAGGCTCCCTCGATTAGAATAATGGTCAATGGGTTAGCCACTAGGCGGGTCAATCTCCAGAGGGTAACGAAACAAGGTTGCCCGCTATCCCCAATCCTCTATGCGATTTATTTGGAACCGTTGTTGCAAGCAATTAGGGAAGCGCCGAACATACGGGGTATCCCGTTTGGAGGGGACCAGCACAAGGTTGCAGCCTTTGCAGACGATATGCTGCTTATGCTGACAGCCCCACGAGCATCGCTACAAGATAGTTTGTCCTTGTTGGAACAGTTTGCGGAGGCCTCAGGATTAAAAGTTAACACTACCAAATCGGAGGTCCTCAACTTGACCTTGAGGGAAAAGGAACGGGACGAGCTAAAAGGGGGCACTCATCTCATGTGGAGTCCGGGGGGGGGGGGGGAATCAGATATCTAGGGGTAAGGATTACGGCGACTCTGTCAGGGTCTTAGGGTCTCTTGGTTAGGGCGATTAGCAGCGGTAAAGATGGCAACACTCCCGCGACTTCTGTACTTATTCCAAGCGGTCCCCATGAGTTTTTTAAAGGAATTAGGGACCCTGACCAAAGAATTTATTTGGGAAGGGAAGAGACCTAGGGTGGGTGGTAACTTGCTGATGGCTCCCAAGAGTGAAGGAGGCCTAGCGCTCCCAAACTTTCGATGTTATTATGAGGCTACTCAGCTGCGCATTATTAGAGAGTGGTTGATGGGGGACGAAAGCCAGCAAGATAAGCTCTGGGTGAAAATGCATGGGACGGTTGCTCACCGCGCTTTATCGGAAGTGCTTTGGCTCCCCAAAGAGCATAGGCCATGGCACCTTTATGAAAGTACCATAACTAGACTCATGGTAGATACTTGGGATAGGCTGGTGGGCTCGAAGGGTATTACTTCTTATCCATCCCCTTTTACCCCCCCTCTTTGGTAATGGTAACTTCACCCCAGGCCTGGAGAGGGGTGCTTTCGAGAAGTGGCGGGAGGATGGCTGTGCGAAGTTATGTGATATGTTTCGTGAGGGGGAAATATTGTCGTTTGATGATTGCAAACATGAATTCGCTATACAGGAGAGGGAAAGATTGAGATATGCACAGATAAGGCATTGGGTACTACACCCAGGAGTCAGGAGGGTGGCAACTAGGGAACCAAAACATTTCGAAAAGTTCCTTCTAACCAATGATGGATCGAAAGGACTTATCTCTAATATTTACAAGATTTTGAATAGCTCTCCTTCAGATCCTCAGTGGGTGTACATGCTGGAATGGGAAAAGGTTTTAGGGAGAGTCATCAGTAGGGCGGAGTGGGAAAGATTGTGGAGACGGATACCTAAATTGGCTAGGGCGACACAGCTTCAGGAGGCATGGTATAAGATTTTATTTGGCTGGCATTATACCCCTGCCAGGCTGCATAGGATGTTCCCCACAGTATCGGGCAATTGCTGGAGGGGATGCAATATGGCAGGCACTGCAGAGCATATATAGTGGAAGTGCCCCAAGATTGCACCCTTCTGGGAGGAGGTACAAAGGGAGCAGAACCAGGCTTTTGATCAGGAGGATGTACGAACCCCAATGCAGATTCTTTTGGGCATTGGAGAAACTCCCGAAAAGGGGATGTTTTACTTCTCTGTTTCTGTCTTGTTGCAAAATTCAATAAAAAGAGTTTACAAAAAGAAATCAAACAAGACGCAAAAAGACTGGCATTCTCGCAATGGTGTTACATCTGTAACCATCACACCAGGGACAAATGCGGCCAACACCTTTTTTAGGTAATTAGCTCATTGAAGAAAATTCCTTTCTTGCCTGTATCCAAGCCCAGTTCATTCCTTAGATCTATTTTCATGAGACATCCCTTCCCGATTTCGAAATGTAACCATTGTACATTAGGGGAAAAGTAGAGTGTTTCTCATAAAATGAATCTGCTTATATCTGTGTATATCCTCTCTCTAGCTGCAGGGAAGCCAGTACTCCAGCTGAGGGGGCAAGCCATGTAGTGGTTCCCGCCATGGGGTGAACAGTTTCATTGTTGTCCCTATTAATGGTAGTTCAGTTCCTTCTGGGTTTGGGTGCATTTACCTTGTGGTTCCCAAGAGACTGGTCAAGCTGTCAACATCCTGACATTAGGAGATGGTCATGTTCATTTTTGTTTTCATATTTTATTTTGTCTATTTTGCTCAGTATGTGCTTCACGTATACAAATACAATTACATGGCCTCTGACTTTTAATGCAAGTCAATACTGTAAATGTTCTTTTTTCAACTATATGTTGTGTTGCAGATCGTGGGTTTTTAAAGATAAAAAAATTAAACGAGGTGTGCATTAGTATGACTAATACTGATACAAAAGCTGTGGCATGGATGAGTGCAGGCACTCAGTATCATGTTACGTACTTATCCTATAATTGGTTGGTTTTTCTCCGTTGGATTTACAAAATTTCATCCATAGTGAGTAGTCAAATACTAGACATACTCTACAGTTTTGTGTGGTCAACATGTAAATATACAATCACTTAAAAAGTACCAGACTTTAAACTTATGTCAACATGGGCATGTGCTCTTCTGACTTCATTTTGAGACCACCTAATCCATTATGGTATATGCAGGGAATGTGCACCAGTGGTCCTGTAGTAACCTAAGAAGCCACCAATTTTAAAATTAATTCACAGCATAAATCAACCAGACAAGGGGCCTCATTACGAGAATGGAGGTAATGAAAAAAGGAATGCAGAATGGTAATAGCGGCATCGTTAATGGGTCTGGGGCATTTCCGACCCGACAACCTGCCAATATCGGCACCGCCCATACCGTGCCCACTCATACCGGCATGGGCGCGTACACGCGCCCCTTCGGGGAGTAAATACCGGCATGCCGGTAATAGGAGGACATCACAACCCACGCGGGCATGCAAATGCCGGCATCCCGAAGCCGGTAATCAGGGCCTGCACGATGGCGGCCACACAGGCATCGCGGACCACCCGTAAACGGCAATCAAGCCAACTACCACAGGTGCACACAATCACCACAGGTGGACTCAATGGAGTCTGGACCAGTATAAAAGGAGTACACCCACACACCACACCCCTTCCTACACCAAAATGCTCCCACTAGCTGTTGCAATCATGGCGCTGGAGGACATGCCTATACTGCTACAACTACAGCAACAACAGCAACTAGAACTACAGCAGCAACAACAGGCAGCACAGAGGAGACGCAGGAGGAGAAGGAGGATGATACAGGCCCAGCAATTACCACCAGTGCAGCCAGTAGTACCTCGTAGGCAGCCACCAATCCCTGGCATCAGACCCAGCCCATTCAATCTAACCCCTGACCAGATCCACACCCTGTACCGGTTGGACCGGGACACCATCACCACCATAGTGAACATGATAGGCAACGACATTGCCAGCCTCATAGAAACACGCACTGCCATCCCCCACTA
This sequence comes from Ambystoma mexicanum, assembly GCF_040938575.1. Taxonomy (NCBI): domain Eukaryota; kingdom Metazoa; phylum Chordata; class Amphibia; order Caudata; family Ambystomatidae; genus Ambystoma; species Ambystoma mexicanum. The sequence continues at coordinate 434,100,830 of NC_090929.1, forward strand.
CTAAAGGTGGTGTCTGTGCTCCACTTCCTGGCCACAGGCACCTACCAGCACACAGTGGGCCAGCTGCATGGCATTTCACAACCACTATTTTCACGCATGCTGACCCAAGTGCTGGATGCCCTCCTGAAGCACGCTAGCACCCACATATCCCTACCATGGACTGCCCAGGAGATAGCCGACACCAAAGTAGGCTTCCATGACCAAATTGTGTTGGTGCCTTCGACTGCACCCATGTTGAATTGGTAGTCCCCCATGCCATAGAGGCGGTGTACCGCAATCGAAAGCAATACCACTAAATCAATGTGCAGATGGTATGTGACTCCAGCAAGATCATCACACATTGCTGCGCCCGATTTCCCAAATCAACACATGATGCCATGGTGCTGCGTAACTCCACGCTACTCAGTCACATGGAGCGACATGCTGGACCACGTGCCTGGCTGCTTGGTGAATTGCCTGACTGGCCATGGCAGTGCATCGGGGTAGTGATGTGTTGGGATGCATACTCCACCTGGGTGGGAATGGGGAGGCGATGCATACTCCACCTGGCTGGGAATGGGGGGGGATGCATACTCCACATGGGTGGGAATGGGGGGGGTGAATACTCCACCTGGGTGGGAATGGGGGGGGAATGCATACACCACCTGGGTGGGAATGGACGGTGAGTGGAGAATGCACGCAGAGCTAATGACTCCTGACCTGAACCCCCCCCAACCCCAACATGACACATCATCGGCACACATCTGACCATGAACATATATAAATGACCACATGTAAGACGCACAACCTGGCCACCATGTGTATGTCAAGCAATGCATGACTAAACAGGATCGCAACTGTGCCAATGTAGCTAGTGTGACCATGCACAGTGTAGTATACACAGCAAAAATGGGAGGTGAAACATTGCCGTACAACCACAGTACATCCGCCTCAGCATGCATTATTTCACCCTGCATCATCTATTCAACGCCATGCAGACTACCACACCACATAGCAGTATAGAATGCATCTAGATAACATTTGTGCCTACGTACAGGGACATGTGCATGTCCACACCAAATAGCTGCGGGCAGGACTGTGAATCCTGAAGGTGGCAGCTCAGAGTGACACACACCTATTTGTATTTGCCTGCAGGTGATGGAGGATATCCCTTGAAGCCGTGGCTACTTACCCCTGTGCGGAACCTGCGGTACAGCCATGAAGAGGAGTACAATCGGGTTCACACCTGTACCCGTGTTGTGATTGAGCAGACCTTTGGCCTGTTGAAGGCACGGTTCCGCTGCCTAAGCAGGTCTGGTGGAGCACTCCTTTATAGGCCTGAGAAGGTGGCAAAGACCACCACGGCCTGTATCATGCTGCACAACATGTGCGTCCGGAGAAATGTACCACTGCCATCTGACATCGACATGAACTGGGTGAGGCTGATGAGGATGGAGACTGAGGTGAAGCAGCACCCCTGCCAGTACGTGATGCACAGGATGGCCATGCAGTACGCCAATCACTGATTCACGAATACTTCTGAACCACAGGGACTTTGATAGATATGTGTCAGTGACACAGTGGGTCCATGTGGACAGGCACACAAGGAATGTTGGGATTTGGGCACTGAACACAGTCATACATTAAATGGATAGACACGAAATGAACAATGTCCAGGCATTGAATGTTTTTTCACAGAACGGGTGTATTGAATCAAACTGCAAAAATGTGACAACCCCCCCAAAGCCCCAGTGAACTCCCAAACCCCCTCAGTGAACTCCCAAACCCCCCCCAATGAATTCACCCTAATGCTCCCATTCACCCCCAACACCATCTGAGCCAGTCCCATTGTTCTCCCACACTATTTGCGGGACTTCTTGCTGTCCGGGGCCGCATTTCAGCGTGCCCCACACTCCTTCTCGTAGGACACACAGGGCTGGGGGGTCCAGAGGAAGTGGGGACAGAGGAAGCAGGTGTGGTGGCTGGTGAGGAGTCGGTGAGGATTTCCACGCCTGCTGCAAGTCGTGGCCGCTGCATGTGCAGCAGGATGGATGTCAGGACCTGTGTGATGGCCCCCAGACAGTCTCTCATCAGCACTGCTGAGGCATTGACTGTGGCTGTGTTGGCCGTTATGGCGGCTGTGGTCCCCGCTATGGCTGTGGCTATCTCCCGCCTGGTGTCCTCGCCATCCGCGATGTATTGGCGCAGCAGGTCCAACATTGACTCCTGCCTGGCCTCCACCCTCGCCAGCCGTACCTCAAGGCTGTTGGTGGGTTCAGCGGTGGTCGAGAGCGCCGTCACTGGGCCTGCATTATCAGTGCTGTCCTCGGGGATGGGGCTCAGGTTGGAATTATGCAAACAGGGATCGGCACTGCTATAGGGGGGGCGAGGGCTGAATTTGGGGGCGGGGGGTGGGAACGGGGCTTGGGGTGTGTGGACATCCCACATGCGTGACTCCTTCCAGGTCCACATACTCCTCTACGTCATCTTCGGTGATGGCCAGTGGTTGTTGGGCCTCGCCTTCCACCGGTGTAGGTGTGGGCAGGTGGGTGTCCACAGTGTCAGGCGCACTGGGTGTAGGGGTGGGCTGCAAGGCTGCCCTGGAGGTGGTGTGTCGGTTTGTTAAAGACTCCAATCAAGCAGTCCCACTAAGTCAGTGCCTTGTCTGGGATTGCTCAAGGGAAGCCCTTATTTATATATTTTTATGTCCAGTTCGTGTACTCTGGATGACAACCCTTATATAACACCCCTCTCTTAGAATCCCCCTGACCCCACTGAGCCAAGAAGTTTGTTTTGCAAATTTAAAAGGTTTGAGAATTAAACAATATATATATATATATATCACACTTTTATAATAAATTAATAATTGATATCACACTTGTGAATATGAGCAGTAATCAGCGGTAATCCTACAATAGCACAGTTCGGGTGACTTATGACTAGGAACAGGGGAATAAGGTATCAGAGAATGCTTTATGGTTTCAAGGAGATGCAAAGATGAATAAAAGCAACACAGGAATAAACTTGATATGATTTCAGCAACACATAATATAATCACTTTTCCCCTTTTGGCAATTCACCCCCCCTCTATGCAATGTAAGGAGGTGGAAGTGACACACACAGTTCTTCAGGAATACAATCACAGTACAATCCCAATTCAGTATCCCCCTAGCAAGCTTAGATCAACAGGGATGATTTTAAACACAGGCAAAGTACTTTAATGGTGGTATGCAAAGAAGTGAAAAATATGCTAAAATGATTTTAATTCCCTCTAGAGGTTCAGGGTGGGTGACAGCTACTTTGTATTAGTTCAGGATCACTTTAGCAATGCTCTATGAATGATCGTCAGGTGGCAAGCGAATTTCAGCAAAGGTGGTGTCTGTGCTCCACTTCCTGGCCACAGGCACCTACCAGCACACAGTGGGCCAGCTGCATGGCATTTCACAACCACTATTTTCACGCATGCTGACCCAAGTGCTGGATGCCCTCCTGAAGCACGCTAGCACCCACATATCCCTACCATGGACTGCCCAGGAGATAGCCGACACCAAAGTAGGCTTCCATGACCAATTTGTGTTGGTGCCTTCGACTGCACCCATGTTGAATTGGTAGTCCCCCATGCCATAGAGGCGGTGTACCGCAATCGAAAGCAATACCACTAAATCAATGTGCAGATGGTATGTGACTCCAGCAAGATCATCACACATTGCTGCGCCCGATTTCCCAAATCAACACATGATGCCATGGTGCTGCGTAACTCCACGCTACTCAGTCACATGGAGCGACATGCTGGACCACGTGCCTGGCTGCTTGGTGAATTGCCTGACTGGCCATGGCAGTGCATCGGGGTAGTGATGTGTTGGGATGCATACTCCACCTGGGTGGGAATGGGGAGGCGATGCATACTCCACCTGGCTGGGAATGGGGGGGGATGCATACTCCACATGGGTGGGAATGGGGGGGGTGAATACTCCACCTGGGTGGGAATGGGGGGGGGAATGCATACACCACCTGGGTGGGAATGGACGGTGAGTGGAGAATGCACGCAGAGCTAATGACTCCTGACCTGAACCCCCCCCAACCCCAACATGACACATCATCGGCACACATCTGACCATGAACATATATAAATGACCACATGTAAGACGCACAACCTGGCCACCATGTGTATGTCAAGCAATGCATGACTAAACAGGATCGCAACTGTGCCAATGTAGCTAGTGTGACCATGCACAGTGTAGTATACACAGCAAAAATGGGAGGTGAAACATTGCCGTACAACCACAGTACATCCGCCTCAGCATGCATTATTTCACCCTGCATCATCTATTCAACGCCATGCAGACTACCACACCACATAGCAGTATAGAATGCATCTAGATAACATTTGTGCCTACGTACAGGGACATGTGCATGTCCACACCAAATAGCTGCGGGCAGGACTGTGAATCCTGAAGGTGGCAGCTCAGAGTGACACACACCTATTTGTATTTGCCTGCAGGTGATGGAGGATATCCCTTGAAGCCGTGGCTACTTACCCCTGTGCGGAACCTGCGGTACAGCCATGAAGAGGAGTACAATCGGGTTCACACCTGTACCCGTGTTGTGATTGAGCAGACCTTTGGCCTGTTGAAGGCACGGTTCCGCTGCCTAAGCAGGTCTGGTGGAGCACTCCTTTATAGGCCTGAGAAGGTGGCAAAGACCACCACGGCCTGTGTCATGCTGCACAACATGTGCGTCCGGAGAAATGTACCACTGCCATCTGACATCGACATGAACTGGGTGAGGCTGATGAGGATGGAGACCGAGGTGAAGCAGCACCCCTGCCAGTACGTGATGCACAGGATGGCCATGCAGTACGCCAATCACTGATTCACGAATACTTCTGAACCACAGGGACTTTGATAGATATGTGTCAGTGACACAGTGGGTCCATGTGGACAGGCACACAAGGAATGTTGGGATTTGGGCACTGAACACAGTCATACATTAAATGGATAGACACGAAATGAACAATGTCCAGGCATTGAATGTTTTTTCACAGAACGGGTGTATTGAATCAAACTGCAAAAATGTGACAACCCCCCCAAAGCCCCAGTGAACTCCCAAACCCCCTCAGTGAACTCCCAAACCCCCCCCAATGAATTCACCCTAATGCTCCCATTCACCCCCAACACCATCTGAGCCAGTCCCATTGTTCTCCCACACTATTTGCGGGACTTCTTGCTGTCCGGGGCCGCATTTCAGCGTGCCCCGCACTCCTTCTCGTAGGACACACAGGGCTGGGGGGTCCAGAGGAAGTGGGGACAGAGGAAGCAGGTGTGGTGGCTGGTGAGGAGTCGGTGAGGATTTCCACGCCTGCTGCAAGTCGTGGCCGCTGCATGTGCAGCAGGATGGATGTCAGGACCTGTGTGATGGCCCCCAGACAGTCTCTCATCAGCACTGCTGAGGCATTGACTGTGGCTGTGTTGGCCGTTATGGCGGCTGTGGTCCCCGCTATGGCTGTGGCTATCTCCCGCCTGGTGTCCTCGCCATCCGCGATGTATTGGCGCAGCAGGTCCAACATTGACTCCTGCCTGGCCTCCACCCTCGCCAGCCGTACCTCAAGGCTGTTGGTGGGTTCAGCGGTGGTCGAGAGCGCCGTCACTGGGCCTGCATTATCAGTGCTGTCCTCGGGGATGGGGCTCAGGTTGGAATCATGCAAACAGGGATCGGCACTGCTATAGGGGGGGCGAGGGCTGAATTTGGGGCCGGGGGGGTGGGAACGGGGCTTGGGGTGTGTGGACATCCCACATGCGTGACTCCTTCCAGGTCCACATACTCCTCTACGTCATCTTCGGTGATGGCCAGTGGTTGTTGGGCCTCGCCTTCCACCGGTGTAGGTGTGGGCAGGTGGGTGTCCACAGTGTCAGGCGCACTGGGTGTAGGGGTGGGCTGCAAGGCTGCCCTGGAGGTGGTGTGTCGGTTTGTTAAAGACTCCAATCAAGCAGTCCCACTAAGTCAGTGCCTTGTCTGGGATTGCTCAAGGGAAGCCCTTATTTATATATTTTTATGTCCAGTTCGTGTACTCTGGATGACAACCCTTATATAACACCCCTCTCTTAGAATCCCCCTGACCCCACTGAGCCAAGAAGTTTGTTTTGCAAATTTAAAAGGTTTGAGAATTAAACAATATATATATATATATATATATATATCACACTTTTATAATAAATTAATAATTGATATCACACTTGTGAATATGAGCAGTAATCAGCAATAGGTAATCCTACAATAGCACAGTTCGGGTGACTTATGACTAGGAACAGGGGAATAAGGTATCAGAGAATGCTTTATGGTTTCAAGGAGATGCAAAGATGAATAAAAGCAACACAGGAATAAACTTGATATGATTTCAGCAACACATAATATAATCACTTTTCCCCTTTTGGCAATTCACCCCCCCTCTATGCAATGTAAGGAGGTGGAAGTGACACACACAGTTCTTCAGGAATACAATCACAGTACAATCCCAATTCAGTATCCCCCTAGCAAGCTTAGATCAACAGGGATGATTTTAAACACAGGCAAAGTACTTTAATGGTGGTATGCAAAGAAGTGAAAAATATGCTAAAATGATTTTAATTCCCTCTAGAGGTTCAGGGTGGGTGACAGCTACTTTGTATTAGTTCAGGATCACTTTAGCAATGCTCTATGAATGATCGTCAGGTGGCAAACGAATTTCAGCAAAGGAAAGCAAGGACAAATATTTTTACACGTGGCTGAAATGAAGCAAAATGTCAAATCGCGGCAATTTAGTCGTGTGCGTTGAGCGCAATTACGGAGGCACTATAAGGGGTAGCAAGTCGGTTCTGGGTTCATTGGAAAGGCCAGAATCTTAGCTAAATTTCGTTCCTAGGACAAACGGTTCTGGAGATACAGACGGTTTCGTGAAGGTAGATTCTCAAAAGAAAAGTCAAGCTCAGAATGACAGATGACAGTTTTCAGGTTTGAGATCACAGAAGGAACACAAGATTTCTAGGTTGCAGTTCTCAATAGGTTAAAATAGTTTGAATTAGATTATTTTAAACTAAGAGATTGGGTTTTGCACAGTTCTGGCAGTACTCACACTATATTTTGGACAGGAATGTGACTTCGCCACAGATCAGGTCAGGATTGGACTGCGGTTCCCTCGCCATGGACGGTCTCTGCCTGGTTCTGCTCACTAGATAATTCTGCCTTCTGGGTCTGCCAGGCACCGGTTCTGCTCACAGCAGTCTGGTCTGGGTACAGCTCTGCTTTCTGGTCTAGTCTGTGGTTCTGGATTCAACACTGCTTTCTGGGTACTGGCACAGGGTACTAGCCAGAATCAGACAGCTCAGCCCGGCTGTCTGAATAGTTTGGTTTGGTTGCTAGGTTTTGAAGGCCTGCTGATGGGAGTTCAGCTGTTGGGTTCTAGAGTTCTTGGAGTTTTGTTCTGGAGTCAGGAATCTCTGGATGTGGAGTTGTCTGTCAAAATGCTCCGCAGAAAGTGAAAAAGAAAGTCCCTATCTGGCTTCCAGTGGCTCTTTTTATGCGTTTAGAAAGTGGGTGGGTCGGCTAATTCTGCATGCCCAACCCTCTCAAGATTTGATAGGTCAAAGGATTCTTTGGTCCCTGATTTGAGAAAGGATAGTGTGTCAGAGTGATGTCAGCCATTTACGATCTATTGAAGAAACGCCCCTTTGCTTTTACCTTAGAAATCATTTTTCATAACTACACATATTTCCCAGATACACAGTTGTTTGACATTACATGTACATATTACAGATTACTTAAGGTACATTCTGGCCCAACTCTGATCTTCATGGGGGCTTGCATTAAAAAATGACAACTTATTTTCGTTTTTAGTTGATTTACCAATATCAGACGTTTACCAAAAATGGCACACATGTACACCGCCTTTCTACCCATATTCCATTAATTTACTAGGTCTCTAGCATAAACACAGTGTCTGTAGTATTAATAATTAGCGGGGTTTTGGCTCAGAACATCACAGAGCGACCAGCCTAGTTTTGAACTGGGAGTGAATGTGTCAATTTAAAGATCCCAAAGTTGTACTGGTTACAATTAGTTATCAGTGTTTTTATAAAACATATATTTGCCTTCATTTCAACTCACAAAAAGTGTCTGGGTCCGCCCCCAGAAACTTGGGAGTCAGGAATCACATGTGTCTTCTGCCAGGCAGAGCTCTGTTTACAGTCCACGGCCAAATTAACATACCCCATTCAATGGCAAGAGTCTATTGTGTCGGCTGAGGTTAGCAGGCCAGGGGGCCACTCTGCATTTGGTTAGCATGTCCATGTGTTCTCCTGGCTTCTTGTGTGTAGTTCTGAGGTGAGAAGGTTTCCCAATCTCTTGCAATGTTAATTGAATCAGCCTGTCTTCAGGGAACAGCAGGTGTTTAAAACATTTTTAATTAACCAAAAAGGCTTTGAAGCTTCCAGCTGTCTTAGGAGGATGATTAGCTTCTAAAGTAGCAGTTCTCCTATCAGAGTTTAGACCGCTAGCGCCGGTTTGTGGACAAAGCTGGTACTGCACCCCCATGATTTTAGCAACTTTTTGACATCAAGAAAATAAATTCCCAACAGCTCTGGGTTGCTTTTGACAATCAGCCTTGCCATTCCCAATGGTTTCAGGCTACTGTGTGTGTAGCCCAATGGTGGTTTTAGGCAGTGCCCTCCTGTGCTCACAACATAGGCAAAAATGGGTGGCAGCCTATTCTTCATGTTTTCCCTGTGCATTTTCTGGGGAGTTCTAGCCATCATGATGTTTTCAATGCCAGTAATGTGCAGTTTTTGTGGTAGGGTTCGGTTGCATGGGTAAAACATCCCACAAGCCCCCCCTCTTGCGATGGCCATTCTGATCTTTCACTGATGGAACTCGCAAGATCTGGGATGTTTGCCTCATCTTCTTCCGGTAGATGGCACAGTTATGTATCTTTTCCTCCATCAGGTGGATCGATCGGTTCTCCTCGCCGGTCCTGATGGGAATATTGGGCAGTACCCCGGGCCCCTCGGATCTTTGCTCCCGGTCCCTGGGTCGTTCTCCTTGGTCAGTCTCCATGGTTTCATCTCTCCTAGGATGATAAAGCAAAAAGCGGCAATACCTATTCGTAGACATTTCTCCCCCACTATTGATCTAGTGGGGCGGCCTGTACATTTTATAAATCAAGAGACAGCATTCTTATTTTGAAAAACAAGATATAATTCAAAGACAGTTGCATACAAGACTCATAATATTTTAGAGACTATATGTGGGATATTTTAGGGTTGGAACTGAATTATTCTGGAGCGGTCCTCTCTGGTATTGCAGAGGACTCCTCCAGTTGCTGCAGAGTGTGCCTGGGATGGCAACACTTTAGCTGATTTATATGGACCCACTTGTCTTCCACTTCCGCCAGACTACCTTTGGGGATGCGGATCTTATAAGCTACTGGGGAGATCTTGTCTATAATTTCAAACGGTTCCTTCCATGTAGGCAAAAATTTTCGCTGTTTGGCCTGGTTTCTTTGGAAATTGTATAGATAAACCCGGTCTCTCACATTATATTCCTTCCTGGTGGTCTTCAGGTCATAGTGGGTCTTCATGCTATCAGCTGATCTTTCAAGATTCCGCTGAGCATAGGCAAAAGCATGTTGGAGGTGTTTCCTTAAATTCTCCACATACTCATGAGTTGTGGAGGCGTTTATCAACGTCTGCTCTTGGGTCCTGTAGAGCAAATGCTGGGGAAGCACCATCTTGCATCCAGTCATCAGCTCAAACGGTGACATTTTAGTTGCAGATGAAGGGGTAGATCTGATGGCCATTAGGACCAGAGGTAATCGGATATCCCAACTTGGCCCAGAATCTGCCACAAACTTTTTTAATATGCTCACAATGGTTCGGTTGTATCTCTCTACTGCTCCAGAAGAAGCTGGCCGGTAAGCAATATGTAGCTTCCTTTTGACCCCCAGTATCTCCCACATCTTGGTCATTACCTCGCTGGTGAAATGGCTACCTCTGTCCTACTCAATCCTTTGAGGTAGACCAAAACGGGAAAAGATGTGGTTAATCATCAGGGCAGCTGCTGTTTCTGCCTTGCAGTTTGGGGCCGGGAGACATTGCACCCACTTGGTAAACAAGCATGTAACCGTCAACATGTACTTGTTTCCTCTAGACGAGCGAATCACAGGGCCTACAAAGTCGATTTGCAAATCTGACCATGGTAGTGTCATCCCCCTCTTTTGGAGAGGCGCCCGGTGTGTGAGGGATGTTGGCTGAAATTGTGCACACACAAGACACCCCTTCAAGTATTGGTTGAGGTCCTGCCCCATGTGTGGCCAGTATGCAACCTCTCTTAAGATTTCCAGTGTTGTGTGAAACCCCCTATGACTGGCGGTGGCCGCATCATGGGCGTGACTTAACATCAGGCTTTGGAATGAGGTAAGGACCACCCACTGATCATGGCCAGCTTGGGATTTCCTTACCAACAAACCGTCTTGGATTCGGAACATCTTTGGACATTTCATCAACACTCTAAGGTGTCCTCCTTCAAAATGTAATCGGTATCCGTCAGGGGAAAGTTCTCAGGGTCCTCAATGTGTTGGTAAAACTTACCAATTATTGGATCCCCCTTTTGAGCCGTAATTAAATCAGCATCAGGGGTCTCCTTACTCCATTGTGCAGTTGAAAGATCATTGTGAGCATTTGTCTGGGACCTAGTGATAGCAATGACCTGGATTTCCCCCCCAACAGGGACTCTATTTCTATTAGATCCCCTTGGATGGCCCCGGTTTTGGCCAGCTGATCAGCTAAGTCATTTCCAGTTTTGTCTGGTCCCTCTACTTTGGAATGACCCTTGATCTTTTTCCAGTAGATGGTCATCCCATTCGATGTGACCAGATCATCAATGTTTTGGATTAACTTCCCATGTTTCAAGGGTTTGTTGTTAGCACATAGCATGCCTCTGGTTTTCCAATTGACCAGGTGCTCCACGAACCCGTTCCGTACATAATCCGAATCTGTGATTATGACCAGTTCGTGGAGTTGATGTTGGACAGCAGTGAGGATGGCTTGATGCACAGCCATCAACTCTGCTACCTGACTACTTCGGGACCAATTTTGTACCCAGCGGAGGGTTCTGGGGACTCATTCACCCATGCATTCCCTACGTCGGCCACCAGTTCTTTTTCCCCGTTGTTGTCAACATGGTAAGAGCATCCATCCACATAGACAGTGGGCATTCCCTCACACTTGTCTTCTTCAAGGACTTTGTGTGGGGAATTAAGGTATGCCTCTATGTTGTCCTTGATTTTTAGACTTTCGTCCTCGAGACAGTTTTCTCTGGCACAATCATGCAAGTCAGCCAGACCTTGCGCGAGGGGGGACTCTTCTTGTTTTGGCCATATCTGACCTCCACAGGAAAGCCTTGCATTGACAGAATCCAGGAAGTAATTCGGGAATTACTCCCATTTCCGGCCCGGATTCTGTCCCTTTGGAGATATTGTTCCCCCTGGATGAACGGGCGGTAATTCTTCAATGCCCACACCGTTGCCAGGAGTGCCTTCTCACAATCGTTGAATTTTTCCTCCACAGAGGATAAAGTTTTGCTCGCATAGGAGATTACTTTATTGACCTTGTCATGCTTTTGGTATGATACTGCCGTCAAGCACGTATTAGAGAACCCTGTCTCCAGGAAGAACTCCTTGTTTCTGACAGGGTAAGCTAGACAAGGCGCTTGTGAGAGGCTTCTTTTGAGTTGTCTTACTGCCTCGGATTGTTCTGGACCCCATTCCCACTTGACCCCCCCTTCAAAAGATGAATCAGGGGTCTGGTGATCTCTGCGTAGCCCTCAATGAACTTTCTGCTGTAATTAGTCAGTCCAAGGAGGCTCCTTAGTTCCCGCAGAGTTGTGGGGTCTTTTAGTTTCTGAAGTGCTTCCACTTTCTTTTCCTGGGGACAGAGACCCTGAGGAGTAATCTCATGCCCCAAGAAATTAACACGTGTTCTACACCACTGAGATTTCTGAAAGGAAAGTTTTGCTCCGGCGGCCCTCAACTGTGTCAGAACATAACAGATCTCCGCTATGTGTTCCTCCACAGATGAACTTTTGATGAGGACATCATCTACATAAGCCAGGTTACCCCTCGCACCCAGGTCGGGCATGGCCTTGTGTAGGAAAATGTTGAATTCATTGCTGGAGTTGAGGTATCCGAAGGGAGTCCGGGTCCATGTGTACTGCTGGCCCCCAAAAGGTAAAAGCCAGTTTGTATTGGTCCTCCCTACTGACAGGCACGGCCCAGTATCCATTGGTCAGGTCTATTGCAATGAATACCTGTGACCCCTGAATCTGGGCCAGCCCTTGGTCAATGTAGGGCAGAGGCCATCGGGAAGTATGGACCAGTTTGTTGAGCTCCCCAAGGTCAGCGCAGAGTCTCCACTGGCCGTTTGGCTTCAATATTCCCAGCACCGGATTATTGAAGGTGCTGTGTACTGGACGGATTATTCCCCGGGACTTAAGGTTCTTAATTATTTCAGTAAGGGACTCCATGGATGCGAGAGGCAAACGATATTGCTTCACAAACACTGGAGTCATGCCAGGGTCCGTGGGAATTGTTGTGTGGATGTCGGTGCGACCACAGTCATATGAGTCTACTGCAAAGAGATCTTGGAAATCCAAGAAAACTTGTTTCAACTTTTGCTTCTGTTCCAGAGTCACGCAGGCATCAGCTAGGTTGACTCTCTCTTCCACCATCTGCCTGAAGCCTGGAAAGACTTCTGGTTTTGCTATCTCAGCGGCCTCCTCCAGCTGGGTGGAGAAGTCCCTGGTCAGAGTGCTGATTTGGACTGGAGGCTTCAGGTGGGAAAGGTAGCCCTCATGGACCTGGAAAATCACCTCATGCCTTCTGAAGTCACAGGTCACGTCTTCCTTACCATAAGGGCAAGAAGTGTACACCAGGAAGTTCCCTCCATGCCGGGTAAAGATCCTGTCTGGTGTTGTATTGTCATCACTGTCACTGTCAAAACAGTCCTTGGGGATTGGTCCTAACAGTTCATTTCCTAAATCAATGGAGAAATGTCGGTCATCAACCGCCATTCCAATAATGGTGCCTGCGGCTAGAGTAATACTCTTTAAGTCGCTGTTATCCACCTCTATTGGAATGGTGTCATGTTCTATGTTGACTAATGGTGTTGGGTTTACCCCCAACCCTTGCTGCTGGAGGGAAGCATTTAGATGAATATAAGCATCAGGGTTTTTCAATTTTTGTCCCCTTTTAAACTTTCACTTCCAGGGAGAATTGTCGGGTCCTTTCTGGGATGGTGACTTCCTCTTTAACCTGAATTTCAACTGCATAAGGTAGCAATTGAGCTGACCTAAATGCTTTTTCTTGATCATCAAAGCCCATGGGATTATCCGCTAATCGGGACCAAGCTTTGAAGTTTATTAGGTCCAAACTAATGGCAAAGCGATTGAGAATGTCACTGCCTAAGTGAAAGGCGGCAGTGACGTCTCGCACGACCCAACAATTATGGACTATGCTCTTGTTGCCAATGGAGATTTTGAGCATACACCTGCTTGGCAGGAGATGTTTGGAATTGGGCGTTTCCAGATCCATTTCCCATTTGTCTATCAGTTTGAATGTGGGAATGGCTGGATCTTTTGGGAGTTGGCGGAACATGGCTTCGCTGATGAAGCTCTTACCGTTGTTCACACACACTCGAGCGAGAACAGAGTCCTTACCATCATTTAACTGAACAGGGATGAACAACTGCTCTCCAATTTGCTGAATATCAGCCAGGCTCTGAGCCGATTTCACATCTTTCTGGACTATAGGAGTGGGAGTGTCCGATTCAGGATTAGTAAAGAATTTCAGAGTATTTCCTTCCAGTGTGGAATACCACCTTAAACTGGAAGCAAGGTTGATTTTCAGAAATAGGGAGGACCCCCCATCACCAGTCTGTTGCCCTACTGCTATTACTGTCACGTCTGGAATTTGGTTGTTCTGGAAATGAAATTCTACTTGGTCAGATTTTTGTTCAACCATGTGGCAGGTGCCATTTAAACTAACATGGTTGACACTCTGTTTTAATTTTATTGGTCGGCAAGTCTGGGTCCAGAGGACCTTGTTTACGCAATCTATTAGTGGTGACAGCCTTCTCAGGAGGTCATAAGCCAGATAGGGACTTTCTTTTTCACTTTCTGCGGAGCATTTTGACAGACAACTCCACATCCAGAGACTCCTGACTCCAGAACAAAACTCCAAGAACTCTAGAACCCAACAGCTGAACTCCCATCAGCAGGCCTTCAAAACCTAGCAACCAAACCAAACTATTCAGACAGCCGGGCTGAGCTGTCTGATTCTGGCTAGTACCCTGTGTTACATGCCAGATGCATTCTATGGTACTGTGGAGCATTTCATTAATCATGCATTCATGTCTTACAGGTGTGTCACACAGGGTAGTATGAGGGTGCATTTTGGCATTTGCTGCATGGCAGGTGGCATGCTGTTGTATTGGGGTTCCTGTGATGTCTTACATGGGCAAGGTCCGTGTGTGTTGGTAATGGGATTGGCACTCAGCATGCACTTCAGTATGGCAGAGTTTGGCCCTCCATCTGGACAAGAATATGTTCAGGTGTTTGTTGGGACATGCATTGCCTTGCTTAGACTCTCTTCCACATCACTTGTGCTACGTCATGGTTTCCTCTACAGGGATCTGCAGGGTCATTCACCTCCATCTGCTGATGTTGCCGCACCCGTCTCCATCTCCCCAAATCCCTCGATGGACTCCAGATTGATGAAGGTGCTTGCCGTCTCCTCCTAGGTGGTCAGTTTGGCAGGAAAGTGGGGACCCCCGCCTGTAGCCATGGCCTCCCTCCTGTTGCTTGCAAGGATATTGCGGACTCTGAGGCGGAGGTCATCCCACCTCTTCCTGCAATCCCGCACTGTCCGTGGGGTGGTTCCAACAGCGGAGACCTTGCGGGCTACCTCCTGCCAGATGTCCTTCTTGCGCTGTTGCACCTCACGCTTAAGGTTCTGATCTTTAATCACATTGGCATGTGCGGCAAGGTTGTCCGCAAGCATGTTTAATTCTGCATCAGAAAAAAGTTTTTTCCGCCGGCAGGGGGTGGTCTTCTGGGTTGCCTTGGACATGGTGTATGTATTGGCAGTGGTCTCTCCTATAGTCAACTGTTGGTTTGGGAGGATTGCAATGGATTGTGTTTTTAAAGATGGCCGCCGTCACATTTCCAGTTCTGAGACAATGATGTTACTTCCGGGTCCGAGAAGCAGGACTCTAATTTACCCAAAAGGGTCACCCAAGAATGACTAGCAAGTTGCTGCCAAATGCTGTTTGCACCGTCTGTCAACATGCACACAGAGGTCAGTATAACATTTTAATGCATGTTCTTCTCACCATAGCTAGACTATTATGCAACATATTTCCTGTAATATCCAATCACTAAATTATATTTATAAGTCTTGAAGAATGCATGTAACACATTGAAATATTGTTATCATAATTTTAAACTGTGCTTATACATCGGTTTAGATCTGAGAGTTGGATTGATCCAATGTATGGTTACGGATGTCATGCTATCAGTTATTAATTTGTGTATTTCTCTTGTCCCTGTTCATCACAAAGACAAAGCAATGGCAGTGCATTCAAGTAATTTAGCAGAAACGACCCACCAGCAAGCCTGCATGTCTTACATAGTGACGGGTGTTTTGAAATGTCTGTCTCTTAACACATTCATTTTCAACAGAGCCAATCTTTAACTTGTACAAGTTTACGCCAAACCCCTTCGTGTTCATGTAAGCTTTTTTGAGTTTTAAATTTGTCTGCATGCCAACAGTTGATGAATGCTGTATTTCTACCCATATCTCTTAGTGTCCATGGCAAATGCTATATTTGAAGCTATTATGTTTATTTTGGCAAAAATACATCTTTAAAAAAGTGATGTGTGATTTGCTTGGTGTTTTAAAAAAAAATAATCAGCAGTACATTGAACTTATTTTTTATTAAATATACCCATAAGTAACTGTTGATGGTAGATGTTTACTGTAAAAAGATCATATGGCAGCCTGGCTCCACGCTTAGAAGATAGCTGGTCCATTTGCGTTTAGTGTGGCCTGCCTATAGTGCCTTGAATTAGCATATGAGGGTAGCTTGTCTTCACACAGACGACCGGATCATACAGCGAGATCAAAGATGAGCTCCACCTGACCTTAAGGTATGTATAAATGCACCACTTCGGTGGACATATGCCGCAGGAAAGGCTATCCATTCACACACTTCACAATGCAGCTACAACTACAACACATTCAGTCTAGCTGGACATGTAACAGCTTTGCCCTAAAACCAGAATGGCCTTAAAACCTCTACCATCAGAATACCTGAACAACCTACGAAAATGTTCGTTCTAGCTGGGCACACATCGATTCTTTTGCATTGGCGCTCTGTTGTGACCTCCCTCAGAACTCGTCCACATGCCTGACCTCTTGGGTAGCGAAGAATCCTGAGGATCCCTCACTGGAACCCTGCCTAAAGTCGCCTCACATGTGGCCTGGGGAGGGCAGATGCTTCCTGATCCGAACCATGGGGGTGGTGTACTGCGGGAGGATCACCTGGGTGGAGATCAGGCCCAGAGTAGTGAGGAGATTCTGTGCGGTGGGACATAGTATTTTTCCTCTAAAGGGGATATTCTTACCACTGTGCCAGAAGAGGTTGTGGCATATTGGCATTTTAATATCTCTCAACCTCCTGTAAAATCTAAGGTTGTAAAACCTAAGGTTATATCACCTAAACCCATTATACTCAAAGAAAAAATTGTTTTGGTCCCTAAAAGTAAAATGTTTTCCTCAATACCAAGGGTGCACTATAAGGAATAGCGAAAGTGTGGCCTTCTAGGAAAATTACTAAGGGAATTCAATCTACCCTTAAAAATACACAAGTAGAAAAATCTAACTTGAAAAAAGTAAACTACATATCCCAGAATCCCATAGGGAGTGTGACGATGAAGAGGGTTGAAGAAGCATGTAGAAGTGGAGGACAGGCAATTAGGCCTAACAGCCTTTGCAAGGGGCAAGCTATTGACATGAATGGCCTGCACCTGAAACTAATTGCCCCACCTCAGAAGCATAAAAGGCTGAAGCAGGAGAGGAAAGGAAGGAAGGAGCTGGAAGGCTGGCAGTAGTAGCAGAAGAGCACAAGGCTGGCAGTTCTTGAGAAAGTGTTATCACTCAAAGGACACCGGGAGTAGGAGACAGCAGATTTCACCTGCAAGTTCTGAGAGGGTCCTGTGTTCACAAATCCTGCTGTGCCGTGGCTGCATTGGGACAGATGTGCTGAGTGAATGTTTTTCAGGTGCAACTAGTGGCTGTAATTGCAGAGCCGTGATCACGCTGGAGCAACCTTAGGCCCGTAGCTGGAAGCAAACCGAGGGACAATGGAGTAAAAAAAAAAAAAGAATTAAAAAAAAAAATAAAAAAAATAATGACTCCCTGTTGGTGTGTCCGGACCAGAGACACCCATGCTGCAAAGGGTTGTGAGTCCCAAGTGTGCCCAAGGCCATAGTAGAAGAAGTTAGGAAGGTGAAGCAGCCCGCAACCGTAGTGTTCCTGAAGCCAGTGAGTGAAGCTTGGCATTTAGGTTCACCCCTAAAACCTTGCCGGTAGCTGTTCCCAGCTCTGAAGCAACTCTCATAAGAGAGTAAGCGAGTATTAACTGTGTGTCATTGTGAAAATTATTACCAACAATAGACATGTATCACGTACACTTCTAGTAAAATTCTAAGTGCTCGCATATATAGAAAAGCATTTCCTTTCGCATTGTTGAACTTGTTGCCGGAATGGTCGTGTGTCCCTAATTAAAGAGGGATCACTTTTTTAAAATATTCAAAAACCATAATCTTGACTTTCAGAATTGTTACATCAAAGGAAGGTCACGTGTGGCCACTTGTGATTCCCAAAAGGAGGTAGAAAGCATCTCTGTGGGAATACAAGCACTTACATTTATTTAAGGTAAAAAAAAAAAACGACTTTAAAGAGTGGTCGCGTATGCCTGAATCTGTTTTTCCTTTCAAGACTGAACCTTGTAACATCAAGAACAGGTATTTTTTAAACCTGGAAGTTGTACTAAAAAGAACACGCATTACCCGAGCAAAGAGGCAAACCCTTTCTATAGTGAAGCAAGCCCTGTTTAAATCTATCCACCTGATTTATGAAGTTGTTAAAAGTCCAGGGGCTTCGCCAAATGGCTGGAGGGCGGCCTTCATAGAATCTCAGACTTTTTAAAAGAGGGCCAGCCGCTCTCCTTTGAGGACTGCAAGGCGAAGTTCAACATCACCGAGGAGGAGCGATTCCGCTGTACACAGATCCGACACTGGATCTCGCAACGCACCGTCAGAGAGCGTGGCTCCAGGGACCCCAACACCCCTCGAACTCTCACTGGCATCATCCCCTCCGAGGGGCAAGATCGTCACCCTCTGCAAACTCTTGGAGAAATCCAGCCCAGAATTGAAAGACAGATACATGCTGAATTGGGAAAGGGACCTGGGGCGTTCCCTGGAGCCAGATGCTTGGGACAAAATTTGGACAAGACTCCACAGGAGCACTCAATGTGTATAAAGTATGCTTCAGGTACTATATTACTCCAGTCCAGCTGCACAAAGCAGGCGTGAGGCCCTCACCGAACTGTTGGAGGGGCTGCTCGCAAAAGGGATCGCTTTTCCACCTCCTATGGGACTGCCCCAAGGCGGTGCACTATTGGAAGGGGGTCCCGACGCATGTCCGAGCAATCACAGGCCTCAATATCCCGTGGGACCCTGGAATCATTCTGTTGGGAGACTTAGGGGAAGGGGACCTGCCACTATCGGGGAACGCAGCCCGCCTGTGCACACACCTACTATTAGCGGCCAAGATAGCCCTTGCCCGTCTCTGGAAGAACGACGAGGGTCCCTCTATTCCACTATGGTGGGCTAAGTGTTGGGACATTGTCATAGCAGAAAGAATCACTGCACTCTGTCTGGGCAACCTTAATCCCTTCCAAAACACCTGGGCCCCATTCATGGACTATGCAGACCGCTATCCGGCCCTCACACGAAAGCCGCCTAGCGTCCGCTGGCTGAGCTGACTTGCACATGGATGCACCCCGCTCTAGCTAGGAGATATCCCCCACCGATTTTTCAGTCAAGCATTGCTGCGAATGAGTTCCGTGCTAATTTTCTTGCTTATTTTTTCTTATTTTCTCATAACCATTTTATCACTATAATGAACTCTGCCTCATAAGCTTATGTCAATTCTGATGTCTGTGTGTTCAATTGTTATTCTTTTCTTTGTTATTGATTAATAATAAATAAAATGTCTATTTTGGAGAAGAAAAAAAAGTCCCGGGTCCCCAGGGTCCTCCGATACAAGAGCGACATTGTTACCTGAAGTTGTAAGTGTGGCAATGCAGCTTCAAGGAGCCAATTGAACCAAGGTGGTGTGAAAAAAGCAGGGGCAGGGAGTTGGGTGCTTGTAAGAAGATTGAACAAATGATCTTTAATGCTGAGACTGAAGTTGAGAGAAAGTCTTGAAGCATAGGCAGGTTATACTTGTGGCAGTAAGGCAGACAGAAGAGGCAAACAAGCTACCCTTTTCTTTGAGTATAGGAGTGTGCCTTACCTCCCTTTAGAGGTAAAAGTGTTTCATAATTAAATATGCTTAAACCTTTTGAAGTATAAACAAGTCATCCAAGAACTGTGGTAGAGTAGAATACGTTCAGTGGATGTTACATTGAAGTTGGTTTAAGTAGAGGCATACTATGGAACCAATGAGTCTGTTCTCATGGTAAACAGTAGTAGAAGTATGGTTGTCAAGAGAAAAGCAACAACCCAAGAAGAAGCATCCTGATAATTGTACCAAATACACTGCAGAGGTCAAACACTTGTGAAGTTGGAGAAGTTGTTAATCTATTCTTTGAACTGTGGCAAAACAATCATGGAAAGAGGACATCCAGGATTATCATTGGTGCTGTTTTCTTGGCTGAAAGTAAAAAGAGGGGGGGGGGGGATCTTTTCAACTGAAAGCTGAAGAACTGTTACCCGTGGATCTTTGTTTGATCAACTTTTGTTTTACTTGGAACTTACAAGAAATGGTTACAGACTTTCCTTTTGAACAATTGCGGAAGTTGACTCTGACCAATCCTGGGGAAGGGATTAACCCAGGACAGGTGAAGGTCACCCAAAATACTGGTTATTTGCGATTCACTTTTTTAGGTTGGTTGTTTCACTTTAAGGTTTTGTCGTTTAGTGTGAGGGTGTTTGGTAGGAGTTATTCTCTTAGCCTTTAGAATAGGTAGGGAATTCACGGATAGAGTAGGATTAGCGAGGATGTATTTGAAATCTTTTTCTTTAAATAAATGTTTAATTGTGAGAAACACAAGCAGTTGTCCGCCTTCGAATACTGACCTCTCACAGGTTGCTTACTGGAGCCTACCCAGCCCACCTAATTCCTAATCTTGGCCAAATGCACACACGCACTTGGTCTTTTACTGGGAATTTTCCCCATACCTGGATGTCTGGCCGCGAGGGTGCCCCTCCAACAAAGCGCGTTGAGGCCATACAAATGGGAAAAGGTGCTTTATAAATGATAACACTATACAATACTTACGAAAGTGGCCAAAATGTGTAATGCTTTAAAGTGCAATGCCACATTATCAAAGTCAACTGGAACCAGGGATGTGTTACTATCTACAAGTGAATTGTAATTAAAAAAAAAAACATCCAATAATTGATATATGATCTCCCCAGAGTTCAGTTCACCTCAATGGTGCAAGTATTTCAACCCGACTTGGGGATTGAATCCACCACCCGGAAATTGGGAGACCAATGCTCTACACCCTCAAGTGACCTGTAATAAAAATAAAATTTTCTGTAGCAGTAACATCATTTAGAACCAATAATTAGAACCAGTCTACCCAGAGTGCAGCTCAACAGCATGGTGCAAGTTTTTTGTTTGATTGGGGATTCCATCTGCAACCCGGATGTGGGGACAATGCTCTTCCAACTGAGCGACCGGGTCTCCTTGCATAACACCCAACCTTTCCCCTTAAGATATGGCTGTTTCACACCTGAAGCTCAAACTCCAAACTATCCATGCAAATGGCGACTACATTTTCCTCCGACTTGCAATAAAAATAAAAATTTGATTTCTATTAAAAAACACAAAAAGTGTAAATCATTTGAATCAGAGTGCAGCTCATCACCACAATACATTGTTTGCGGTCTGTCTTTGGGATTGACCCCACCACCCACAGTTTGGCAACCCGATGTTCGATCAACTGAGCTATCCCATTAAAAATAAAATCTTTATTTTCCTTAAGACGCGATGATCAAATGTGACCCATGTGAAGCTCCAAATACAAACTATCAAGACCAACTGGCACCAGGATTTCCTCTACTACATTTAAGTGATAGGCATTACAAATGAACAATGAAATTCCTTTGAACAGTAAAAAGCATTTAGCATTAGAACAAAACATTTTAACTTTTTGTCCCAGAGTGCAGCTCAGCTCCAAGTCGCAGGTTTAACTTCCTGGCTTGGGGATTAACTTCACAGTTCAATGTAACTCTGGAGATCTCACCAACCTCAAATCTGTGCCCACCGTAGGATTCCGATTTTGGAGGCCAAAGGCGCGTAGTATTCCAACACCAGTGCGTCAGCCTCCAACAGGAGCAAAGCCCTCTTTGGTACAATGCTTTACTACGTCAAAGAGGGCAAGCACTCTCCCTTCCCCGAGGTGCAAGCAACTCAGCAAAAATGCAGCAGCACCAACCACTATTTTATTGAAGAAAATACAAAATTCAATAGATCGTCAACTCCACAGCATTAGCCCCCCCCCTGCACTCCAGCACGCACACTGCCCAACTGGACTGGATTCTCTCCCCCAGAGACCTCCCAAAACCAATCGCCTCTCTCAAACCTACTTTCTACTCTATCATCCTGGCCGCCATCATTGAACGAATCATGGGCCCAGCGCTCCATGCGCTACTCCGCATCATTAATGCATTCCTCACAGAAGGATCATTCCCAGACACCCTCAAGAAAGGTTTCATACAACCTCTTGAATAAAAACAACCCTAAACCCAGATGACCTGGCCAACTACTGGCCCATTACAAACCTCCAGTTTATTGGTGAAAACTTGGAAAAAGTAGTTCCCATAGAACTACCCACCAGAATCAATCAACTTCACCTCGTAAACGAGTATCAGTTGGGGTTCCGTCACAAAGTGTAGCATCGAGATGGCCACCATCCAGGTGGAGGATGATGCCCTCCAAATCATGGATAAGGGTGACTTGTGCCTCCCAGTCCTCCGTGACCGCTCAGCTGCATTTGACACAGTCAACAACCGTAGCCTCCTCTCTCCCTCTCTCCTCGCCCACAGGAAGGGATTCTCTGGCACTGTCTTGAAATGAGCCTTTGTAATCTTTACAAGAAGCTTCTGCATACATTCCTCAAAACACCAATATAGCCATCCACCAATGCTCTGGTTGATACTCAGGTGTGCATGAGAATAAAAAGTGCACATGACATCAGTCGCCTCTGCAATTACCTAGCCATCATCCAGTCCTGGAGGTCGTCTCCTGCCTACCTCAAACTTAAGCCAGCCAAGACCGAATTCATCCTCATCGGTCTCACTGCTAAAGTACTTGTCCAACAATTGATCAGCGATACGTGCCTAAAAGGATTCAATCTGCAACTCTCCATGTCAGCAATATCCTTAGGCTTCACCATTGATAGCAGCCAGTCTTTCTAGAAACACATAGCTAAGAAGGCCCAAACAGCCTAGCTCCAAATCTCCACCCTTTGCAAAATCAACAAACTCAGTGCCAATTGGGCTTTGGGTTTCCGATTATCTCTCCCCAGTTCAGTTCAACTCCATGCCCACTACACATCACTCAATGTGAGAACTTCCTGCACCAAGACATGATTCTTTTTTTGTTGAAAATGTTGGCATTGGTTGTTGAAAGAGGACTTTTTTGAAGGAAATGACATTTGGAAGCAGCAAGATTAAAATTCTAAATTACATACTTGGTTTGGATCTCAAAAAGGTTTTACTAAATGCAATTTTTACATTTTAACAGCACACTGGACAAGTCTCGGTCATTAGTCAACACTAGACAGCATTTAACAGACCACTATATAGGACCGTCACCCTCCAGCTGCTCTTCCCTTGGCCCCTCAACACGCCCTCTGCCCCTCCATCTTTCCCTTTTCAATGGCCTAGATGGTACTGATGTGTGGCAAAAAAGTGCTTAATGTAGCCGCCTTAGGGGAGTGAGTGGAAGGGGTTTGTTAACCGTGGATTCCCCCAATATACATTGACCACCGGTGGGGAGACACTTGTGGCAAAGCTAGCATTTAAGACAATTCTGCGGACAGCAAAGCACTCATGACTCTGGGCTTTTTCTGGTGAGATTCTGCAAAACTCCAAGGATACATTTGCCCTCACTGATGGTTGTCTTTGGGGGATGGGGATGTCGTAAGGACAGGGGTGGGGCGGAGGGGAGGAATGGAACTCCTGGAAGCAGAAGACCTGAAATAAAGTACTTTGCTTTTCTTTGACCTCTGCTGTGTTGCCTCATTGCTTGGAGAGAAACAGAGCACAGTCGGCAGGGATGCGGCATCCCTGGTATGTGGCTAGGCAAGAGAATACTACAGGAGGAACCCGCCATGGGCTCTCCAATTTGGATTCTCAAACAGGAAACACCCCCATCCCCCAACTCAAAGTTGCAAAACCAGGCTCAGGTGCCAAACAGAGTGTGCTGCTGGTGGCAAGTGTGCAAACCCAGAAGCAGTTGACCAGCTGCACATGGCTAGTGTACAACTCTAGAGGAAACAGACCAGCTGTATTGTATGTGGCACCATGACCCAAAAGACAGGCAAATGATGTTGTGGCCCAAATCACGAATCCTGGCAGAGAAACTTGCCATTTCCCCTGGTAGAGTAGAAACAAGTACCTATTAGCACATGGTTCTAGTATCCCTTACCATGATGTGAAGGCAAACTGTCTTGAAATAATCATTTGCCTAATGAGGGTGCTTCTGAAAAAACAAAAAAAAGGTAAACTCAATAGTCTCTGGTTCCCTTTTCTACTTCGAGATGACAAACTCACAAAGACTTAATGGGTCAAAGGATGGAAGAGCAATAGAAAAGAATGCCATCCATAAGCCATACAAATCATACTAACCTACTGGCTGGCCTCTCAGCACTGTAGAGAAAACGAGTGCACACTAGTTCATAATTGCCAACAGCACAAGCTAAATGGCTAAAGCAGCATCACTTGAAGTGTTAAACGCTTGAGCTGACAATAGGAGCTGCACAAGTCAACAATCCACAAAAGAGATGGATGACCGATCATTTTTTATACAATTTTTGAATTTTTTAAAAAAATGTTTAATAAACACCAACAGGTGCAGAAAATCCACAACGTCTTGCCACAGGTTGAGGGAGAAAGAAGGAAAACAAAAAAGAGAAAGAAGAATACTGCAATGTGCAGTGTCCACGTGGACAGAGGGCAGAAGCTCGCTGCAAGACATCACACCAGCCTCCCAATACAAATGCATCATCTTTGATCTGCAAATAAATTCTTGCCCCTTGGCCTGCCCCTAGTACAACACCTGCAATCTGCAGGAAAGTGAGCTCGATGTGCCAATACTCCTTAAACTCAACAATAACAAGGCTAAAAGAACCAATACCTTGTTTAACACCAACCATGTACTCACTTTATTACAAATTATGCAATGATCTCGCAGATCACTTAAAGAATAAAATTACCAACATACATCGGATCATACAAAGTAGACCGATCAAACAGACCGTTCACCACTTCTGACAAACCCCAGGACCACAGAACAGACTGACAGTTTCGACCAAATGCCAAGAGAAAAACTCAACTTGGTGAACAAAAGCAACAAGGCAGGCTCTTCAATGGACCCCGGTCAACCAGACATCAACAAATTGATCAGGGTACACCATCAGAATGCTACCTAAACCTCTTCAATCCGTCACTTTCCACTGGGAGAGTACCATGGGCCTTCAAATCTGCCTACATCAATGTTGAAGACCTCTCAAACTACAGACCAATCTCCAACATTCCTTACTCAGCAAAACTATTAGAGACCTATGTCTACGAACAAATACTGAAGACGTCAAAAATAACCAACTATTGGACCAGGCACAAGTAGGCTTCAGACCCACTTCAGACCCATGAGAGGAACGGAGACGGCACTACTCTCTATATGGGACGACTTCAAGACTCCAACATGAATTCAGCACTGATACTTCTTGACCTCTCTGCAGGATTCAACCATAACACCCTCATCAAGCGACTGAAAAAAATAGGGATTGGCGACACGGCACTGCTTTGGATTAAATCTTTGTCTGAATGACCAAACAGTATGGATAAAACCATTCAAATCCGCACCGCAGGACACCACCTGTAGAGTTTCACAAGTCTCCTCATTATCCCTGCTACTTTTCAACATCCATACGATGCCACTAATCAACCTCATCAAAAGACACTGCTTCACCTGCTACAACTACGCAGTCGATACCCACATCATCTACAAAATCAGCGATAAACAAGAGGAGAACACAACACTAATGGACTATCAAAGAACTCTACCAATGGATGAAGACGAAGAACCTCAAAATTAACCTGGACAAAAATAAAATCATGTTTACACAACAACCAGGGAAACAAACAGTATATCTCATGGCCCACAGAACTGGGAATGCCACCCACACCATCCAAAGTAGTCAAAAACTCTGGAATCCAAATGGACAACGAGTAAACTCTACAACCTCAAGTAAATGCGATAAGAAATGCTTCTTCCATCTTCACATCATCAAAAAGATTCTACCCTTCCTCTCCACGCACAAAACACAGCCCATCATCTCCCTCATCATGTCCAGAATAGACTACATCACCACCGTATACCTAGGAATGCCAGACTCCTTACTGAGGAAGCTGCAACGAATACAGAATGCAGTTGCCAGACTTCTCCAACCCTCACAAATAGACCACATCACACCAGCACTAAGGGTGCTACATTGGCTCCAAGTCAAAAAACGAATCACTGTTAATACAATGTGCTGAACACAGAGAGCAATCCACGGCCAAGGAAAAGAAATCATCATCTGCAAGCCAACAAGAACACCTTGGCACTAACTTGGTGGATCCGCATTATCTTGCATAGCCATACAACTTAGGAACTATGGCCACAGAGAAATACAAACTATGAAGGACCATCTGAAATTCAAAAAACTTCTAAAAACTAAGCTCTTCAGCTCTGAATGGGATGAAAATGACTGAACAACATCCGCACACCCTTAAATGCGGAGCAGGACGATTTAGCCGCGACCGATTCGGCGCAGGAGACAATTGGGCGTGGGGATGTTTTGGCGCGGGGCGTGGGGGGGGGGGGGTGGGAATGGTCATTGTTTTGCATCGTTCAGTATTTTTTATTGTGAATTGCCCAAAAAAAATAATACAGCATTTGATATGATATGATAGTTTATTTATATAGCGCCATGAAACACATTGTGTATAGGCGCTATATAAATAAACTATCATATCATATCAAATGCTTTATTATTATTTTTTTTCTTAGACTGTTCAATCATGGGAGTTAAATATGTAACTTTTGCTGCCCCAGGCACAAGGCCAGTTTGGTCTTGTGGTTAAGTTCCAAGCCTCACAATCTTGCAGGCCATGGTTCGTGGCTGGGCTAAAGCTTTTAATTTTATTCTATTTGCAAAATATCACATTATTTTTTTTTCCAAATAGTATAACATTAAAAGCTTTATCCCAGCCACGAACCATGGCCTGCAAGATTGTGAGGCTTGGAACTTAACCACAAGACCGAACTGGCCTTGTGCCCGAGGCAGCAAAAGTTGCATATTTAACTCACATAATTGAACAGTCAAATAAAAAAAATAGTAATAAAGCATTTGGGAAAATCACAATAAAAAATACTACACTTCACGCCAGTCACTTGACCCCAACTTATTTTCAAATGCAACAAGTTGTCAGGCACAGTTCCTGTCAACGTGCTGCATTTGAAAATAATTATGCTTTTAAATTTGGCGTGAGGGAGTTTAGATGTGGCTGCAATGTCAGCCACGTCCAAACGTCCCTCGCGCCAAATCGGCAGCGCCAGAAAGGCTCCCGCGCCGAAATGGGCACGGCGAACTGGCCGCTGCGGCCAACTGGCCGCGCCGAACCGGCCCGCGGCGAAACGGCTGCGCCAAAAGGGGGTGTACCCCTTAAATGAACACAACAGAAAGGGAGTAGGTTGCACCGTAGTGGAGGGCAGGGGAGAAGAGACGTGTGCGACTGGGAAGGGTGGTTGGAGATCTGAAGTGTATTTCACCCCGATAGAGGACCAAAAGATGGAAACCAGAGAGGGGGATGCCTCGCAATCGGACCACTGAGGGTGTGAAACTCATCACACAAAGGAATGTGGCTGCACTCTGAAACCGTGCAGCCCACGGACTGACCGGAGGGCACAGTGAACACACTTCCGGAGGAACTGGTGGGGGTGGTAATTGCCACACACTAGAATGATCGACAGGGGAAGGGATATGGGTCGCATTCAGTCGCAACAGCAGGGGTAGGAAATATACTGCCACTAACTGTACTAAAAACGCACTCTTCTGCACACACCTTCTCAAACTCTGAACTAAACACAACCATACTTCTACAGCACCACAAACAACACGCACGTCTCACCAAAATAACAAAACAAACCACACATAATCTCGCCCAACACCAAATTGCGACTACCAATAGAAAGCCCAGTGACCGGTTTCTCCGAACTGAAGCTGCCAACACATCACAGCTCTCTGGCTCTTTTTCCAGCCCAGTCCTACTAACATACCCCACCACCCTCCTTGCATTACAGATCCGCCAGAGCACAAGAGACCACGCAGGTGGCAACAATACACTCCAAGAACCTTTAACATTACATAACCTGAGTCTACCTTAAAAATTCACCTGGATGCCCTCAACCCTTTGCATTTCTGTGGTGCACATACATCTATGGAATAAAAACCCGTAGGTAAGTTAAATATTCATGTTTATTCAGAGCATCAAACAGCAGTTTATTTTGTGGTCATTGAGATAAACTCTCCGCAATAGCAACGACAGGAGGAGAGTGTACACATACTTCTTAACAGTACACATTAAAAGCAACGGTAACATTGGCTGTGCTAATATTTTTAGACTAGTGTCTCGAGGCCATATGATCGAGATCAGAAGAGAGAAAGAAAAAAAAAAAAACACATGTAGTCGCCACTCGGCGCACACTTATTTTCGATTCAGACCTTTTTGCCATTTCCACATTGTGCGCATTGAAAAGCAAATAGACACAAACTACTTGACAGACACGTCCATTTTCTTTTCTTGGAAGAGAGTCTTGCTTTGTTGAGCACAGCATCACTCGGGACCATGCTCCGTGGCCTACAGCCTTGCCTGTGAATTACATTTTTTATGACAGCCTTGCCTTTCAGTGCAACACAATCAAACTGGCCTGGAGAGGCTGGAGTTTTAAGACATGGTAACCGTATGATGGTTTCTTTTGTACTTCAACCCGTTTACAATCTTCGCATATGTGCAAACTCATTGCTCTCGCGCGCGACAGATTGCGTGATGTGCGTGAAAGATGTTGGCAAACCTCCCCCAGCACCCCCCTAGTGAATCGTTCTCCTTGCCGACAGGTAAGGTATTTGAAAAGCACCCGGCTAACAAAGCGTAAATCCTTCCAAGAAGGGCCAATTACAGCAATGCATGCATGCCAACATTTGTGATGAACTGCTTTGGGGTGAAAGATATTTCAAGAAGACATTTATTTAAAATATCTGAAAAACAAACTGACAAAAAAAAAAAAAAAAAAAGTACCTCCTCACTAGGGAAGGTTGACTTGTGTGTGCTGTGCGTCACTGCCCTGCAAGCAGTTAGTGGACATACCTCATTCCCAGCCTGCGTGCATCGTGCCTTCCAGCGATCCTGCGACTAAAAACTGGACATTCATAATTAAGTTCTTGTGATCAAGCGAAGGGCTCACAAACTTAATTGAGCGACTTGTGGTTATTTTCTGCGAGTTGGCAACACCGTCCAGAAGCCCATTCCTAGACTAGCGTTGCCACCTCATGCACTGGCGACAACAGAGGATCCCTCATCTCTCCTCCCCCCACCCCCCCACCACAGCCCCAAGTGAAGAATCAAACACCTCAGTGCAGCACTGAGAGCACCTCACCCTTAACCATGCCAAGCACTGGACACTGCTCCACCAACCACCACGCCACGCTTAAAATGCCTCACCTCCTGCTAAGCACCGTATGCTTCCCTCCCAATCTATTAACAATTAATTTAGCATAAGGTCAGCACAGACCACCACACACCCACCCCATCATAGGCCCTAGGCTAGAGACCAAGGTAGACCACCACACCTTCCTCCATCTCCCCTGCCCCCAGGGGAGTTGCTAGGTCTGGAAAAGACCCGGGGCTAAGCTGATGTCGGAACTGTTGGGACTGGGGGCTAGCTAGTATTTTGGCTGTAGCTCCTGAGATTCTATCCGGGGCTACAGCCAAAAGATCACCACCCTCGTCTTCTCTTATGCAGAACAGTGCAACAAAAAAACAAAAAGCTAAATTAGGAACGACACAAATGCCAAGACATGTCAAAAAGTTGGTTTATTGTGTTCTCAAACTTGGATGGAAGTAGTCAAAAGTGCTAATGGGTGCGGAGCTCGGAGGGAGTGCGCCGTCTGGAGGAATGGCAGGAATTCGTGCTAGGATGCTCAGGTTAGGCGTTGTAGGAGGACGACGAGACTTTCCCGCCATGGCCGGTCCAGTTGGTGTGGATAAACTGCCCTGGTTTGGCGAGTAGTTCATACGTGTGAGCACCGAAATAATCCCGCTGAGCCTAAGAAACAACAAAAACATACATGAAGTGTGGGAGGCCGAGACCAGCACCGCTGGATTCTACTCTCTACATCACCCATCAGCGCGAAGCCTCCGGATACCGCCCCACTGTATGCGGAGGCTGCCTGACTTACTTGCTTCAGGGTCCCAGATTGTGCGGACGTTGCTACTCTCAATGCCCACAACCCCCCAGCACCCGGGTCTCTAGTCTAGATACTCCACCCCCACAGGTCTCACCTGGATCAGGTTGGCAGGGAGCATCTCGTGCCTGTAACCGTCGTAGAAGGAGAGGGCTGTGGTGAAACAGGGCATAGGGATACCGATTTGTACCCCAGTGCTGACCACACGGCGCCAGGAGTCCTGCAAATGCAAAAGATACAGAAAAAAACAGTTCCGGCTTTACTTTGGCACAAAAAGGGGACCACCAATGGCACAGCATTCATAAATGCATAAAAGACTTGGGCCTCGCAAGGTTCGGTTTTGCTTTGCTCGGCGTTTATATAGTGCCCCGAGGCAGTGTAAAAGGAGAATGGGAAAAGGGGAGCTGGGGGGCGGGAGAGGGTCAGAAAAGAAATAAGGAGGAACTAGTAAAAGGAAGCACACAATTCCAAGAGCCGAGAAGCAAAAGAAGGGAGGGAAGGAAGAAAAGAGTAGTATAGAGGGGGAAAGTATCCAGGCTGTGTTGGCGACAACAGTAGGGCAATTGTTCGTGTAAGGAGGTGCGTGCATGAAGCAGTATGGAGATGGGAATGTTACCTGGCCCACTACCAATATAAGCTCCTTGTCTTTGAACAAGTCCCGGCCCTGTAGCCTGCTATAATACTAGCACGCCGGCAGTGCCCGCCCAGCAATTTCCTGTTTTGTTAAAGCCAGAAGAGTGCACACATGGAGTCGGATACGGTGGAGAGGGCGATGCGCAGGGTCGCCTGTAGCCGGTCCGGGGGACCCACTCATGTGGATTGATATTTGAGTGAGCAGGGCATGTACCCAGGACTGCCATCTGCAACTTCTATCTTTCCATGCACGTGGTGGCGTAGCAGCGCACATAGCAACTGGAGAACACCTCTCCAGAGCCATGAGCCAAAGCAGCCCAGCACAGACATGGTCTACCATAGTCTAAATTCTATACCCTTTATGTCAAAATGCCACAACTATGTCCAATCACTGAAAGTGAAACACACATACTAAAAAAAAAGTGTGTTTTGAAATGAGAAGGTTACTAGCATTTCATCCAACCTACTAGAACGTCCATTACTTAATGATGAAATGCAACTGATACGATAAAAAAAATGCTGTCATGTATAACAAATATGACGTGTTCCCTCGAGTAGAGGCATAGCTAGATCGAGGTTTGAGGGAAGCGGAGGGGCAGTAATGGGGGCTTCAGGTATATATTATAGTCTGTTGTATAAGGAGATAAATACAGGTTGTCTTGTTATGCCACAAAAAGTCCACTAGATGGCACAACATACCACAGAATCAATTTGTGAGGCGAGGCTTTGCCGGAGCAGGACGATTTAGCGCGGGCCGATTCGCCGCGACCACTTCGGTTTGGGCACTCCCAGTTCGGCGCTGGGACGTTTCGCCACGCGATCTTTTGGTGCCAGGAATGGCAAATTATTATTTTTTGACGCCTCTCCTTGTCTGAATGTTCACCCGGACTGCATGTCAGTGTTGGTTTACTTATGTGGCCCATATATTTACAATGAGTTGGTGGTTCCTCACTAAGTGCTCTTGAATGTAGCAAAGGCCCGCCTACTGGAGGATACGTGGGGATCAGTGGCGATGGCCCCGATGGTCTTTTGTGCACTAGCGGGCGTGTACACAGCGTGTGCCATTCCAGTACTGGATCCACCTTTGCGTCACATTAACATGCCACTCGAAGCTGGTTCTTCTCACACACGTGAGCATCGACGTCCTTCGGGGAACTTCACATGCAAGCAAACCGGAAATGTCTCTGGCCTTTCGTCCGCGGGCTATTGCGTTAAAGTTCCTTCTTCCTGGATTTTCACCAAAACCTCAGGCCTGCCTCACACCTCACACAATAACAGAGTCAAGCAGACTCACAAAAAACGCATTCCCAAATCCACACAGACATATATACCAAACATTGTTAAAGCATCACAATCACACGCAAAGACAAAGCACACACACGCAAAATAAACATACATCGCACGCCCCCTATAGACACACCAACACGTGGTCACATCTACAGATTTACTCAAAGATACAAGGCACAGACTGAGACACAAAAACATACACAAACTCACAACCTGCAACAATCAGGTACTTAGACCTGTACACAAAAAGCTACCCACACACGCAAAAACATAGTAACATGGCCATACAGAAAAATGCAGGAAACCCACGCGCGCGCGCACACCCACACACCCACCCACACCCACAAAATCGCAATGCAATATTCACAATAAAGTAAAGGAACACAGAGGGGCACACAGTGGCAATGATAAACGTGCACACACAGTAGCATGTCCCTACCGACACACACGCGCGTACAAACAAAAAAAAGCTACACAGATATAAAAGAAAACACAATCAGGCACACATTTAAAACGCACACACCCGCACACGCGGGGACACGGATAGAATTACAGTCGCAACGACAGACAATACACAGTAACACTGGCACGCACACACACGGTGGGAGACAGACGCACATTGGCACAAAGACGGCGTTTATCCTCATTGGCAATAAAACTAAACTCAGTAACCTCCCTCAGACTTACAAATCGTTCAACATCGACGGCAACGCTATTACAGTTGCCAACGAAATCAAAACCTTGGGGGTGTATATAGACTCCTCTCTGACGTTAAATAGTGCGGTTGTCTCATCAGCTGCCTAAACCTCTAAATTGATAAGAGCCAGTAGACCATTCCTTTCGGCTGACAACTCTATCACCTTGGCCAGAGACTTAATACTATCTAGGATAGACTACTGCAACTCTATTCGCAGGAACGAGCTTGAGAAACAAAAAAAACTACAGGTTGTCAAAAATAACACCATTCGAGCCGCTTTAAACATCCCCAAACACGAACACATTTCCATCATCAGTAGAAAAATTCACTGGCTCCCGGTCCAGAACAGATTTAATTTCAAAATTCTGACGCTCACCCACAAATGTATTACGAATAAGGCACCCCCATACCTTAGCAATCTCATAGACCAACAGATCCCAGTACACCAATCTTCTCATCACCCCCAAATACAAAAGACAAGGCAGGAGGAGCAAGCTTGGCCAGCCTAGCTCCCAAATTGTGGAATGCCCTCCCCATTCATCTCAGAAATGACACCTCCTTCTGGTCCTTTAGAAAAACATTACTCTTCAGTACTGATCCCCCGCAATAGCTGCTTAGGTATTTGCCTAATACCTACACGACCTTCGTATACAAATGTATATAACTGCATTACTGTACTCTGTAAATATGTACTTCTGCAACCAAGCCTTGTACCCATCTACATGTAACCACCTTCTTAAGTATGTAACGGCGCCTATTCTGGGCTTTGTGCGCGATATGAATGAATGAATAAATGCTGCCTATGGAATTTAAAAGGCATGCCCCTTCCTCCTCGATAAGTCACGAGATGACCTGCATTGTACCGCAGATCTGGTGGTTTCCATTAGGATCCCCAGTGCCAGAGTGATGTGTATGGTCGCCAAAGGAGACTGGAGGAGGTGAGCGGTTCTCCAGGAAGACTTTACAGCACACCTTTGGATACCAGGGAATTGCCCAGGGGATTTGGATGGCTTGAAACCAGCTTCTGGAGGTACCTGGTCAAAGTCTGCACTGTAGTAAAAAACGTACTTCACCAGGCAGAGGACGTAACTAGATGCTCCATTCAGGCAGGCTGCCAAGCACAGAAATCATAAAGCACCAATTTCAAAATAAACTGAAGTTTTACAATCCTCAACTCAAACACATTGCAAAGATGATCCCTGCTAACAGCGGCTGCGCCATCATTATAATGTTATGGTTTAAAGCACAGACCTAGCTCAACAGCAGCAAAGCACTGTACAGAGTGTGGATAGCCAGTGTTTGGGCTGGCATCTTTTGATCGTGGCGCCGTACTGCAAGTTACCGTCTGTATTTCTATTGGGATTAGTCCTTGGTCAAGTGTTGAAAAGGTATTGCCCAATTTGATTTGATTGAATACTATTGATCAAAGTACATTTGACCGAATTCAGCCAGTACCATTCAATTGATTTGATCAAGTTGGGTAAAAAATACCAACATGGGGAGCAGGGTTTGCGGGGGTATCCTCGATCTCCAGGTTTGGTATTTTTGGCCTCTGAGGGGGTAGGTGGGGGTGTTGTGGAGGTATTCCCCGCTTCCTGAAGATTAGAGGAGGGGGGTGGAAAAAAAGAAAAGGGGACCCTGCAGTGTCAGATCCGATTCGTGTTAGAGTGACGGAACTGATGCCGCAGGGTCAAGAGAGGCAGCGGACGGAGAAAAGGTAAGTGGTGGGGAGGGGAGGATCTATTGGGGAGTGGAGGGTGGGGCATGGATTTGGTGAGTTTGGCAGCAGTAAAATTATATTTGCAGTCAATTCCATTGCAAACAATTCTGCCACGGTCAAACAACCCAGATCTGCTGAAAAAGCCACTTTGAGAGATTTCCAAAAATGGAAAATTGTGGGGGCATTCCGAGCAGATACAGGGATTGCGTACCAGAGGGTGGGTGCGTGGCAAGAGGAGGATTGCTTGCGGGTCCTCTCTCTGCAGACTTGTCTGCCACTTGTGACTTTTGTAAATGATGAATGCAGCCTTGAACAGTATCCTGGCCTGGATAGGAAGTCAATGTAGTTCACATAGGATGGGGATGATTTGGTAATATTTCTGCACACCCGCAATAAGGCGTGCTGCAGCATGGTGGACTGCTTTTAGGGGAGTCAAGAGAGCAGATGTGAGCCATCTGAGGAGGGCATACCCCCTCAGGCCCACAATCAATATGCAAGATCATAAGCGCATGCACTACTGTTGTCCGGAAGTCCTGTGACAGGTTGAAGGGTTTGATTTAGCTATGGGTGGAGATTTGGAGCCAGGCCATTTGGACTTTGTATGTGTTTCCAGAAGGAAAGGCTGCGGTCAGTGGTGAAGCCTAAGGATTTTGCTGAATCTGAGAGTTGCAGATCAAATCCTTCTAGGTGCATATCATTGAGCCAATGTTGGATACATTGTTTAGCAGGGGAACCGATGAGGACAAATTCAGTCTGGCATGGGTAAAGTTTGAGGCAGGCAGTCGACATCCAGGACTGGATGATGTCTAGGTAGTTGTGAAGACTGTCTTGTAGGCATTTTACTAATGTAAAACAGAATATCGTCCACATATTGATGGATGGCTACATCGGGATCTTTGAGGGGTATGCACAGAGGCTCCATGTAAAGGTTAAAAATAATTGGTACGGGGGACTGGAGCCTTGTGTGACTCTACAGGAGCCTGTAGTCATAATGCAATGTGTTCCTTCTGGACAGCCTGATGTCTGCCGACAGGTAGGAGCTAACCCAATTCAGGACAGTGCCAGAGAATCTCATCTTGTCGGTGAGGAGGGAAACGAAAATGTGGTGGATGACTGCGTCGAATGCAGCAGAGAGGTTAAAGGACAAGGCCGCATGAGTCTCCCTTATCCATATGCTTGGGACAGCATCATCCACCAGCTGGATAGTGGCTATCTCAATGTTACACTTTGGATGGAAAACTAGACTGATAGTTGGGTGCAGTTCGGTTTGATTCTGGCAACTAGTTGTGCAGGGACTACTTTTTGCAAGATTTTGCCAATAAACAGGAGTTCATGTCCGTCCCTGGACCGATCATTAATTGCACTTCCTTATACCTTCTAGAATTAGAGTCAAACATAGCCCATCTGTGCCCGCTGCTATGGCTAGGTAAAAAAAAAACTACTCACCAAAGACAGAATTCTCCCCTTCCTTGAAGCCTCAGCTCTAACATACCCACTCTCAAATAACCCTACAGAACTAGTAGACCTCTTTAACACCACTCTTAAAGAAGCAGTAGACGCTGCGGCCCCACTGGAGAAAAAAAAAAAAGAGCCAAGCATATCAAACATGCTAATTCATGGTTCACCCAAGAACTTCTGGACATAAGAGCCTCCAAACGGGCAGCAATGACCGAATGGCAATCATGTCCCTCCGTTTCCTCACGAGATACCTACATGACAGTTGCCAAACAATAAAAAAAGGCTATCTCTACAGCCAAAGCATCCGCATACAACCTTAGAGTTGAGAAAGCTAATTCTCAGTCCAAATAGTTGTTTGCTATCTTTAATGAACTGGTTGTTCCCCCCCCCTCACCACAACACAACACACAGTGAAAGATAAAACATGGTGTAATAACATTCAACATGCCATGCTACACATAATCAAATCACTTCAGGAAAAAATTAAGACTCAATTCAACAACCTGCCTAAGGTTGCGCGCCCCCCCCTTTCCCCCTCCCCCCATTCAAAGCCCACTGCAACTGGGGCAGCTTCAGGTGGCTCACATGGCACACACACACACACAAAAAAACCCCTTTGCCTTTAAGGAAGTAACCATACCAGAAGTCCTACGGATTATGAAGCATATCAAACCATCGCTCTGTAAGGGCGATATCTGCCCAGCCAGCTTAGTTAAAGACTATGCGGTAGAACTGGCTCCTTTGTCACAGCCTTTATTAATGCTTCAGGTATCATCCCGCCTTCCCAAGGAAGCCTGGGTTCGCCGCTGCAACAAAAACATTAAATAAATAAATGAATAAATAAATAACCTACCCTTGATCCAGACTCTCCCAACAACTACAGACCAATCATTACCGTTCCGTTCTTGTTGAAAACTCTGGAAATGGCTGCGTATTTGCAGATCCAGTCCTACCTGGAAGCGCACAATACCTTCGGGAAAAGTCAATCTGGCTTTCATCCTCGTCACGGCATAGAGTCAGCTCTGCTAGACCTTAAAAATCAGCTACTTGAAACCGTGGACAAGGGCAAGTCCTCGCTTCGCCTACTCCACGATCCGTCAGCCGTCTTCGACCTGGTCGACCACATGATCCTGTGCAAACACTTTACAGATGCTACTCACTCCCCCCCCCTCCCCCACCCCAAGAAGCCACTACCTGGATAACGTCCCTCTTGGAGGGTCAAGCCATGAGGGTCTTCTCTGACCAGGCATCAGCCACTCCATTCCCCCATTGGTTGTGGAGTCCCACCAGGGTCTTGCACATCCCCTACTCTCTATAATCTCTTCACTCTACCCCGGTTTAATGACTTAGAATAGTTTGGCATAGCATTTACCAACTATGCTAACGATGCACAAATTCTGCTCCCGCTATCTGGTGACTATGAGCTAGATCTCAACACTCTCCAGAAGACACATGCACTCATCCAGGCTTGGATGGCGGCTAATGGCCTGTGTCTCAATGGGGAAAAAAACAGAAATGCTATTGGTAGGCCCTAAAGAGACCCTGGATAAACTAGACAACAAATACAGCTCCTTTAGCATTGAGAATACTGTAATCACAGTCTCTGCTGCAGTCAAAACCCTGGGTGTGTACCTGGATTCCACCTCGTCAATGTAAAGACAAGTCAGCGCCATTTCATCATCAGCAGCTCTCACGACGAAAATTATGAATGCCGTAAAACCTAATCTGTCACCTCAAAACTGCCTCAACATTGCAAGAGCCAACATTGGCGCGAAGTTGGATTACTGCAATATCCTTCTCCTAGGTACATCATCCAATAACCTTAAATTGCAAATCACGCCAAATAATGCTCTCAGAGCGGCTCTATGTATCCCTAGGAGAAAGCATATCTCTCAGGCTAGACGAGACGCCCACTGGCTCTCGATCAAAGAGCACATACTGTTCAAGGCCCTCACCATCACACACAGATGCCTTTCTCGGTCTGCCCCTTCTTACCTAGTTGAACAAATACATCAGATGCCTTCTCACAGACCAAAACTCACACACACCAACTCTCAGTCCCTGTTTTCAATAGAGCCAAAGCCGGCAGTACTAGCTTTGCAGTGTTAGCACCAAAATCCTGGAAAGCCCTACCACTCAAACTCAGAAAGGAAAACTCTCATGGCGAAAGGCGCTAAAAACCAAGTTATTCAACTAGACTGTACCTGAATGTGTTCCCCTGTAACCATGGAACATGCATTATTGTTGTTAACCTCCTTAACGCTTTCTGATGAGTCGGTTTATAACTTGTATCCAAGTGAATATCCTGTAACAGCGCCACAATGCCCCAGGGCCGCTGTGCGCTTTAAAAATCTAAATAAATAAGTATATAAATAATGGGACAGTAGTTCGCCAGGTCAACTGGGCCTAGAATCGTTTTTTCCAAAAGAGGCGATATGACACTAGTCTTAAGGGTGTCCGGGAATTACCCTTCTGTGAGAGAGGCATTCATTATACTGAGGAGTATGTTGAACACTGCCATCAATTGTGTAATGATGGAGGCTGGAATAATATCGTCAGAGTAGGAGGTAGGTTGGAGAGGTGATTGTTTTTAGAAGAGGCGAGGATTCGGTCCAAAGGAGCAGTTTACATGCTAGGGTGCATGAGGTGCTAATGCTGTGGGAGATATGATCTGTAGGACTATGTCAATTTATTCAATTAAAAAAGTTGTTGATTTCCATCTATTTTTCTTCAGTTGCTGGCATCTCGGGTGTCGAGTGAGGGTTTGGTACAATGCTTTCAACTTCAAAGAGGGCTTCGCTCCTATTAGATGCTGCCGAGATGGTGTAAGCAGCTTTGGCCCCCAATAATCGGCATCCTACGGTTGCCACAGAGATTTGATCTTGGAATGAGCTCCAGGCTTACGGCTTTTGCACCATCGTTTCTCTAGGGCTCCAAGCGTTTGTTGGAGGCAAGCTCAGGTTGGAACCAAGGAGCGTAAGGTTTGGACTTAGCGTGCCTGGTATTTAGGGGTGCATGAGAGTGCACCAGTTTCATAGCGGCGTTGTTGAAGAATTGTAGGAGGAGAGAGGCATTCCCTGTGGTGGGGGAAGTTGTAGTTCACGGATTGGGATGATTTTGAATGAGCAGCACTTAGTGAGGGGCCATTTAGCCTGACCTTTGGGCTTTGTGGGCAGTGGTAGAGTGGGTGATAGACAGCAGGATGGTCAGACCAGTCGAGTGAGATTGGGTCTGTGCAGGTGATTGGGGAGTGGGTGATGTGAAGACTAAGTGTTGCCTTTGCTATGCATGGGGGAAAGAACAATTTGATTAAGGTCCCTGGATCCAGTCAGTGTGAAAAAGCATGCATCAAGTGCAGTTGTCAGCAACGAAAGAGTCACTCCTGAGGGCTGGTCTGTAGAGGTGGAAGGTAATGTATTCCTTTTGTGATAAAGGGAGCCAGCAAGTGAGTGATTAAAATGAGCTTGTTCTGGGAGAGGGGATGGAGCATGGCCAATCACTCCTGTGTTACTGCCACTCCACCTGCTGCCCGGTCTGCATGTTGGATGCAGTAATCTGGAGGTAGGAAGATGTCGAATACATGGGGAGATGGGAGGGTTCAGAGGGATGGTATGGTAAACTAAGTTTCAGTGATTAAGTTGGTGTCAAGGATGTTGTACGAGAGGAGGGGTCTACGGTTTGAGCGACTGCAGAGTGAGCAGTAATCAACGTAAGGGAGCGTGTGTGTGTGGTCTGTGGGTGTTGGATGGGGGCAAGGACGATAGTGATGAGTATCGCTAGGGTAACTTTACTGAGGCTGCCCAGGGCGCTTCGCCATTCGAACTCCAGCAAGGGTGGGGAATAGGCTGTGGAGGGAGGAGACACATGTTGATCTCTTTTGGCAAGCAGTCGTAGCAGCTACTTTTTAGGTGGAGTGCAAGGTAGTGAGTATGGCCCTTGTTCCCATCAAGCCCAAACAGCCTGAAACAGATGAGGTTCTCGTCTTCACCTGTCCTCTGCAGAGAACACTGGTGATGAGCAGGAATGGGGAAATTGGTGGTGGGCAGAGCAACCCCATGGTAGGACATGGCCACATAACCAGCAGCCTCCTCTATGCAGTCTGCTGGCCCAGAGTCCTAAAGTAGCTGCCTGGGAGGCTCTCTTTAGCTGGACTGAAAAGAACGTACTCTGGACTTAACGAAGCAGAACCCTGCCTCCTCGCAGGGATTACTAAAGTGAGCAGCCCAGCTCAGGAGAGTGCTACGTAGCCATGCAACAGAAGACTGACTCCCCCACTCCACCCCTACCCAGCACAGATATAGTTAGAAGGACCACAGATTTGAGAGGGGCAAAGTAGATCGATGATACAATCAAAGGTCATGTACAATGGGCAAATTATTATATTCCCTACAGGAGCAGACCAGGTAGA
The DNA here is from genome assembly GCF_040938575.1 of Ambystoma mexicanum. NCBI lineage: Eukaryota > Metazoa > Chordata > Amphibia > Caudata > Ambystomatidae > Ambystoma > Ambystoma mexicanum. The sequence continues at coordinate 434,141,122 of NC_090929.1, forward strand.
CCGATAGTCTAGTTGCATGGGAGGGAAGTAGGTTCCGGTTTATCGGTTGTACATGATGAAATACAAGACGAAGGTGTGTTGAGGGGGGGGGGGGGGCTGGAGGGGGAGCTAAATAGGCTGAAGAAGAGGACGAGTGTTTTGTAAAGAGTTCAACTAAGAAGGAACAAAAGCTGTAATAGCCTAATCCGTGGACTGTAGCTCGTTTTTTTAGCGTTCTGAACTTTTCAGAGGTGAATATTCATTTGTTGGCCCTCCTGTAGAACAGGTGATTTGGCCATTTTAATTCTCAGTAGAGGGGTTCTCACAAGTTCGGCAAAAAATGCGGGAGTAATAGGTCACAAACAGTTGAAGGATGCTTGGGTCATACGTCATAGGAGGAGAGAAAGTGGGTCGTGGCTGTAGGGCCGAACATAAGTAGATACGGTTAGTTGGAGTCTCAGGCCTAGAGAAAGTGGGCAGGTGGTTACAAGCAAGACAAGAGAAGGGAAGACTGCAAAGGTTCCACACAAAGGGGAAAAGGAAGTAACGTTCACCTGCCACACTGCAGAAGAAATACAAGTTGTGTTAAGCGGTTACTTGTGATATTAACAAATCCCAAAACAAATACATTTTTAACGAACCAAAAATGTCTTAAAAAAAATCTTTTCTGTTGTTTTTGGAGGTTCCACCCCAGCCGCCCTTTTTTTTTAAATTAATACTTTTCCCCCACACCCCAAAACTACTATTCCCAACTGCATATGTATATATAAAAGGTTATTTATTTTTTAGAAGTTTTGGGTTCGTTAAAAATTCAGTTCGTTGTTTTGTATTGGTTAAAATTACTGCATACCGTGTTCAGCTCCTTCTGAGCAATTACCTGTATTCACTGTTAATAAATACATAATATTTTTTTTTTAAAAGTAGAGCACCCCATCGTGTCTCACCTGGCAGTTATCAATTTCCTTCTTAAAGAAGTCATCCAGCAGCAAGTTCTGGAGGTTTGGATTTCCCTCAAAGGCCTCTTTGATCTTGCCAAGGAAAACACTGAAACGAAAGAACAGTCTAGTAACCACGTGCAATGCAAACTTAACTATGCTCAACCATGCTGGGGCTTTTATTCATAAGTGCCAAGAGGCCTGTGTCTCTACCAGAGGATGGGATAGCTCCGGATGAAAGATACATACATGTGCAGCACCAATGGATTATTGTGAGGTTTTCACACATTTCAGTGTGTTCACAAACACATCCTAACATGTGAAAAAAATACTGCGTTCCCTTGTAGGGGTTCCCGGATAGTATTGATGGAGCAATGTATTAGAAAGGGTTGTCATTCGTGGAGAACTAACCAGCAAATTCTGGCTCTGGAGAAGGCTGCGATTAATCTAAGCAGGAAAGTGAACCCGACTCTCACCGCCTCCTGGCTTCAGGGCAATGGCATTGACAAAAATGACAGGATTTGGTTTGAGTTGGTAATAGTTGCGTTTTTCACGTTTTTTGCTATATAATGTTTAATAACAAACACCCTTTTGGTTTTACAGGTGCAAGTCCTTAATGTACATCCAGTACTCAGAATGAACTGGACATTAGTAGACATGTCTAATAGAATGCGATCATTCTGGGTTTCTGAACAGTGCGTTTTGTAGACATGGGGCTTAAGGGATGTGGGTAAAATGAGCGCCTTCTCCATCAATATCAGAACATGGGGGAAGAATGTAGGACAAACAGGCAGGACAGGAGCTCTACTTTCTGCCCAATAAACATGTTCTTCCCCCAACATTCTCCATCATAGAAGCTACCTTTTTGAAAAGTAGGTCAAAATAAAATTGTCCACCTCCCAAGTGTTGCCTTCAGATAGTCAACAGTGCAGATTATTTTAGCAGATTATCTTAATCAGTGGTGGTCGAAGTGTACAAAAAGAAGTAGTGGAACTATGTTGCCTGCCCCCACTTCCCACAAACCCCATTGACATGCCCCCTCCGAACCCCCAAACAAATACACATGCCGTTTAAAGAAACGTTTAGTTCAGTGTACTGAAGTGCAAGTTTCAACTTCTTCCAACACTAATTTTAAAACTAAACAATTCCGGACCGGTTTCTTTTTCAAATAAACGTAAGCAGTAAAACTAAAAAAAAAACAGATACAAAATAGAAGAGGAAAAGGAGCACTGTGCTGGCCCCCTACGACCACCGGGGTAATGCAATGAACCCAGCACACGATAGACAGTGACGGTGGCCCCCACCTCACCTATGAATTGCCCCCCCTACACCATCCATCCACCTTACCTCCTGATGATGCACCCTCCCCGCCACATCATGGCAATGCCACCATAGTTCAGAGTCCAGCCATATTCCTGGGCCGCCTGCCGAAAAAGGATGAACCCTTGTGCATACGAGATGATCTTGGAGGCGTAGAGAGCCTGGGAGGGGCGGGAGGGAGAAGACTCATTAATGGGCTTTCTATGTTAGAGCTTCACAAAACGGTTAAATTGGTCACCATGTGCATTGGCTCCTCATGGTTCAAGTTCATCAATACATCTTTTTTGGGTAAAAAGTCGAGAATTCCCCGACGACTACAAAGCTGCTAAGTGATTAAAAACTACAGCTGCTCCAGATTCCTGGCATCTTCCTCGCAAAAATACATTAAAGGCTGTACGACAGCTCCACTACAATACTACATCTAAAGGACTCTTTTGGAGACCGGCCAATAAGTTTCCACCCGGGCTGCAATACTAAAATGTCAAACCTTCTAAGTGTATGGAGCACGCGCCAGCGGGCCAGAGGTGATGCTGGTCGTCTTATCCTATTAGACCTGCCAAAAGCATTGAATACATGTAATCTCTCCTCTCCAGTGTTTCTGTAATGTGGGAAGGAAGTGGGACTCTGTGCGTCCATTAACTGCATGTACAAGGCCTGGGGTTCCAGCAGCCACTCTGGTTGTCGAATTGGGGAGGGGTGGGTGTCTCCCCAAGACTGTCCTCTTTTGGGGGTGTAAAATACTTATGCGCGTTACCCTGGTCTTGCCCATTATCAGAGTCCAAATCTGAAAACATGTTTTGCTAGTCTGCTCTGGGTTTTCCTCTGATGGGAACAAGGCATTATGGGAAATGTAATCCCTTTTGTGTTGGTTTGTTAACATAGATTGGGTCATTTGGTCCATGGGTGCGTTTTTCCATCCTTCTTCTGGGTCTTAATGGCCAGAATGGATGTTCTGTATTGTTTAGCCCTTCCCAACCCAAAATTCCACTCCCTGGATATAGTCCCAGTTTTGGTTTTGTTCAAGAGCAATTATGGGACATAACATGGATTGTTTTTCCCCAAATGGATTGTCTGTGCCTAGGAATATGTTTTCTCTACCCACAGCTGCTCTTGTGGAGCGTGGAGTTACCATACCCAAGTCGATTTGGCAAAGTCAATGTGGTCACTTGCCACACATGTCTGATAAGTGTTCGGGTGCATTTTAGGCCTGATCAGTACTATGGAAACCTCCAAACAGATCTAAAAATTAAGCGGATTCATAAAAGAAGCAGCTGTTTAATAAACCGGACTGTCACAGTACACGAGGAGCTAAAAATGGAAAAATGTGTTCATTTCTTTGTCAATCTCTGGGTTAGATGGCCATAAATGAGTGCATTATTGTTAGGGAGAAATCTCATTTATGGCTAATTTCCCTCACCTAGTGAGTCCCTCAGCAGCTTTGCTGGATTTCTGGAGTTTATTTTTTCCACCTGGTAAGTGTGTGAGCCTTTTTCCCACTCTTCCATGTGTTGTGCCATGTGTAGGTTTACTTTGTGTGATCTTGGGCCCTGGAGCCACACCACTCCATGAGCCCCACTTTTTGTGTGTGTTACACAGCACCTTCAGTGCAGCGACACAGGGTTGTCTTTGAGACTTCCCACTGACTCCATTTTTCTGGGGCTGACTACTGTCCCCCAGCAACCTGTAAAGTTGCCATTAACTTTATATAGTCACTTTAAACTACAGACCCAGTACCCCCCCCCATCTTACATGGAGTATTGGAAAGGGTTAATTCCTACCCCTTTTTGTCTGTGCCTCTTGGAGCTTTGTTTTGCTCTCTTAACATTTAGACTTGGCTGGTGGCAGTGGTATCTACCCTAACTTTTCTACCGCGATTATACTATATAACCGTTTTAGGCTATTGTATTAGCCTCAAACATAAACCCGCTTGACCAAATACTTTTTATTTTGGCTCCGGTCGGGTTTAGTCGCCATTTCTTTTTGTTAAAGTCCTTCTTGTGTTTTACTTTTCACGTCAAACCAGGTTTGCCTTTTGTTCGCCGACCTTTGGCGGGCTTCTGTCCAGAAGCTCTCCTTTGGCGTCTGGGTGTCTAGGTGGGCTGAATGTGAGTGAGGGGTTTAGTCACCCCCTGCACAGGGTCTCCTTGGAGACCCAAGTCACACTTTGTGTCGATTGGCTGAGGTGGTTGTCCGGGCCGGACAACCCCCCTGCTGAGTGATTGACAGCCAGGCTGTGTGAATGGGGGATTTTGGCATAAAAGGCAGGACTCTTGGGCTAGAAGTCAGAGTCACTACTGGAACTGCAAGAACCGAAGAGATGCGGAGAAGACGACAGCTGCTGCAACTCCTGAGTCCCGGTGAAGCCCTGCTGCAGTCCTGAACTATCTACCCTTCAACAACAGAGAAGATTCAGTCCAGAGTCTTTTTCCCTTGAGCCTGGTGGGATCAACCAGCTCACCCTCAACGGCCAGAGAATCCTCTTCTAGGTCGAAATCGCTGCACACCGCTGTAGTGGTTCGGATAGCCATCTGAAGAGCCTCTCCTGTTTTAAAGGAGCGCACCTTTTATTCACTGTTGCTTTGCTGCTGCTGGCCTCATCCCTGGGTAGTGCAGATCGTTCCAGACGTCCTTGTCCCCACGACTGAAGCTCCAGGAACCGTGAGTCTGCAGGAACTACCAGGAACAACTGCTGTGGCACTAGCTTTCTTCAACAAATAAGGTACTGTGTCCGACTTCGAGGAATTGGGGTGAACCCTTCTTCCTCACCAAAGGCTTGTCCTTTCTTCCTTCCCTCTTATAACTTTTGCTTCCCTTTGTGACAATATCCAAGTACTCCTGGCAATCTCGAATCGAGCACTGTTCCAACTGTGTGATCCTCGGCAACGGGACTCCCATTACATTTGACACTGGCACAGGCCTATTGACTTTTATCTACTTGTTAGAGGTGCCCTCTGATTCTATCTGCCTTGACAAAAGTATTGCCTATCATTTTTATCCCCAATTCTTTTGTGTTAATTCATGTGCTAAGTGTGTTTTGACTTCAGTTACATTTCTTCCCGCGGGTACGCTTATCCTTTGTAAGACCGAACTGTCATTACTGTCCAAAAGTGATTGCGTAGGTACTCCCGGTAACGTCTTGGTTTGACTTCACTGGTCTGTCAAATCCCAATGTACTTACCTTGAATTATTCTGCACAAGGGGAATTGGTTGTGTGAAGTATATTTGAAGTGTGGTTTTATTTTAATAGAAGTGAAGTGTTTCATGAACAGATGGTTTAAAAATAAACCAGAAACCTCGAGTCAGTGTTTGCTTGAGTCACAGTAATTGTAGTCCTTTGTGTAATCTCTACTACTGCTCATTTGCTCTTGAGATAAGTCTGGATGCTCAGCCATTGCTACCACTCTTTCTGTGTAGTACAGGCTTGTACCAAAAGTGAAATTGTATTACCACTTGTGTTAATTGATTCTGCCTAACAATTATGATACTCCGAATATCATTGGAAAACTTAAAGTGACCCTGGGGAGACACGGAATCCAAAGCCTTGAAAAGAGGCAGACCAGAATCAGATTCCTACCTACAGGAACCACACCACCTGCGCAGTCTTCAGGCTGTACCAAGAGGGGAAAACTGAAGCTGATCGTTTAGCTTTCACTAACATGCACTTCCTCAATCGTAACATCTCAACAATGGAACTTCATGGAAAAGTATACCACACCATTTTCTATGCTTGCCAAGCTAAATCTGGACTTGCACCGGCTACATTGGAAAACACTGCACAGGAAGATCCACCAAACCTCACAAGTGTCCTTTGTCCATAACAGGTTAATTGTACTATACTACTGGATTATCTGTGTACTTTCAAACCAACTTGCTTTTCCAATGAAAACCCACGTCTAGTCCCCTCTTCCAGGGGAATGGGCTTCTGAAATTATGTTCTCGGCTGCGAGGCTTCCTTTCCAAAGTTCAGGCTTTCAATTACAGTTAGAAAGCCTGGTCAAAATGTTGTTTTGTTATACCTTTTACCCAAAAGCAGCAGAAACTAGCAAAATACACAAAAATGTTCAGTATACCGCAAAAAGGTACAAACATGGGCCCGGTTAGATTGGGGACTATGAGGAAAGGGCCAGCCAAGCAAGAAGCTAGGACCAGGAGAAAAACAGAGGCATGTATGCAGTTTCACCTAGATCGTTGTACTACAGAAATAGATACGACGGATGGCAAAAAAAAACATTTAAATAATTAAACATTAATTTGCACATATTCATAAAATACAAATCTACAAACAAATGCACATGATTAATGAAAATAATTGAAACACGCCTGCTGATGTGGTCACCAAGTGTTTTTCAACAGGAGTTTTGCCATAGAGCACTCGGACATTTTAAGTGCACTTTAAACAATGCAGCGTTCAGACATGGACGAACCACGAGCGCTCAGAGTCGCGCGCCAATGCGGTTTTTAAGTGCTTCTTTAGACACTGGAGTGTTGTCGCAGATACGCGCTTGATGTTGTTTTCTAGTTAACTTAATACATTGGAGCTAGCCACAAAGTGGTGTACTGACATACATCGGGTTTCCCTTCTAGATGGAAGCGGCCTGCGACATTTTCCGTTGACACTTGGCTGCTGGGATGGACCTTGGTTGTTTGGCCTTTTTAGAGCAGCATAGGGTTTCATAGTATTCTCGAATTGTAAATGATGTTTGGGACGGTTTTGGCCATTGTCCGCATACAGAAGGGACAATGACCCTTTGGCCTGTGTTTCTTCACACAAACGAATGATGCATTTATCACGCCAGCGACTGCGAGAACTTAGTACCACAGCACTTCTGAAATTGGTACGCTTGTTTAGTGTATTTGCGTGTGTCCATCTATTTTTGAAATTGATTTTTAATCTTAATTGCTTGATGCTCACGCTGATTTGGAACAACATTTGTCTTGCAGGATTACCATCCACGTGGCTTTTTTGTTGTCAAGTTGATAATGCTGCCCTGAAGAAGGCTGGCCCACTGATATAGTTGATGGCCTTAGATCAGCTGAAACTCAAGCAGGCATTTGTGTTTGAAGACATATTGTGCACTGAAAAGGACGTTGCTTCATGGCCTCTTGTGTGTAAATTGATGACAAAGTTGAAGCATTGTTTGCTTAGTTCTTTATAAAGGATGAGTCATTTACATTGCACACTTAATTTTTCATGGGTGCACGAGTACAACTCAGGGTGTTCATTGAGGATTTTTGTTTGTTTTAAAGGGTTATGGGTGTTTTCTTGATTTACTTAATTTTAGGCTTTTCCTTTCTTTATCTTTCTGGTGGTAGGATCATTTATTTTTTTTGCACCGGGGAAAGTTGTGATTTTTTGCAACAAAAATATATTTTTCATGTTCATTAGTGAGTTCATGCATGTGAATGTGTTTGCAGATTTTCTGGATTATGTTCAAATTACATTTGAAATTGTTTAAGTGATTTTTTGAAGTACCGTCGTGTTGATTTCTGTAGTACAAAGATCTACATGAAATTCTTATGTTTTTCTGTTGGTCCTTCTCATGATCACATTTTGGGGTGTGTGCATCAGAATAAGTATTGGTGGCTCGCCTCTCACTTTTCTTGCCACAGCAAGCAAGAAGCTAGGTCAAAGGAACAAGGCAGGCTTGGTGAATTAAAGAAATATTGGGAAACAGAAGATCCGCCCTAGAGTGCAGGAGCAGTTTAGAGAAGGTACAACTTTGAAGAGACAGGATATGCATATCACAGGTGCTCTGCTTTACAGGAATACATGCTGGACAATGTTAGGCTTTCCCCCTGCATTTACAAGGGCGAGCTTACCTTGCGGATGTCCTCCAGGAAAGCCTTTTTGTCCCCACTGAACTTGGTCTGTTTTGGTCCCTTCAGTTGCTTGCTGGCCACAATGCGCTCTTCCTTCAAGGAAGATAGACATCGAGCGAACACAGCCTCACCTGCCGAGAATAGCAACAATCAGCATCAGCCTAAGAATGTAACATTCTGAATATTGGTGTCGCCACCATGGCTGGCCCATGAGATAACATAACCCCAGCCCGACCTGACATTTTTGGAGTAAATCAATGGAGTGAATGGACTTCCATATGGTTCCAAAGTGAATTGCATAAAGGGGGTTCCCGTTAGTAGAAAGGAAGCTGTTGGATTCAGAAAATAATGTGGTTTTTATGTTGTTGCTGAAGGCCAGGTGGTTGGGCTTTGTGAAGAATGTTACACAAAATGCGTTCAATAGCCTGGGTGCCAGGATTGTGAACAGTCAGCTTACCTTCGAACAGAAATGAGTTTGCGGGGTCCAGAGAATAATTTGGTTAGGTAAAAGCAGGGAGCATTCTGGATAGCAGTGCAGTCATTTGTGAGGGCCTTTGCATCAATACACTTGTCGGTGAGGCAGAGGGACTTCCCTGTGTAATAATAATAATTTGCAAGATACTAGCATACTTACACAGAAATAAATAAAAATATAAAGAGTGCAGGCACTCACCAACCTAGGCTTCAGGTGGGGCCAGGTCTCAGCCCCGGAAAGGCAGTGACCTGGCGCAAGAGCAATTTTTGGGCATGGAACGTAGAAGAAAAAATAAATTGCTCCCACGCCAGAGCCCCGCCAGGTCTTTCTGATCAATTTCTATTAATTTGACTCTGTGCCTACCGCTTCATTTACATAGTCCTCCCTTTGTTTCACTCTTCATATCCCACCACCTTTTGGGTCACCTTCTTGTCGCTCTCCACTTCAAACCCCTCCTCCCAGCCCCAATCATGCCCTCCTCTAAAGCCTCTGTCATCCACATTTGTGCACCCGAGAACTGTCCTACACACGGACACACGCCTCAAGGGTCTACGCAGATACAACCACATCAGCCCAGCACTCATCGACCGTCACTGGCTCCCATGAATCACCTTCAAATCTTCCTACATCATCTATAAAGGCTGTCAAGTCGCCCAGCTACATCACGGAAAAACTCTGCATCTCTGGCAGACAGCACACCACCAGAAGCCAGGACACGTGCAGACGTCAAAACTGCCGCTGCAAAAAGGAAAGGACCAGAAAACAAGCCTTCTCTACCTACGCACCAAGACTATGGAACCTCCTCCCAGTCGGCATCAGACTTGCCCCTACAATTCTGAAAAGAACTCAAGACCCACCTCTTTAAGGAGTCTCTCATCCTCAACACCTAGGCCATCACGTCACCCCTCGCGCCAACCGTCGCCGGGTGCCGCCCGCCCCACTTCGCCCTGCCGCCCACAGTACTGTTCTACCACCCGCTGTATATCGGTTACCACTGAAAAACACCCTGTTTAGCATCTGTAATGTTGTACACTGCTGTAAAGAGCTCCGTTATGCACCTGTATTGGTGTATTGAGCAGATAGGGGTATACAACTTCAAGCTTAGCCATCCTAATGAGTTGCTCAGCAGATTTTACTGAGGGCAACATAACTTGCCTGGGCTTTGATGAGAAAGGTGCATTTATTTCCATCTGCAAATTCCACCGAGAGGAACACTCACCCAACCTGTGTGTTAGTAGTGCACACAATCAAAATTGCAAGGCTAGGACTAAGAGCAAATAATGCATGGACATAGGTTGCTGTGCATTGTTTAAACTCCTTAGTGCAAGTGTAAATGCCTCCTGCCATGTACATGTAGGGTGGGGTCTGAGGCATTTACATGGATTCTTCTGGAATCAACCCAGATTTTACCAGCTGCTAAAAGCTGGTGGATTGCACAGGAGTCCATCCAAATCAAATGTTGGAGGATCTACCTTTGTTTTTGACGAGTGGACGGTGGTGGCAGGCATGTAAATTTTGTTTGGTGGTCCCACCTGAGCCCACAAAAAAACAATCATACCCAGGGAGAGAAAAATTAGGTTAACAAATACAAGCGTAAACCTTTTACGTGGTTGTTACACTCAAGTTACCACTCAGGGAGACTGGGAAATGGCAAACTAAAAATCGGCCCAGTTGTTAGAGAGGCTTTTTTCTCTCAGGACTCCCAATTATTGCAGATAAGGCACAGTGAGATGAAATTATTTGCCCAGGATCACAATATTTGGCTAAGCAATGAAGCCAGGATTTAAACCCACTGTGCAATTTAGGCACTTGACCACATACCTTTCAAGATGTAGTTGGTACACATATATACAAGTTTTAACTCTCAATAGCTGTAATTTTATAGAGTTAACTTGCAAAGTACACAAATTACATAGTGGAGCAATCTGACAACATAAATTCTTACAAAAACATGTGAAGCCAAACAGTACTATTATAGCTTAATGTTCCATGTTCTGATTAAAAGAAAAAGTCCCAGATTGCAAAATAATGCAAATCTGAAAAAAATCTCTTCATTACATTTTCAGCACTAAAGACACACAATAAAAGAAATTATGATAAAGACGACTACCAAAAGTAATTGTTGGACACCAATGTCTAGCGTGTGGGTATGCATCATACATGCCAACATTATGCATTCCATTTAGGAGGCCAAAGTCCATTCCTGATTTTAACTTTGCAATGTGGGACCTTATGTTCTGGGTTTATAATGGGGAAATCCAGGACTACAAGCCACAGAATGCAAAGTTAAAATCAACACTGAACTGGCTTCTCCCGAATGGAATTAATGTTTGCATCATGTATGATGTGTAGCAAATAAGAATATTTGCAAAAAAGCAAAGCCTTTCTTTTTTGTCTGTCAAACTAACACGTCATGCACATACAAGTTTCAAAACAGTTTTATTTTGTGCTCACTGGTATGGTCTTGAAAGAAGACACATTCCTGGTAGGTAATTGGGTCTGTGTGTTTGGGCGTTCAGTTCGCAATGCCGCAGTACATACAGTTCCTATCGCCTAAGCAGTTACACATTATAAAAGGCCCTGCTGAGAACATAAGACAAAGGTTAAAAGGTAATTGCAAGTCCCTCATGTTTATTTCTCCTTTTGTTATGCAGTGAGGGGACATGGAGGAGTGATCAATGGGCAATGAGGGTGGCGAGAGGGAGGAGGCCACATGCACACATTTCCCTACAAATGTCCTCCTCTCCACTTTATTCAGTACTGGTACTCTCCTTAGCTTTGGAGAAGTCCCGGTCCTCAATGTTGTTAAAAGAGAAGCGCGGGTAGTGAGTCCCGGTGAGAACCGGCCCATTTAAAGCACTGCTTCCAGCTATCTTTTAGTCTGAAGTATCCTGGACCAGGCAGAGGCAGGAAATGTAATGTCTTGGCAGGTCGCTGTAGAAGGTGGTGGTTTGTGTAGACGGGAGTTGAACCAACTACTACAATATAGTTTTCTGAGCGTACATTAACAGGCTTTCCATAATCAAACAAATGCTAACTACTTACGTCTTTAGTCAGCTGCCCTTCTCCTCCATAAATCCACATGCCCCTCTTTTTTTAAGCTAATTATTTTGCACAGTACATCACTACCAAAAACCGAACTTTAGCATCTGCCTTCTGGCTGCTCCATCTACAACTCTTCCCTGGCCTTTCCTTTGAAACGTCCATCTCTCTCCTTATTCTCAATTACCAGCTTTCCACTTTCTTGAATACAACATTTCTTATGTACTATAAAATAGCTGTGTCCTTAATTGCCTAAGAAATAAATGAAGGATTTAAAAAAAAAAAAATTAAAACTTTTTTTTCTTTTTTTAAACAAGGCAATGATGGTGAATTGGTTGTGCCCAGAGATCCTACCTGAGCCTTAATTTCAGAATCAAGGGTGAATCCTAGGCTTTTTAAACTAATGCAGATAACGACGATGGATTGGATGAAAGGTGTTGGGTGGTTTGAAGGCTGCAAGTGCGTTTGGCATTGAAGATTAATTGCGTTATGCTTTCAGTGTGTTCCAGGAAGTTCTTTGCCACCCATGATAGGTGGAGCAGGCATGTTTCAACGGCATGTAATTTGCTTGAATGGTTGGCGATTTGTAGATCAAGTTTTGAGTCATCATTGTAGATGTAATAGATGGAGTTGCAAGTGCCAATCTTCATGAGGCGTCAGAGATAGCGAGTGTGGAAAGACAATTCCTGGAGGGCTCTACAAGAGTAGCACAAGATGGCCCCCATCTTGGGGGGGGGGGGGGGTTCAGATTCAGCCCCAAGACAAAAGTGAACTGTCCCAGACCAGTTGGACCTAAAAGTGCAGTGCAATGGACACTGGACTGGCAGAGAAGAGGCTGGCAATTTATTTTCAAACTGCAAAACAGGAAAATGCAGTTTCATTGAATAAAACAGACACCATCGAAATGTGGGCCTTCTGCAGATTGAAAACCAGAAACATGGAATATGAGACTACGCTGCAGAAGGGAATTCATCAGCACACTTTTGGCTGACAGACAAAAAGGGCAGTAGTTCACTGGAAAATGCTGTGTTCAGAGCAAGAGAAATACACAACACTAAAGGGGCCTTGCATTTCAGCGACTAGGCCAAAGGCCTGAAACTACTTTCCATTACATGTGACTGCTGCCTAATGTGCAGCCTTGCTGACACAGAGCAAAGAATAAAGCCTAACTTTACAAAAACAGAGATAGTTGACATGGAAAGGTGTGCATTTTGCAGCTTAGAACAACGAAAATGAATTGCCATTGCCAAAGTCTTAGTGAATATATATCGGGATGTAAAGATGAACATTGAAGGCATGATGCAAGATATTAAAAGCCCTCATCTGTAAAATAAATTGTAAGATTTAAAAGTGAGAGTTTTCGGTCCATGAAGAAAGGCTGTGTTAAGGCCAAAAGGTCATTGTCCCAGGAGATTCACAGGCCCAGGACTGCACCCACCGCCCCCCAATCTATCCAAAACATTTTTTGAAGTCACAGGTCACAGCAGTGATCAGGAATGAAGTTATGGTAGGTTGGGGCCAGTAACTCAGTAAATAAGGCCGCCCTTAATGGTTTCACCTTTCTAAAATACTTGGATTTAAAACTAAAATTGTGGTCTCTCTCACTGCGCTAATGACATTACACCAGAAGGTGCTTTACAAGTCAGGAGTGGAGTGTCTTCATCTCATTAGAAAATAAGCAGACCCAGGGTCCAGCCATTGAATTTGCAAGAATATTAATGAATTTACACCAGGCCAAATCCAACAAAGGAAGCAGATGACCAGATCACATGTTCAGTTTGAAGAAGAGAAATGTAATGTGTAATTGAAGGAAAAATGTGCATCATTATTTTGCTGTAGGGTTACATAACAAATAATACTTCGTTCAGGAACCATAAAGGCACACAGACATCTTTCAAATATCAATGTAAATCTTATAATGAGGCCTATATGTTGATTCAGCTCTCATAATATGACCATCTGAACAGGAGTTGCAACCTAAAAAGTGATGATCGCTCCCCAGAAAACAGATTGTGGCTTATTAAATAGATACCTGTATAGAACATTTCGGGTTCATAATGGTTATTTTTATTATCATTCACAATAAATTAGCGTTCGAACCTGCAACCTCGTGCAGTCGCATGACTCATTTCATTAAGCCTGGAATGATGAAAAGAACTAAAAAAATATATGTATTGTTAGGTCTATTTAGACATTAGAGAAAGTTGTCACATTGTTGTTTGTAAAAGGCATAGCAGAGGAAAAAAAAATCAATTTCCCCAAGGGTGGAGTTATGAGTCCATAGGGATGACACCCATTAACTTAAGGAAGCAATCACTGCAAGGGGAGGACAGCAGATGGACAAACCAGATCAAGAGCAAATAAACTAGCACCCCCGACCCCTATCCCCTCTCCCCCATTTCTCAGACCCAGTCTTAAAGCAGAGGGGTGCTGAATGTAAACTGAAAATCTGGGTTTTTGTGCTGGGGCAGAAAGTATTTTGCCAAAATTAAATAAAGTAAAGTCTTGGATTGAAAAGCAGAGTGGGAAAGTGACTCCTGGTAAAATATTCGTCCTTGCATTCTGGTGAAGGAAGAAGAATACATACATACAAGTATATAATAACAGGGCTTGTTTTTGAAAGTCTGTTGTGCTCCAACACTGCTAGCATTTCCAAGTGCAGATATTAAATACAGAGCACTGGATGTGTGAAACTGCTTTTGCCAATCGGAAAGTACTGCAAGTTATTTAAATTAAGCTTCATGTGAAGTGTATTGCTAAGTGCATGATCTGGTCATGTTTCAAGGTGCTACCTGTTAAAAGTGAACCCCATACAAGTGTTTTGACTGTACATGTTGTGGGGTTAAAGAGTCTGATCTGTGTTATCCTGAACCAACTAGTGTTTTCAATGTGTGTAAAAAGAGATGGATAGGAAAGAAAAGCATTTGGGCCACTGAGTAAGGTGGTGCGATATGCTATTATGTACAAATCCTATTCATATATATTATTTGTATACACTGGTATGGCTCTTGGCTTACCTATTGCTGAAGGTTGAGGGATCTACGTGGTACTACATGAAACAGACAGGACTAGATTGAATCAAAAAGGAATATTGGTGTGACGCTTTTTATTGGGGAGGAAATAATTCCCGGCATCAATGGTTGCCGCATAAATATCTCCAACAATTTGGAGTCCTAGCGAGAGGCTCGACTAGGACATGAACTATGAAAGGAAATAGTCTGAGACATCCATTACTTCCAAAGGGCAACACAGTAGGATTGTGTAGTCTACTCCAAATTGGCAGACTAACCTAGTAATATTAGCCATCTGTTTATTTTGGATTAGATCCATAAAACAATACTTAAAGCACACACAGATTCAAAAAGATGACATTAAAATCTCAGCAAATAAAAACATTATTGAAAATTCAATAACAGAAAACGAAAGCCATCACCTGCAAACAATTAATGGAAAAAAACAAAAGAAGTCTATCCGTCTAACAATGTGTATAGAACAAGACAAAAGTAGTCCCAGCACACTATAGAGCCCAAGGTGAGCAAGACCCTAATGTTTTGTTACTTATGCTACACAAATGGTTACTGGTTATTACTTAAACTGAATCCCTTAGTATTGCACCCTCCCACTTTACACAATTCACTGCACCATCAATAACTTATTGGGGTTCGGCTGATTTGTAAGCACGGCGGGGTGCAGGGGGGGGGAATCTTTCAAAAACCTGATACCAGGAGTCCATTTAAAACTAAAACAAAAATAAAACCGAAAGAAACCCACAAAAACATTGCGTTTTACCCTGATCTACAGAGGGCAGAAAAATATTAAGTGAAGGATGTTCTGCCTGAATAGAGGACAGTGTGAACACTTACCTTCCGTGCCTGGTGAGTGTATCTGAGCCCCATTATTAGTAAATTTGCCTGAAATTCATGTCCAGCGTCCTTGTAACCCGCTCCCCTCGCCACCTTTGCCGCTCTCCTCGCCATCTTTGCCGCTTCCTGGTTTCTCCCTCCAGCCCTCCCCTGTGCCCGCCCACTGCCCTGATTGGTCTCCTGCTCGCTCGTCCCTGAAGCTAACAAGCCGCCGGCATCCCCAGCCCTCTCATTGCCTTCCGTGCCTGGTGAGTGCATCTGAGCCCCATTATTAGTAAATTTGCCTGAAATTCGTGTCCAGCGTCCTTGTAACCCGCTCCCCTCGCCACCTTTGCCGCCCAGCAGCCTGTGCAACTCCCCGTGTCTTTCCCCAGAAGCAACTGAGGTGAGTGCATCCAGCGTTTAGAGCCCTCCAAGGCTAGTCATCCACCAAACTTGCCGAAATCGGAGCCCCCAGGCCCCTCTGCCTGCCCACAGCTCTCGATCCCTCTTCCTGGTCGTCTCCCCCTCCCCGCCTCCCATCCCGCCCACCCTGCCCTGATTGGTCCAGCTATCCTCTACTCAGCTCATCTCCGACCCCCCCAGGGCAGCCCTCTGCCTGGCAGCCCCACCGGCTAAGGACCGTGAGGCAAAGGACTGCTCCACTAAGACGGCTCCAGGTCGTATCTGCAGGTATCCGCAGGAGAAGCAAGAAGCCAACAACAAGTAAGTGTGGCAAGGACAGGGCCAGAAGCAACTACTTCAGGCCATACTACCCTACCACTCCTCTAACATAGAATCAACAACGTAATTCCATTACATTTTCACTCAGACTCTTTCCTTTGCATTTAAAAGTTGCGCCCAATAGCCTCCCTGTGAAAGTTGATTTTAGAATTGTGGTACCAAACGGCATTTTAGAAGTGTACCCAATTGCACCTGAAAGTTGCACCCAATAGCCTCTCTGTGAAAGTTGATTCTAGAATTGTTCCCACTCTCATTCTAGAAGTGTACCCATTTGCATTTTAGAAGTGTTCCCAATTGCTTATAGAAGTGTTCCCAATTGCTTATAGAAGTGTTCCCAACTGCATTTAGAAGTGTTCCCAACTGCATTTAGAAGTGTTCCCAATTGCATGTAAAAGTTGCGCCCAATAGCCTCTCTGAGAAAGTTGAATTAGAATTGTTCCCACTCTCATTCTAGAAGTGTACCCAACAGCATTTTAGAAGTGTACCCAGTTGCATGTAAAAGTTGCGCCCAATAGCCTCTCTGAGAAAGTTGAATTAGAATTGTTCCCACTCTCATTCTAGAAGTGTACCCAACAGCATTTTAGAAGTGTACCAAGTTGCACCTGAAAGTTGCACCCAATAGCCTCTCTGTGAAAGTTGATTCTAGAATTGTTCCCACTCTCATTCTAGAAGTGTACCCAACAGCATTTTAGAAGTGTACCCAGTTGCACCTGAAAATTGCACCCAATAGCCTCCCTGTGAAAGTTGAATTTAGAATTGTTCCCACCTGCATTTAGAAGTGAACCCACCTGCATTTAGAAGTGCTCCCAATCGCATATAAAAACTACACCCAATAGCCTATCTGTGAAAAGTTGAATTTTAGAATTGCTCCCACCTGCATTCAGAAGTGTACCCAACGGCATTTTTAGAAGTGTACCCAACTGCACCTGAAAGTTGCACCCAATAGCCTCTCTGTGAAAGTTGATTTTAAAACGGTTCCCACCGTCATTCTAGAAGCGTACCCAACAGCATTCTAGAAGTGTACCCAGTTGCACCTGAAAGTTGCACCCAATAGCCTCTCTGTGAAAGTTGATTTTAGAATTGTTCCCACTCTCATTCTAGAAGTGTACCCAACAGCATTTTAGAAGTGTACCCAGTTGCACCTGAAAATTGCACCCAATAGCCTCCCTGTGAAAGTTGAATTTAGAATTGTTCCCACCTGCATTTAGAAGTGAACCCACCTGCATTTAGAAGTGCTCCCAATCGCATATAAAAACTACACCCAATAGCCTATCTGTGAAAAGTTGAATTTTAGAATTGCTCCCACCTGCATTCAGAAGTGTACCCAACGGCATTTTTAGAAGTGTACCCAACTGCACCTGAAAGTTGCACCCAATAGCCTCTCTGTGAAAGTTGATTTTAAAACGGTTCCCACCATCATTCTAGAAGCGTACCCAACAGCATTCTAGAAGTGTACCCAGTTGCACCTGAAAGTTGCACCCAATAGCCTCTCTGTGAAAGTTGATTTTAGAATTGTTCCCACTCTCATTCTAGAAGTGTACCCAACAGCATTTTAGAAGTGTACCCAGTTGCACCTGAAAATTGCACCCAATAGCCTCTCTGTGAAAGGTGAATTTAGAATTGTTCCCACCTGCATTTAGAAGTGTACCCAATTACATTTAGTTGTTGCGCCAAATAGCCGCTCTGTGAAAGTTCACTTTATAATTGTTCCCACCCGCATTCAGAAGTGTACCCAACGGCATTTTAGAAGTGTACCCAATTGCACCCAAAAGTTGCTCCCAATAGCCTCTCTGTGAAAGTTGAATTTAGAACTGTTCCAACCTGCATTTAGAAGTGTACCCAATTACATTTAGTTGTTGCGCCAAATAGCCTCTCTGTGAAAGTTGAATTTAGAATTGTTCCCACCAACATTTAGAAGTGTACCCATTTACATTTAGTAGTTGCGCCAATAGCCTCTCTGTGAAAACTGAGTTTAGATTTGATCCCACCCACATCTGGAAGTGTACCCATTTGCATTGTAGAAGTGTTCCCAATTGCTTATAGAAGTGTTCCCAATTGCATTTAGAAGCGTTCCCAACTGCATTTAGAAGCGTTCCCAACTGCATTTAGAAGCGTTCCCAATTGCATGTAAAAGTTGCGCCCAATAGCCTCTCTGAGAAAGTTGAATTAGAATTGCTCCCACTCACATTCCCGAAGTGTACCCAACAACCTCTCTGAGAAAGTTGAATTTAGAACTGTTCCCTCCTCCATTAGAATTGCCCCCACCTACATTTAGAAGTGTTCCCAATCGCATAAAAACTGCACCCAATAGCCTATCTGTGAAAAGGTGAATTTTAGAATTGTTCCCACCTGCATTTAGAAGTGTACCCAATGGCATTTTAGAAGTGTACCCAGTTGCACCTGAAAGTTGCAACCAATAGCCTCTCTGTGAAAGTTGATTTTAGAATTGTTCCCACTCTCATTCTAGAAGTGTACCCAACAACCTCTGCAAGAAAGTTGAGTTTAGAACTGCTCCCTCCTTCACTAGAATTGCTCCCTCCTACATTTAGTAGTGTTCCCAATTGCATTTAGAAGCTGCGCCCAATAGCTTATCTGAGAAAGCCGAGTTTAAATTTGTTCCCACCCGCATCTAGAAGTGTACCCAATTGCATTTAGTAGTTGCGCCGGATAGCCTCTCTGAGAAAGTTGGAGAATGGTTCCCACTCACATTTGAAGTGTACCAAGCAACCTCTCTGTGAAAGTTGAATTTAGAACTGTGCCCACTCGCATCTAGATCTGTACCCTATACCCTGTCTTAGAAAGTTGAATTTAGAATTGTTCCCACCTACAGTGAGAAGTGTACCCAATCGCATTTAGAAGTTACGCCCAAGAGCCTCTCTGTGAAAGTTGAATTTAGAATCGTCTCCCACCTGCATTTAGAAGTAAACCCAATTGCACACCAATCTTGAGCGCACCAACTCCACCAATGCCCGCCAGAAACGACTCCCATGAACCTCCTCCACTCTCCGATCTGCCCAACCAGGCCCCCCCCGCTCCCAAGACAACCCACCCTCCACCGCAATCCCTGCCAGCACCCTCTCCAAACACCAAGCCAGGGGGGCACGATGGCATGCCACCCACCCCAAGGCCAGTCATCTCCTGAACCCCACCGCCGACCCGCCAGCACTTGCCATGCCCACTCTCCTCACTACCACACCCCACCCTGCAATCATCCAACCCCCGCCTTGCCATCATACACCTGCCTGCTTCCCCATCCGACTGCACCCTTTCCCCTCCCTAAAAACTGCACGCCTAGCCCTAGCGAGAACCGAAGCTGCCTCTGTCTCCCCCTCCGACACCCCTACCCTCTCTCTCACACCAATCGCAGCAAAGAAACTAAAGAGGAAGCGTTCCTGGTCCCCCTCTACCTCTCTGCTCTCCTCGCCTCCCTTGTCTCGACCCACCACCTCTCTCCCACAATCTCCCCTCTCCCCCGTGGCCTCGCCCTCCCTAAAACCCCTCGCCCTCGATTTCTCCTCAACCACAACCGAAACTCCCAACCGCCCTCCCCCAATCCTCAAATTCCCCCACCCCAATCCCGATCATCCCATCACACACAGCCACCCAACCCGTCAGAACACGTCACGGAACTGAAACCACCATAACCTCGATCTGGGACGACCTTAAAATGACAGCAGACTCCGCGGGATGTGACGCTCTAATCCTTCTTGACCTATCCGCTGCCTTTGACACGATCAATCACTCAATCCTCCTAGACCGCCTCCACTCCCTAGTAATCCGTGGAACCGCTCTTAAATGGATAGCCTCATTCCTCAAAGACAGGCACCAAATAACGACACTCTCCAGCTTTACCTCCCAAGCCCGACCAGTCGACACGGGAGTTCCTCAAGGGGCATGTCTATCTGCCCTCCTGTTCAACCTCTACCTGATCACCCTCCCATCAATAATTCGTTCACACAACATCCTTTGTTACAACTACGCCGACGACACTCAACTAATTCTAAAATTCCTGAACTCGAAACCCAACCCCCAACCTGACCTGGCATCCTGCCTCATAAACATAGAGCGCTGGATGACCCAAAGCCACCTCTTGTTAAACCCCTCCAAAACAGAAATCATGGTTTGCGGCAACTCCGACCTTCTTCCGCACCCACTACCCTGGCCACCCGCCATGGGCAACTCACCTACACCCTCCAAAACAGTAAAAAATCTTGGATGCACCCTAGACTCCGACCTAACACTCTCGCGCCAAGTCAACAATGTCTCAAAGTCCTGCCACTACCACCTTAAAAACCTTAGGCACGTCTTTCCATACCTCTCATTTCCCAACAGAGTCTCCGCTGTCCAATCAATCGTTATATCCAGACTGGACTACGGAAACCCCCTATACCTCGGAATCCATGCCTACCAACTGAATAAACTCCAAAGAGCACAAAACGCAGCGGCCAAGTTACTACTTGCGCTCAGTCCAAGAGACCACATATCCCCAGCCCTTAAAACACTGCACTGGCTTCCTGTAGCCCGTAGGGTGGCTTTCAAAACCTTATGCCTCTCGCATCGAGCACTGCATAAAACTGGACCGCAATATCTTCAAGACAAACTATTTCCTTATCATCCCACTCGCACCCTAAGATCAAGCTCAGCCGGCCTCCTAGTAATTCCCAAGACAAACTCAGTCAGACTAGGCGGATCATCATTCTCTGCCCTGGCTCCAACCTTGTGGAACTCACTCCCACCCCACATCCGCCTAACTGAAGACTTAACGTCCTTCCGCAAACTACTGAAAACCTGGCTCTTCCCATAAAACCAATCCAGCATCATCACAATAATACCGACTCATTAAACTACCTGAAGCGAGAATGACAGCTAAATAACCTCAAATGTAAACTAGTAAGACAAGCGGGCTTAAACGAGTAGAGGAGATCAAAACAGTGAAACAGAAAATACGAATAAATCATTGAGAAACGTTGGAGATCTGAACCGATCAAAAGGACTTAATGAATTGAGAAGGGAATACAGTGAATGACATAAATGAAATAGTTAGAATGAATGAAGCGTACAGAACTGACGATTACACTAAACGGAAGCGTGTCGATATAACTGGAGAGCAGATAAGTTGTGGAAAGCGAAAGCGGCTGAGTGTGGAAAGCGGCTGAGTGTGGAAAGCGGAGGTGTGCGGAGAGCGGAGGTGTGCGGAGAGCGGAGGTGTGCGGAGGTGTGCGGAGAGCGGATGAGAGCGGATTAGAGTGAATGAGTGTGGAGAGCGGATGAGCGCGGAGAGCGTATGAGCGTGAAGCGCGGATGAGCGTGGAATACGAATGAGCATGGAGTGCGGATGGGTGTGGATGAGAGCGGATGAGCGTGGATAAGAGCGGATGAGAGCGGAAAGCGGATGAGAGCAGAGAGCGGATGAGAGCGAGGGTGTAGTGCAGATGAGAGTGAGCGTGGGGTGCGAATGAGTATGAAGAAGCGGATGAGTGTGGAGAGCGGATGAGTGTGGAGAGCGGATGAGTGTGGAGAGCGGATGAGTGTGGGGAGCGGATGAGTGTGGGGAGCGGATGAGTGTGGGGAGCGGATGAGTGTGGGGAGCGGATGAGTGTGGAGAGCGGATGAGTGTGGAGAGCGGATGAGTGTGGAGAGCGGATGAGTGTGGAGAGCGGATGAGTGTGGGGAGCGGATGAGTGTGGGGAGCGGATGAGTGTGGGGAGCGGATGAGTGTGGAGAGCGGATGAGTGTGGAGAGCGGATGAGTGTGGAGAGCGGATGAGTGTGGAGAGCGGATGAGTGTGGAGAGCGGATGAGTGTGGAGAGCGGATGAGTGTGGAGAGCGGATGAGTGTGGAGAGCGGATGAGTGTGGAGAGCGGATGAGTGTGGAGAGCGGATGTATGGGGGGGAACGCGGAGAGCGGATGAGTGCGGAGAGCGGATGAGTGTGGGGAGCGGATGAGTGTGGGGAGCGGATGAGTTGTGGGGAGCGGATGAGCGCAGATGAGCGCGGGGTAAAAATGAGTGCCGAGTACGGCTGAGGATGTAGAGCGGTTTACTATGAGGAACCGAAGAGAGCGGAAGAGTGTAGAGAGCGGAAGAGTGCGGAGAGCGGGTGAGTGCGGAGAGCGGGTGAGTGCGGAGAGCGGGTGAGTGCGGAGAGCGGGTGAGTGCGGAGAGCGGGTGAGTGCGGAGAGCGGGTGAGTGCGGAGAGCGGGTGAGTGCGGAGAGCGGGTGAGTGCGGAGAGCGGGTGAGTGCGGAGAGCGGGTGAGTGCGGAGAGCGGGTGAGAGCGGAGAGTGCATGAGTGTAGGGAGCGGATGAAAGTGGTGAGCGGATGAGAGTGGAGAGCGTAGGAGTGTGGGGAGCGGATGAGTGTGGGGGGCGCATGAGTGGGGGGGCGGATGAGTGGGGGGGCGGATGAGTGTGGGGGGGCGGATGAGTGTGGGGGGAGCAGACGAGTGTGGGGGGAGCAGACGAGTGTGGGGGGAGCAGACGAGTGTGGGGGGAGCAGACGAGTGTGGGGGGAGCAGACGAGTGTGGGGGGAGCAGACGGGTGTGGGGGGAGCAGACGAGTGTGGGGGGAGCAGACGAGTGTGGGGGGAGCAGACGAGTGTGGGGGGAGCAGACGAGTGTGGGGGGAGCAGACGAGTGTGGGGGAGCAGACGAGTGTGGGGGGGCAGACGAGTGTGGGGGGGCAGACGAGTGTGGGGGGGCAGACGAGTGTGGGGGGGCAGACGAGTGTGGGGGGCAGACGAGTGTGGGGGGCAGACGAGTGCGTGGAGGGGCAGACGAGTGCGTGGAGGGGCAGACGAGTGCGTGGAGGGGCAGACGAGTGCGTGGAGGGGCAGACGAGGGCGTGGAGGGGCGGACGAGGGCGTGAGGGGCGGACGAGGGCGTTTGAGTGTGGAGAGCGGTTGTGTGCGGAGAGCA
This sequence comes from Ambystoma mexicanum, assembly GCF_040938575.1. NCBI lineage: Eukaryota > Metazoa > Chordata > Amphibia > Caudata > Ambystomatidae > Ambystoma > Ambystoma mexicanum. The sequence goes on from NC_090929.1 coordinate 434,164,195, forward strand.
GTTGTGTGTGTAGAGCGATTGAGTATAAAGAACCAAAGAGAGCAGAGGAGCGCGGAGACCGGAGGAATGTGGAGAACGGATGAGTGTGGAGAACAGATTAGTGGGGAACCGATGAATAAGGAGAGCCGACGAATGAGGAGAGCGAAACAGTGAATTTGTAATGTGGATGAGCGTATGGAGTAGATGTGTATATGAACCGAATGAGTCTCTGGTGCAGATGAATATATGGAGCGGACGAGTAGGTGTAGCGGATAAATGTGTGGTGCGCACAAGTGTGTGTAAAAGACGAATGCATGGGTCAGACAAATACATAGAGCAGATGAGTCTGTTGAATAGATACACATAGAACAGACGAGTAGTTTGATGCGCCGTTGAGTGGATGGACCGAATGACCATTATGGACTGAACGAGTGTCCTAGCTCTATCTAAACCAGTATGTAGACTGGACGAGTGGATAAACTACACAAGCATGTAGTCTGGACAAGTGCAAGTGTCTAGACCTGACGAGTGTGCGGACAGGACGAGTGCGCGGTCTGGGCGAGGGTACGAACCAAACGTTGGCTGCTGACTGGACGAATGGTGCAGCGGTCAAGTATGAGGAACGGACGATTATGTGCAACGGACGATTCTTAACATGCCTTGGAATGAAGGAAACGCGTGAAAACATACATCATACCACACCCCACTCTTACTCTCTCCCTTACACCACCACTCATCTAGAACACAGAGATACTATGACACCATTCGGTATAACTGTTCTCATATCTACATCTCCCGCTTACTCCACATCACTCTAAGTAAACACTTGCTGGTTTCTCACCCCCCAGCCAGGCGTTCTTCTCAGGCCTAACGCAGCCACAATCGTTCCGGATAAAGCCGACCAGAGCGAACACATACTCCTGATCTCTCAACCACCACACCTACATCTAAGAAGCAGCTACCACTTGATTTCGCACCAGCTGCACACATACCTGGTGCGCACATGCACTTTTGGACTCCCTCTACTCTCTCTACTGACCTGAACTTCGGTTCCCAAGGGCGTTCAACCTACCAGCGCCTTCAGACCATACCAATGGTATATAAGGCGCTATATAAATGCAAAATAACATAACATAACTTACAACCAGAAGTTGAAGCAGCTACAGGTAAACCTGCAAATTGCAATTTTACATTTATTGGCTTAACAATCAAAGGAACAATATCATGAAGGTAGTCTTCTGCACTAGGGCCATCCTTAAACACAAGAAACCCATGTGCTAGACTACCAGGCCAACAGCTCGCCGCACATGTTCTAGTGACATACTCTGCAAAAGCATCTTTAACTAAACTTTTAGGGTAGTCCCCAATCAAGGCAGAGTTTCCCCAAATGTATCTCAGGCTAAGACTAGCAGACATTTGTATGTGTGTCAACCACTGTAATGGGGGTGCACCAAATTACTTCAAGACATCATTTAGAGCTCATTCCTACATAAAATATTGAGTACAAATGTGGTACTCTAGTTAAGTGTCTAAATTTGGCTACATAGGCAACACCAATATTACCCAGGTTTTAAATCAGACGGGTACATTAGGGATGATTTTCGGGGTGGCAGGGAGATATTTAAACCATGAATTCTCTCTGGTTTCTAAACTGTACATTACAACCAACTCAGATTTCCGCTTTAGAAAGGGATGCTGAAAATGCTGCTCCTCTACGGACATACATGCAGGGCCGTTTAGTGAGCACAGAGTTGCCCAACCTCATCTAGATACACCATTTTCCTTTGAAATCTGGGGACACTATGAACCATCCTTGTTAAGGTGAACCCCTAAGTAATCACCCTATTGACTTGTTCAACACATTTGTTCTTTTATGGCAAGAAGAGTTTCAGCAATCTAGGGGAACGGCAGGCCTTATACTTAGTTTTACTGACTTCTCAAGTCAAGAAGTGCCTTAAATGGAAATCCCTTTCCCAGGGAAAGGTGATGGCATTTGTGGGCTAAGGGGTGTGGGGTGTGTGAGCCAGAGAAGGGGGGGGGAAATTGGACAGTCTAGTCCCAATCCACATCTCTGGTGCCTGGATGTCTCATTTGGCAGATGTGTTGACTAGTGGCTGTCCATGATTGAACAGTGCAGATCCTTACCATTAGTGGGCTAGGGCTTGCTCCTAGCCCGAATCTTGGATAAAAGCAGGGCTCCTGCAACGGAAGAAGAGTAGTCAGCGGAGGACTCTGGAGGCTGACCAGCATAGACTTCATTCGCCATGCCCTCCTCCAGTCGCGATCTCAAGAAGGTCTTTGTTGGTGCTGCGACATGTGGGAACAACCAGTCTCAATGCATGCTCGAGGATCCATGCCTTCAGCAATGTCCTTGGACGAACCAATGGACTGGCCAGCTCTCTCCTGGGATACCTTGTTGCTGCGGTCGCTACAGAGCCTTGGAACTCTGCTGTGTGTCAGCTTGTGCCACAAGGAGCCTGATCCTGCATTTTTAGCCATCTCACACCAAGGGAAACAGTGCCAGAGCCCGCTTCTGTTTTTGATGCCACAAGATCACCCATCACCTCCCGACAGTGGGGACTCCCATTGCAACACTTGTGCAATCCGGTAGATGCCCTGAATTGGTCGGCACAGCAGAAGTCTTTATCCTTCCTCATTTGGAAGTTGTCTGAAACAGATTCCTGTGTACCGCGACCAACTGAAACTAGATTCTGACACCGAAAGTGGCATCTGCACCCGCAACCTGTGGGCCTTTCTCGACCAGCCCAAGTGCAGAAGATTGTGCCCCCAACAAATTCAGGAAACACCTGCAGTAGTCTCTGGAAAAATCAGAGTCCGGGGGGCAAGTTAACATACTTGTTTGTCCTCCCCCTACGGTCTCCCATAGAGTTACATGCAAGTAAAGCCCTGGCACTAACTCATGCTTACCTGATCTTTCGTGGTGGAACCTGGGTTAAGGATCCTTCCCTATTGTGTTGGATTTAGTGGAGTTAATATTTGAACTTCAGACTGTTATCCAACTCTGGAAAGCTTTAATCCTAACCACTGGCACTACTATTTTTAAAGAACATACCTGAAGTATATGCTTTTGAACTGGTGACTTTTAGACACAAGGCCCCACACCATTTTAGGATTGGACTTAATTAGGGAAGTTGTTTTGTATTGATTCTAAAAAGTTTGGTTTAATTTCTTTGCATCTAACTACTCGCCTGTATTGCACTGGGTTTTTATTCATACGCAATTCTATTTCGCCCAAGGGTGGATGTGTATGGGATACATTACTCACCGTAATCGTATTTCTGGTGCTTTTATCTGCTTAGATTCAACTGCTCTGCATAGTCCGACATCTAGTGGAAGTCGCAGAGTATTGCAAGATTTGTTTTCGAAAACTGGCATCGACAGGGCGTGTTTAGTAATACTATCCCTAGTGTGACGTGTACTGTATCCATGGTCCTTCACACACCGGGGTGCCTCAGATTGTTTCTGACATGAGGTTGCATGAAGTGTAGCGTGAGAACAGATGTGATAAAGCAGAAATAGTGATGACCCAGAAACATCTATCCGCCTTCTACTTCAGTAGGGGCCGAAGGGTGGGCTCATGTGAATCTAAGCAGATACAAGCACCAGAAATATGATACAGCGAGTAATGTATCCCTTCTGGAGCTTGTGCATCTGCTTTGATCACATGCTCTGTATAGATTACTGAGCAGCATCTAAAGAAGGAGGTGGGAAGTTAGAAGGTACAGCGGCAAAGATGTTTTAGGACTGCTAGTCCCACCTGTGAAACTGATTTACAGTGTGTGTCAATGCAATAATGCTGTGTGAACGTATGGACGGAGCTCCATGTAGCAGAGGGACGTTTGCAATGAAAGCCAAGGTAGCTCCTAAACCACTACTATAGTGTGCTCTAGTTGTGAAAGGTAGAACCTTCTTGCATAGGGAATAGCAGAGTTCTATGCATCGGACTATCCACCTGGAGATGGCGCTTTTACGTGATCGCCTTCTCTACCAGGCGCTATGGAAACAAAGAGGCGGTCTGTTTTTCTTGGGGGTTTTGTTCACATAGTACAAGACCGCCCTCCTGACATTCAAGTGCATGAAGGCTTCTTTCTGCTGAGTTTCAAGGATTTTGAAAGAAGGTGGGAAGTTCTATGGATTGGTTTACATGGAACTTTGAAATGAACTTAGGTGAGAACCTAGGATGTGTTTGGAGGACAACCTTGTCCTTGTGTATAATGAAAGAGGGGTCTTGTACAGATAAGGCCTGTAGCTCATTGACTCGTCTTATGGAGGTGACAGCTAGCAGGAATGCAGTTTTATAGGCAAGATGCTTTAGGCTGGCCTTGTGCATAGGCTCAAAGGGTGGCCCCATAAGTTTGGAGAGCACAACATTGAGATCCCAACCCAGGGGAGGGTTGGAAATTGGTGGTGGGGTGGGGTGGGGGTATAGCCTCTTTACCCCTTCCATGAATGCACTAATGATAGGGACTTTCCACCAGGACACCTTGTTCTGTGAAGTGGTGCAAGCAGATAGGGCCACCAGATACACCTTTAGGGAATTAAATACTAGGCTGGAGTCTAGTAAGTAACGAATGTAGTGTACAATGTTAGCTGGAGAACATTCTAAAGGGCTCAGTGAGTGATGTGCACCAGATCACAAATCTTTTGAGTGTCTGGTGTTGGGTTTTCGTGCCTCCTTGAGGATATCCATAAACCTTTGTGGAAGGTTCAAGTGGCCAAACTATGACTTCATGAGCCAAGCTGCCAAGTTCTTTTATTGTGGGCGTGGGTGGAGGGATGCGCCTTTGGGTTGAGTCAACATGCTGTATGGGTACGGGAGCTTGATTGGGTCGCACATCGCCAGCTTGACCAGATGTGGAAACCAAGGCTGTCTCTCCCACATAGGAGCAACAAGGATTAGGGTTATTTGTTCCTGGTGAATTCTGTGCACTATCCTGCTCAGGTGTCAATTTACCTGACCAGTTCATCCATTGGGCGCTCCCGTTGGACCCTGGCTGAGTAAACCTGTACGCGAAGTCTGGGCATTGTGCGTTTAGCTTTGTGGCCAACAAGTCTAAGGGAGAATGGGGGCGGGGGGAGGGAGGCGACCCCATAGTGAAAATATTTTGTCTAGGAACTCTGTCGAGTTGCCACTCGTGTTCTTCTGGTAGAGGGTGGCTGCTTAGAGAGTCTGGCAAGGAATTAAGTTCCCCTGGAATACGTTGAGATGTTAGGAACATGTTCTGCTTGAGGGCCCACTTCCATATTCTTTGGGATAGATTGGACAGACTTGGAGAGTGTATGCCTCCCTGCTTGTTCAAATAGAACATGGCCGTGGTGCAGTCTGTGAGGACCTGCACGGTTTGACCCTTGAGATGGGTGGCAGACTTCTAGTCCCCAAGGATATTTTCCACAAAATCCTTGTCGACCTGTGTCTCCCGAGAGTCAATATTGAAATGTTGCGCCCCCTTTAATAGCAGTTCGTTCTACTGGAGTTGGTTGTCAACCGGCAAATCTGGTCTTGATGGTCTGGTGACTAATATGTAAAGGTAGTCATCATCGTTGTCGTAAAACTGGTCTTGGTGCTGGACATAGAGTTTCCCCTGAGACTTCCTGGTCGTCATAATAGGAGTCTCGAGAGGGGTCTTGGTATTGATAGGTGTCTTGGGATGCCGAGGACAGAGTGCCCAGAGCAGAGGTGCTTGGCTGTGGCTCAGGGGGAGACCTCTTGGCAGGGGGTGGTTCTGCTGATGTCCCTGGTTGTGAGGCATCTCTTAGAGCTGTCAGTTTGTTGGGTGGGTCTATCCATAAAGTCCACAAAACAGGACATTCTGCCTAAAATGTTATTAAATTGTTCTTGAGTAAATTGGCATGAGGGTGGGAAGCCCGAAATGACAGGGGCCTGGGAGGGAGCGATATCCTTAAAAGGCATGGGCTGGGAGGGAGTGGTGTCTTTATGGCGGGTAGTAAACTATGTCTGGGTGTCCTTTGGGGTTTAACGTGTCAAAACATTTTATTTTTTTTGGCGACCTCGCCTTAAGTGTTAAAGCACTGACGTGTTTCTTAATTATTGCTGGTATATTTGGCACTTTCTTAGGAGACGCCGAAATGCCTTTTGCGCCTGTTCATCTGCGCGCGAAAGGAGGGCCTTTTTATATGCGCTGTCTGAACCGACTTTCGCTTTTTGGGAACTGCCACGAAGCAAAAGTGTGCGCGATGGCCCAGAGGACAGTGAGGAACCTGAGGCTTTATCATCAGTCACTGCATGGGCCTCGACGCTGTTGCAGAGTGTCGGCCGTGGGGTATGTCCTTAGTGTGATTGCGTGTTGGGGGCCTGCACATGGGGATCTGACGGAACCCGTTCGCCCTCAGTGTCACTCATGAACCCGATACTGCCCTCGCTGGAGTCTTCCGTCACGTCTATGGAGGCCTCAGCCTGCATAGCATGAGTGGCCCAGCATTTTGTCCCCTGATCCTTTAGTGTTTTTGGCTGGAAAACCTGACAGGATCTACAATGCTTTTCAGCGTGATCCCTCAGGAGACAGTGATTACACACTCAGTGCGTGTCCTTCCACTGGAATTTACATTGGCAGGAGGGGCAAAATTTTAATGGGGTTTTGTCCATTCTTTTTTAAAAAGGCAGATGGGCGAGAATAGAAAAAAGGGGATATGGCATTTAGAACGTGCCTATACACAAGCGTTTTAAGGTGCGACATGGCAATGGAGGGGGAACAGAGACCACCATCTTACTAGGCCAGGTGTCATTGAGATTGCGCAAGTGCAGGGGAAGGTTAAAAGTGCAGGGGAGGGGAGTGTTGAGGGGACAGTGCAGTACATGGGATCGACAGTAAAAAAATAAATAGAATAAATAAAAGCAATAAGTAAAAAGTGCAGCCAGCTGGTGGCAAGTGCAAGGGTAACTGCAGACATCAGGTGTCAGGTGCCGGTAGGGGACTGTAGGGATACAGAAAACTGTCCCCAAGTGCGGGGGTAGCCAGGGAGGCAGTGCAAGTGTGCAACTTGCAGGGGAGGGGGCCTGGGCCCGAGATCAGAGGGTGGCCAGGTAACCAGTGCAGTTTCAGCCAGGAGTGAAGCAGGGGAGAGGAGGAGAGAAAGCAGAAGCAAAGAGGAAGGTTTTGAGGTGCTTCCGGAACTGGAGATAATTCTCACATTTCAGGGAGGCTGTGCCAGATGGAGGCTCCAGCCGAAGAAAGATCTACCATCAATTTATTGCTTGGAGAAGCGGCTGACCCTGGGGGAGTTGGAGGAGGATGATCAAAGAGCTTGAAAAGGAAGATATTTAGGAAGAGAGAGTTGAAGGTACCCAGGCCCCACAAGGCCTTGTGGACAATGCAGAGGGTTTTGAACTTAATCCTCACAGCCACTGGTATCCAGTGCAGAGATTTCAGTCCTGGAGAGATACGAGCCCTGTGCTTGAGGCCAAGGAAACGTCTTGCAGTCCTGGTCTGGATGAGTTGGAGGGCTGAGAGTAGAAGCATGCAGAATTAGAAAGAGGCTGTTGCAGTAGTCCAACCTAGAGAGAACCAGAGCTCTGGAGACAGTGAGCTTCTGGGGGGAAGGAGAGGAAAGGAATACTACCTCTGAGGAGATGCAGCTGGTAGTGCGACTTCTTAGAGACGTCAGAGATGTGAGGAGAGAAGGAGGGTGGAGTTGATGATGAGCCTCGCAGGTGGGAGCAAGAAGAGGGCCAAGAGAGGCCGGCCAGAGTGACAGGAAAGGAGGGAGCGGGTGTGCCCATGAGGAGAAACTCAGTCTTACTGGCATTAAGGCAGATTATTGGCAGTACAACACTCCTGGATAGCAGACAGTCAGAGATGAGAGAAGGAAAGGAGGTGGCTGAAGGTAGCCTGAAAATGAGCTGAGTCAGCCACATAGCACTGAAAGTTGGGGCAGAGAGCAGCAATGCGGTGGGCAAGAAGTGTAAGGTATCGGTTGAACAGCCAGGGAGAGAGGTTAGCACATTGGTGAAAACCACAGGTAGAGATAGAAAGAAGTCAGCCAAGCCAGGGCCTGATCGGTGATACCCAGGTTATCACGGAGACGGTTGAGCAGGATGGCATTCTGGATGGAATAAACATTCTCTAAAGGAGGTCAGTATAAAGAACCTCCCCACTCTCTCCCTACTATAATGGGTCGAAGCCCGAAGAGGCCTGTGAAGACCACGTCTGGTCGATCGAACAGTCGTCGACGATGCTGGTGAGCCGTCGAGTGGTTAAGCAGTTGTGCGGCAAGGCTAACAACAAAGAAAAGGAGGAGTCTACAAGTACAATTTTAGTTAATCAAAAAGGCATCAGCCTAGAAAACAACTCTGCATTATGCGACTGACTTCGATGGCGGAAAAAAACAATCTGAGGGACCTCGACGCGGGAAGGACCATGGCTACAGTACACGTCACACTAGAGACAGTATTACTAAACATGCCCTGTCAACGTCCGTTGTTTCAAAAACAAATCTTGTAATACTCTGCGACTTCCACTAGATGTCGGACTACGCAGAGCATGTGATCTAAGCAGATCCACAAGCTCCAGAAAGATGTTTTATAACATTTTGTATGACAAGGTTTACCTTGGATTTTTATCTGTTTAGTGTGTAAACTAAAGGCCTAAAACAAAAATGTATTTTTATATTCTTACTATCTATGTGAATTACTGGTTTCACTGTATGTGGACTCATTGTAGCCCTAGGCAACTCTCAGTCTTGGGACTACACCTTGGCTGCTCAGCTACCTCACCTTGCACGGGTTCTGGCTAATCTCTTAGTGTCTCCCTATTCACAATAGGGTGGCCTCCCCAAACTCCTGCCACCAAGGCTGATTTTGGAACTCCGAACATGTGTCAAGGATGAACACCTGATTGAAGTAGATCAAAACAAAAGACCAAAAGTGTGGAGGTGGGACACCAAATGTTAACCATGATCCTGGGTGTTGGTGAAAGGCCAGGGAATGGTATGTCATGATTTGCGATTTGGGGAGGACTATGTGACAATCTTTTGCACAATTTAAGGGCGAAGGTTTCGAATTAATCCTAACCTCTGGTATTGCTCTGCACATCCTCCAGACCATTATTTTTCAGCCTGCCATGCCGTTAAAGAGGGGGAAAGATTATGTGTAAATACGTTCAGACTGAAGGTAGAGGAAGAAAGGGGGAGCAGAAGCAAGGAGGAAGCGAAAGAAAGGTGACAGAAGTGCGTAAAAAAAAAGAAGGGTAGGGAGACAAAAGGGAAAAAAAGAAAGGGGGAAAAAAATTAAAGAAAAAAAAAACAGTTACCCTCACGTTCAAGGATGCTGAACACCCGTTTATACTCATTTGTAAACCACGATAGTGCCACCCGACCAGATATGGCAGCCAGGTCTTCCATACCCTCAGACCTTCCATACCCTAACCGAAGGGGGACTACCCAAGCTGACAGACACTGCAGAGAAGGCTGGTGGGGTTGGCGGGGGAACGAGGTTGGGTGAGGCGGTCAAGCCAGTCCAGTTCTGAAAGCAGTGCCAGGATGCGACCGGGCAGGACAACGGGATCCACAATGATGGGGCACACCTCGTTTACACAACCCAAAATAAGAACCTTTATGCAGATCTCTAGCACCTCGGGCAGCAGGCACTGCTCAACTATGAGGAGCAGCTGTAGTACGGAGAGTGAGGACGTCGCTCAACAAAGTCAACACTTTGGGTGAGCAGAGCACACATCAGCTGGAGTGCAGGTGCAGCTTTTACGGTAGTCCGAGCAAGCCTGCCTGCCTGCCGGTTCAAAGGAAAGACTCGCCTCCAAGACCAGAAAAGAAATCTAAAGAAAGAAAGAGAAACAAGAGAAGGAGAGAAAGAAAGACCCAGATGGAGGGAGAGACACATAGATTTGCCTTTATGACAACAGGATGTCCACAGCTCAGCTTCTGGCAGATTTATCAGCCAGCATCCCTCTTGGTTCGCAGCTCTACCTCAGATCAGGTCCAGTTCTACGACTGAAGACTGGTTCAGTATCCCCAGCAGATCTAAGCATCGCACAAGAAAGTAGACTATGCGGTCTTGCAGAGCCGTGCCCAGCTCGCACTGTATCCCCAAGCATAGTCTCTTTTTTTTATTTATTTTTTATTTGTTTTAGTTGAAATAAATCAACCTTTCAAATACAACATACAAATACATGAAAAATAATTTTGGAATTTAAAACAAACAAAACTTTTTTCAATGACTCAGCCGTTACCAATCAAAGATAAAATATTCTCATACAAAACTACACCATAATGTAAAGAGAACATAAAAGGAAGATTTAGAAGAAATAACCAGAATTGTAGATCACAGATTTTGACAATAGAAGAATTCAAAGTGATGAGTAATGTCACTTAATCTCTAAATTACAGTAGCAATCTGTAGTGGTAAGTATCCGGAGCCTAATATTAAAGCCCAGGTCACGTCTTGAGGGGCAAGACATAGGTAATTACAATGTCTAGCATAATGAAGTTCTTGCCTAGACCGGAGGGCTTTGCATTCTGTAATGAGGTGCACCAAGGTTTCACGAGTGTCCATCAACATGCAATAGCAGCAAAGGTTCATGGAGGTACTCAGCAGCCTCCTTTGCAGTCTCTGTGCGCAGATGGGAAATGGCTTGGTCCCCCTGGCTTAAAAACAAGGTAGCCATTTTGGGTCATTCACCAACAAAGAATCTAAAAGCAGAAAAAAAAGGGAACTCTTCCCTGACACTATTGACGCACCAGAGAAACAGATAACTAACCTCTGACCAACAGCCTGTGAGAGAAACGACTATTAAAATCGAACATGGCAGCCTGAGCTTTTACAACCTCCTTTCCCTGGACCATAGGACAAGAGGTCCGACTGAGAATGCGGGGTAACGAGGAGGGAGCCCAAATCCAGAAGGCCAACGGGACCAATGAAAGCAGGTCCTGGGACTCGCCACCAATGTGGTGAAGTGATGCGAGGTGTGAGAAGGGGAAGAGAGTGAGGGGACAAAATCCATGGAAACTAGCAAGAGACAACACAAAGGTGGTAGCTGAGGAAGCCTGGAGGACATAGCACCCCCCCTACTCCCCGAAACTACTGCGAGCATGAGGCCCTTTGGACTGATCCTTGGGTCCAGTCCAAACAAGTCAAAGAACCCAGGTTGTTGCAGCATTGCCTGCAGCCGGATGGAAGCAGTTAGAATCCAGGAGAGGGGGTGTCCCAGTGATTAAAGGATGCTGGAAACGGCAGCAGGACAGTTGGGTCAGCCCCAGTTGTATGCTAGCCTGATGGCAGGCCCGCTGGAGCAAGCTGCACTTCCTCACGCTACCAGAGGAGCGAGAACATTAGGACTCAAAGACCCCCAGTATGAGATAGTCCTCAAGTCTCCTCCCACTCCATGCCCAGCTGCTGGAAACCCCTTAAGATAGGAACCTGTCCTGAATTGGCTCATTCTTTTGTTTTAATGCCTTAATTAATGAATAACCAGAATGAGGCTGTGTTCCTACCGGCACCTTTGTCATTTGGAATAGCGTGTGAAGTCCAACTGCCATTGCCACCTATAGAGTACGTCCCTAGGTGGCTCTCGAGACACTGCCCAGAGAGTCTGGCAAGGTCAGTTGGTAAATTAGCTCAGCGAATTAAGCACTCACCTCGGACACCAGCGTGCAACCTGCAGTCACTGGTTTGCACACTGACCCGATGACTCAGCCCATCAGCCTTCCAAGGAGGATACAATTTACACTAATAAAATGGGTAATGAAACCCATTAAACCATCACTTGAAAGCGGGACAGATCTGGCATGAAGCACTACACACAGAAAAGCGATTATTATCAGGTTGCCATGAAGTCACTTTCTCGCACTATCCCCGGCTATGGAACCCTCAATTCTCCCCCACGCTGTCATCCATCTGGCCACGCAGGCACTGGTCTCCGCCCCCTCCCACCCACACCCCTCCCCAAGTCCTGTAGCTCTTGCTATGCTGCCCACATCACAGTAGCCCCGTAGTATCCACATGTGGTTTAGGACGGATGATTCAGGTGTATTAGGACTGCAAGTCATGCTGACTTTGTGCATTACTGGAAGGAAGAAGGTGTGGCATGTTTGCACAAGACTGTAGAGTTTTACACTTCCTGAAAGCGGCACAAGCCTCCTCCCTCTGCTCTATATCGACACACACAACCCACACCTAGTCGAAGGAGTTTGGCAGGTTAAGAGTCCCCACTCTGCTGCCGTTGTGCTCTGCAGAAACCCAAGATGACAGCATGAATTAAGAGACACAGTACTACAGTATGCCAGCGCCCCAGGGAGGCAGGAGAGATGCCACAAAGGATACCAGGTTGCACCCACGAGGTGTGACTCAGATGCAGGCTGAGACAGGCAGGCAGGGTGGACGCACAGCAAACGCTGCCAGAGGATACACGTACAATGCCTGTGACTATGCTGCTCGGAGCCCGGAGTTAGAGCAGGCCATGGGATTCTGGGCCTGAACCTAAAGCATGTGCAGGTGCATTCAAGGAGAGGCTTTGCAATATGAGTGCTGAACACACACACACACACACACACACACACACACACACGTCACGAGAGCGAGTTTACAAGAACTGGCTGGGAGAGCTCTGCTCACAAGAGGGCCCTGGGTCCGAGAAGGCCTCTAGCGAAACTCGCAACACGAGGAAATGTTCTGCTCAGGACGGGGGTTGGCAATGGTTTTGGACTGAACCCACACAGATGTGCTGAAGTTCTACTCAACAAATGCCAACAGACCAAGGCCAGTTTAGTGCAACATAAGAAACTTTTCCAAACGAAGGGCCACAGCGGTAGGGCCTCAGACTTACCTATCAGTGTAACGGGAATGCCGAATTCCAGGGCAGAGATGGCGGTCCACTTGCCAGTGCCTTTTTGTCCGGCTGTGTCGCGGATTTTTGGCAGCAAGTGTTTGCTGTCAGTATCCCTGAACTTCAAGATGTCGGCTGTAATCTCGATGAGGAATGAATCGAGCTCAGTCTTATTCCAGTCTTCAAAGGCCTGGTGAAAAACAAAGATCATGATGGCACTGGCCTCAGGAAGGAAGGGAGGAGTGAGGCCGGTCAGTTGCACCGCCAGGTTAGCTGTTCAGCTGCACCCGGACCACCAAAATCATGCAAAAACCCGAAAGTACTGGCTTGTCAACCCCCTTGCAACTGTGGGGAGGCCACCAGGAAGATGGTTCCAAGGTAGGCCACTCAGCAAAGGGGTGGTGGGGGGGGGGGGGCCAGGGAGCTGGCCATCCAGGAGTCAGAGAAGGATGCTGCTCGGGAGTCCCATGGAGGAGAACCCCACCCCTCCAATTCCCTTCCCCATTGCAGAGAACCCCTCCACCCCCAAACACGAGAGCACCAGTGTGGCAGCCTCCTGGGGAGAACACTGCCACCATGCCCTCTTGCTGCAGCAGTTCACTTAATGGCCTGCCTCCAACCTGCACAACCCCAAGTCAGTGGAAATCTACACCACATTCTAAACGCCAGCCTGAAAGTGGGGTGGGTGTCGCGCCTTACTAACCTTTGCCATCTCGTCCTGTTCCATGCACAACACATCCTTCATCAGGTGGTAGGCCTCGCAGATAAGCTGCATGTCTCCATACTCAATCCCATTGTGGACCATCTTCACGAAGTGGCCCGCGCCTTCCTCACCGACCTGTCAACAAAACGGGGGCAAAGCAAACAGGGTTATCAGCATCCTAAGCATCCATCTGCAAGGCCACAAATGCTGAAACAGCCCCCCTGACAAAGACTGCAGTTATAAAGGTTGGGGGGGGGGGGATCATGGACTCTTAAGTGAGATAACAGCATGATGCCAACATACTCAAGGAGAATATGCTTGAGCAGTGCAGTTTATAGGGAAGTTACTGTGCATGCACACTGGATCGGAGTTGAAAGCCCGAGGTAGAAATGTTGGAGGGAGAAAAGACAGAAGATAATTTTTCCGAAATAACCTTTCGTCTTTTCTCCTCTGAACATTTCCAACATGGCCACACCCCTGCCCACAACCCCACCCCCTACTTACCTTGCTGCCGACTTGTGATCGGGAAATGGCGCCACAGGGTAATTAAAAAAAATAAAATAATGTATTTTATTTTTATCGGGACACCCCCGCAGCCCCCAGTACCGAATGCGTGATTTGGTCGAACTTTTCGGCCGTTCGGAATATTGACGCATTCAGGCTTTTTAACGCTATTCTGGTCGATTTCTGCACACTTGGGGCAGATGATTCCAGATTCCCAACAGGAGTCAGCCTCCACACATGTGCAGGTGGAATCTGCTCAGTGGGTGGCGGCTGTGGGGTAGGGCATACATTTTGTTTCCTGCAACCAATTTGGTGGGTAGTTACCACAATTGCTTGCATTAATGTAAGAAATTACTTCAAAAGGTGGTACGTGGCCAGAGATAGATGCAATACACCCAGTTAGGAAAGATGTTCCCCTTTTTGCAGCCTTACCTCTATAGACATCAATGGGACCTGCAATCTTTAATATTGCATAGAGCCTTTCCTGACCTTTGGGGGGTGAGGCCTTTTTGCTAAACTTGCCATGCTAAGCTCTTTTGTTTTGGGGTACTGATCAATCCGAATGGCTATCAGTGCAAGAGAACTCTGTTCTACATAGTGAAGGGCTGTTTATTTTTCCCTGCACACATCACCTTGCATGAAGAGTGATAAGGACACTTTACATCCCTTTAAATGTGTGTTTTGTAACTTTGTGGTTACTTGCAGGATGGGCTGGTGGCAGCAGGTGTGTGACATCTGTGCCAGAATGGGTCAGTTGCTGGGCAGCTGCAATGGCCAGAAGCCCCTGCCAGTTTAAATGGTGCAGATCCTCGCCATCCCGGATAAGCTGGGATTCCTGCAGTCATTGTTGGAGCCAAGACCCCTTAGGAAGGACAACAGCCTTCTGAAGAGCCAAAAGATCGGCAGCAGCCCTTTCTTCACTTGTACAGGAAAGCCCCATCTCGCTGCAGACCTCGGTGCTGCGACTCTTTGGTGTAGCGGAAACCCTTATCTGGGGCAGGTTTACAAAAAAACATTAATGTCATGTTGGGCTTAGCAGATAATCCACGTTATATGGAATTTACGCACGAGTAAAGATCAAGTGACCCAATCAAAGAGCTACATTAGTTAAAACATTTTCGTAACTGGTTATCAGCAGTTATAACATCATTCAGGTTTTGTGGGATTTTTCCCCCTTGCAAACCCTCCATTCATTCATTCATTCTGGTCTTGAGCTGCACAGCTTCTGGAAACCCCAGGCTGGGATACCACAATAATAAATCCATGTCACATGCATGTTCCCACAGGAGTAGGTCAGTAAATTGGGGTAGCATGTAGACTCATTCCCTTTACTACATGCATGAACTGCTGCCTGCAACTGATCCAATGCAGAGCTCACCGTCAGCGAGTAGGACACCAGGGCCAGTGTGCATGGATGTGCGCACACAGAAGACTGGATGGGTGCATCTCCTACTCGCAGGCACGCTGAACACCCCACCTCCCCGCCGCCCCGGTAAGATCAAATACTACTCACCCAGTCACAGCATGGTTCACCCTCTACCTGGGCAGCAATGCTTTGGAAGATGGGTTTGATATGTGGCCTTTAGAGGGAACACAGATTACAATCAATAAGCACAGCTATACAGGAACGCAGAGCAAAAAGAAATTAGCGGTCAGAAATGAGCAGGTCTGACAAAGGTCACGATTTAAGTACTTTTTCACAGCTCAACCATCGCAGGGAATTTTGCTTCATGAAACAGATGGTAGAATACATCAACGCAACTACCATTTACTTGCAAACGTCAGCCCACACCTTAAATAAATACCACTGCACATACAGCCACCCCCATGCACCTAAAATCTCCTCCTGGTCACTGCAGACGTTCCCTACTCCGAGCAGCATCTCTTCCTGTGCCCAAACACGATCAGCTTCCTCACTCGGACTGTGCTCAGCTGGCCCTGCTTTACTCACAACCCGCATGCTTAACTAAAGCCCATAGAGCTGATTACACACCTCACATAGCAAGTCCCACTCCTGGTACAGCTGCACCGGATACAATTGCCAAAAAAACAATCGTCTTGACCCGGCCCAATCTGGCTTTCGGCCTGGCAGGGGCACTGAGAACGTCCCGGTCTCTGTCCAGGACGATATGGCCAGGCTGGTGGAGGCGGGGAGAGTCGGAGCCCTAATTTTATTAGACCCATCAGCAGCCTTCGACGCGGTGGACCATCCTACCCTGCTCTCCCGCCTGGCCCAGATCGGTATATCTGGTCAAAAACTAGCCTGGTTTTCTTCCTTGGTGGCTGATAGATCTCAATCTCTTTTGCTTTCTCCTTTATCTTCTAATCCCTGTCACCTTAGTTGTGGTGTACCTCAGGGCTCTGCTCTGTCCCCTATTCTCTTCAACATTTATATCTGGGCTCTAGTGTGCCTCATCTGTTCCTTCGGCATCAGGTGCTATTCCTATGCCGACAACACACAGATCCTGATCCGTTTAGATATAGATCCGGCCGAGGTGTCGTGCCTTCATCAGTGCCTGACGGCCGTAGGGGAGTGAATGAGCCTAAACTGGCTGAAGTTGAATGGGGACAAAACGGAGGTGCTGGTGGTGGGTTCCCCTCCTGATCCCCCCACTTTGGATTGCTTCTTTCTGGCCTTCCTCTTTGGGTCATCTTCCTGTCCCCATGGCTAGGGTGAAAAGTTTAGGGGTTATTAGGACAGCCACCTTATCTATGGATGCCCAGGTATTGGCCGTACACCAGACTGGGTTTTTCCATGATACCGCCATCCCTGCGCCCGCCGGTCGTTGCTGCGATGGTGTTAAATTGATTGAACTATTGCAATTCTCTATATGGCACAGCCTAAGGGCTTGGTCCACCGACTTCAACAACTTACAGCACAGGTGGCTATGGGCTCTCCCTATGGGGCTCTATCTCCCCAGTGCTACGCCTTCTGCACTGGCTCCCAGTTGCCCAGCGCATTGAATTCAAGGCGCTGTGCATTGTTCACCGGGCTCTGCATGACCAGGGGGGGGCAGAGTACCTTCGTGCCAAATTTGGGCGAGAGCACCTGAAGCATTCTCTGCGATCAGCCTCGGCTGGCTTGCTGTGTGTAGCCCCCTGCCGTTGCTCTCAGATAATCGGGGGAGGTGGGGGCACGCTTTCCCCTTTGCTGCCGTTTAGCTGTGGAATTGGCGATGAAAATGCCCAACCTTCTGGCTTTTAAGAAAGCCCTAAAAACATATCTATTCTGAGTTATCTGCTGCTGGCCTATGGTTTTCTAGCCCTGGTTTCTGTCTTTCTCTCCAGCGCCATGATGCCTTTGGGCGACCGTGCGCTATCTAAGAATTCATAACATAACACAATTCCATTGCTCAACCAATAAACGTCTTACCCACTGTGTAACTTCCCTCGATTACCACCTCCACTCCAGCTAAAGCCACTCCATCATGTGAACAGTCATCACCAAAGTGGCAATTGTGTCACTGAGCAAGCATTCCCATTCGTGCAGGGAGAGGCACTCCTGCCCCCTGACCTTGCGCAGCCACCCCTACAAGTGCCAGCCCCAATCCCATACGTTGGCACCGATCATCCTCACCAGTACCCACCATGCCGCCGGGTCTCCTCCAGGCATGAGGGAAGGACCATAGCGGGCACCGTCCTCACCGCCGCTCACTCCACTTCCTACAAACAGGATTCCTCTGGCCTTCAGATCTTTGCAGCGCCTCTGGTGGAAGAGAGTTTAGTCAGCAGTGTTTCGCAAGTCCTTCCTGCATCGTCCTACCATAACTCAAAGAGCGGACACTCAGAACAATCTTGGAAAGGTACAACAAAGACTTCCATTGCTGTGGGAATGTGGGAACGGCTGTCAATCAGTAGTGCTGTGGTGGTCCCTCCAGGCAAGCATTGAGATTTCTCAGAAGCTTTCACAGGAGGGAGCAGCTACCAGGTCGCATACGTTAACTGTGGCGAAGTTAAATGCATTTTCAAATGTACACAAAAAAAAGAAACAAAAGTGACTTCTATGATAACATTTATTCTTTAATTAGACCCATTAGCGAACCCACCATGCAGCTCCGGGCGCGCCCTCTCTCCGTGTCCTGCCGCATTCTAATAGTTTCTCTCGTTCCAGCCCGTCTCGCACAGGGCCCAGTGCGGGGGATGGGGCTTTACAGAGGATGCTACATTATACCATTTTCTAAGGATCTTCAACCCATAACAGACATTGTGGATTTGGAAGTCCCTTTACTGTCAGCAGTCACAACCCACGTTCGTGACTGTTTCACTTGGGAGATGCTGTTGCCTCCTCTCCACTGCCAGCCTGTTCTGTTGCTCACTGGCATTCTTCCGTTCATTGGGTTTTTGGTTCTTTGTCATGGTGTTCTCACATCAATGCCTCACCTGTGCTTTCTACGTTGCCTGGGTTTCTTCTTCTTCGGGTTCTTTTTCTTGGCCTTCACGTGGCTGTCTCTGGTACAGTGTTATTCATTCCATTACTTTCCGTCTGTCCTAGGTTTCTCAGACTTTGGCAACGTTTACTGGTGGTGTGTGCATGCGCCCGTCTTTGTGTGGTTGCTTTATTCTTAACCAGCCCCCTACTTTCAGGATGGGAGCAACTCTGGATCTTCATACACTGACATTCCCTGCATCCCTCAGTTCCTTGAATCTCTTATTTACTGTTGCATTTGCTCTGGTTGAAATCAAACAGAGTTTGCTTGGGTTGTCCACCTTGGCAAGAGTGATGCTTTACAGATCTTCTACACACTAGGATGAATGATGGAATGAAAGTATTTGTTGGCTTTGTGGACATCTGTATAATAGATTCCCCCTCCTACTGCCGTATTAAGAACACTTCTATATATCAGCTGGCATTTTCGACTTTCCCCTGTCCTTGGAGCCAATCAGTTGTGTTTGAGCCCGGCTTGTTGAAAGTATGTTTGCATTTCCGGTGATGTAAAATTATAGTCAGTTGTCTGCGATGATGATGGTGGTGGTGGTGGTGGTGGTGGGATTGCCTGCTCTCCTAAACGCTTCTTTGAAGAAGCTGATCCTTTTGGAGGAGTAGGCCATCATTATTCTGGCATAGGTTTCTCCAGGCAGCATATCTTCCATGGGACCGGTGATGTAGATGCCCACTTCGCCAAGCCTACGGATCCCACTCTACCAACTCCTTTGGCGCTGCTCAGCCTTTTGTGCCATCTGTACATATGTGGAATCTTGCTAGTAGTCATCAGTGTCAAACTGTGGCCACCAGTAGCTTTCTCCTATGCAGCTTTTGTCAGGATCATCCCGTTTTGGCCTTCATGGTAGAGTCGGTCAGCTCCAGGCAGGGGGTGGAAGGTTAGATTTCTCATCCTTAGTGAGCCTTAGACATATTTCGGCAAGCCTTACCTGTAGCATTGCAGGTCTGGTCTTAAGCGCCTTCCTTCTGGCAAGCATTTGCGTGTGGAAGTTCACATCCTGTCCAGAGTCACCTTGTTGGGCTTTTTCTTCTTATTTGTTGTATGAAATGCACCCTATCCATTAGTCTTTGAGGAATGGTCATTCACTGGTCTGCATGAGGACTCCAACCCCCCCCCCCCCCAGCTCCCCCCAGGGTGTGTTCGATGGTATAGCTGAATAGGTGTATTTTTGATGCCAAGTGAGCTGGTTGTGTCGCTATGCTTCTTGTGCCTAGGGGGTTTAACTAGGGGGTTGTGGACCATCCAAAATGTTCCTGCCCCATGGGTATGGCTGTGCATACCAACAACTCATGACCAATGTGCTTTTCTTCTTTGGGAAGAAGATTGGCCATGAGCCCTACTGGGTTCAATGTGCCCGTTTATTTTGTGTGCAGAAGTGTGAGCTGAGGCTGTCTGTGCACGCGCTTTCGTCTACAGCCATGACAGTTTCTCAGTCTACGTCAAATGGGCAGGCGCAGAGAGCATTTGTAGGCCGATGTGGAATGCATGTTTCCACTGCCCCATCCAGGTGCAGTGTTCCCTCCTCTGTACAGTGCACAGGCCTAGTACCCCAACATATCCATGAAGGATTTCAGTTGATTCTTGTTGGGGTCTGGGACCTCTTGGGATACCTTCAAGTTTTCTGTGGGCTCCAATCCTGCACTGAGAGGAGCTGGTGCAGCTGATAAAATATAATTTGTGCTCTACGAACACAAACTTCCCTTTTTTTCGAACTGAATCTGCACCTTTGTATTCCTGAAAGTGCTCTGTTGTGTTCTTCCCGATAGGTGCTGCAGACTAGTAGGTTGTGCTGGAAATATTTGACTTTGTCCATGACTTTCAGCGTGTCCATCATGAGGCAGCTGAACACTGGGCCCACTAAGCAGAGTCAATACGGCTTCCAAGTATATTGATAAATGCCATACGGAATTACAAACACACGTCAGTGTTTGGAAACCAGATAACATTACCCGATGGTACACAGTTGTGAGGTCTAGCTTTGTCAATACGGTAGCCCATGTAAGGAAAATAACAGTTAATTTGTTTTTGGTAAGGTGATATTATTGCAAATTACCTCCCGGTTGAGGCTGCCTAGCCCAGTCAAAGTCTGCAACACATGCATGTCCTGGCAATGACCAAGGGAGTAACTTTAGGTGCCTTCTACTGCTTCTCCGATACTGTCCCTGCAGAGTCCAGTACCGGTTCTTGCTTGGCTCTTTCTGGTATGGCCACGTGTGCATGTGGCCCGCCACGATTCCTTTCATTGTGTTTAACACGTGCTTGTTGAGTAGGTCTCCTAGAGAGTTATCTTTTTTTATGGCCATCGCCTATTCTAGGCTCAAGCCTGGTCCCAAGCATACTTTATGGCCTGGAATTGCACAAGGAAAGAGGTGTTCTGGCTTAAGATATTCGAAGGAACTACCTGGAGACAGGGTCTTGGCCTCCTCTAAGGCACCCCTGTAGAGGCCATTCGATTAGAATTAGGGATGGCCTCATTAAATACGTCACTCAATATCTGAAGAAGCGTGACAACATACTAAATATGGGGGGGGGGTAACGGGGTGGGGGGACACAGTATACCTGGTATACTAACACATCAAGAGTCCAGCTGACTATATGCGACCAAGTGAAAGAATGGGACGCATCAGTAGATCCCTTTCAAAAGAAAATAGGCTTTATAGAGGACTAAACAGAAAACAGGTTAACTAAGAGAGCGCAACAGTGGGACCGTATTTCCAACATCAACATTTATTGGAAAAATCTACCTTCAAAGACTATGGGGGTCATTACGGTTTGCCAGTAATCCGCCTGCAATACCGGCAAACTTGACATACCGTTACTAGTGGCAGATATCCCAGTGTTACCAGGATATTATGGGTGCTGGCAACAGCAGTAAACTCCCATTGGTTTACCACAATCACTGACACCGGTAGCAATTCTTTGCCGGTAGGGGCCTGAACTCCCGGCAGGTTAGGCCTGCCACTAGTTCACTGCCCCTACCGACAAACTCTGAGTGGGCCAGTCCGAGAAAAATTCTGGATGCAGTATTTTTAATCAGACCAGCACACTCATAATGAAGCCCTAAGGTGCATACAAGTTTTTTCTCGACCATTCTGTGGGATGACCCATGAGCCAGACTGCTTGCACTTAAGCTTAGATCCAACCTATTACCATCTCTGGTATGCTCATATTTATTTATAAAGAGCCTGTACACAAGGCAAGTGTTTCAAAGCGCTCAAGGAGGTAGGCAACACAGGGAGAAACAGTCGTTCAGAGCCCTTGACATTATTCTGTCCGATAATAGTCTGCACAGGCAGAGTAAGTGCATATAGTACATTTAACAGTGGGGATAATAGCAAATAGGTCTGGCGACGATTCTGCAGTTTTCCCAAGTGCAAATGAGGGCGTAACCATGCAGGGAGTGAAGACGGGGGAGGGGTGTGGCGTGACGGACAGACAGGCGTTCCTTACATGGTGCAACCAGAACATGCAAGTGCAAAGACGTTTATGGTTTGGGGGTGGGGGGGGGGTGTCCCAGTGCATCCAGTCGGAGAATTGGTTAAGTGCAGAGAGATTCCGCTCTCAAGGGTCATTAGGAGGGCAGTGATAATGAGGCGAGTGCAAGGCCCGGAGGCAAGTGCAAGAGCACTCCTGCAGGTGCCCGCGACCTGCGAGACTGAGGTACACCAGTCAACAAGCTGTAAGGAAAAACAGATCCTTTTGACCAGTGATCCTCTCATGGGGATAGGCCCTAGAATAAATCTGCTCGTGTACAAAAGCAACACCATTTCACAGGTTACGCTGAAATGGGGAGGATAGGAGCACAACGTGAAGATAGAACACTATGGCCCCATGACATCTTATTCTCTAAATAGGGCAGCCTACAGCGTGCGGAAGCATGCGATGGACAGAATAGAATCACAGTCCCTAGTTGAAGTCCGACTCTGGAGTAGATTTCATCTAACATTTGACACTACAAGGCTTCGGTCCGATTAGTCTTATTCGTTTTTAATTCTATATAAATGACTTTTAGAGAATCTTAAAAAGATATTGCTTTTATTAAATACATCGATAGTGCATGTTATTATTCGAAAAGTTTTATATGTAAAATGTTTTATGGATATTCTGATTGTATGTATAAAGATGGTGCAAAGAAGTGTTATGTAAATTGACATGCACACAACAAAGAATTCCTTGGTATTGGGGTCCAGTTCTAGGGTTTCCTTAAAGCAGTTACCTGAAGACGTACCCCGCCCGGTGATTATGCCCACCTTTTCCGTCATGTTCATTGCTTGAATTTTTGTGAAGTTTTTCCAAGTGCCCCAGGAATTGTAATGGGCCACCGGCATACGTGCTAGGCTTGGTGTAGATTTGTGCGAGTGGTTCTGGGATCCCCATATCGCTTTGGAGAAACTGCCCTGTACTTTGGTGAGGTTGGATCCAGAGTCTGCCATTACCTCGAGTTCCATACCCCCGCTATTTCAATTCAGGACAAGGGTGTCCATTAGGCACATCTGCATTTTGTTTTCATGTCCTTTATTCCCAATACTTAGCCGGGTGGTGATGGTAGCCTTCATCGGTTTTGGCGCTGCAGCTGCTCCTCCTTGCTTCTACCTTCTTCAAGGCTCTGCTCCTGCACATTGGTGAAGTGCCCTATTTTCCGAAAGCTTGAACAAGTTTGGCAAGTTTTGTCTCCGCTGGCCACGCTCTACTGCCAGTGACTGCGTGAAGTTCCCTCCGCATTAGCAACCCTTCAAGCTCCCCCACCCCCACTGCTGTGTTCGGTTCTTTCGGAGTTTAGCTGGGAGTGAGCGCAAGGATGGGCCTTAAATGAGGACCTCCCCCACACCCCTCCCCCCCCACCACCTGGTAATCCGCCAGATACAAAGCTGTGACAATTCTTTTAAAAACAGCCCAGCTATTAGGTGTAGTCGAGTCCAAAATAGGTTAAAGCAAAGAGCAAAATAGGTGTGCTTTAGATGCAAAGCGGGACAGAGGTGGCTGCTGGCAGGCGGAGGGTTTTCATGTATATGGTTTCTCACTGGTTCAGCTAGAGCGGGGCCCTTCCCAACAGAGCCCTTGGTTTGTTTTAGGCACAAAAACAAGAAAGGTGTGTTTGCTCAGCCTTGAGAAAGGGAGATTATCTGAAGACCGAGACGGGAGGAGATAGGACGAGTCAACATGAGTCGAGATGTTGCTGCCAGCGAATGGGATTGGCAACTTTAAACTGTGTGCCAATCAGCGTTGTCCTTTTTTAGGAAAGTCAATTTGAGAGGCAGGCTGTTACAAGTTGTTCACCACTTGCTAGTTGCAGTATGGGCACAGATGCAGTCCAACAATGCAGTGAAGGTGTGGAGGCAGTTTTCCAGGGTATGGAATCTAAAATTACAAGGAAAACACCATCTTCATAGAGGATACTATAATGGTATTGAAACTGAGAGGCATATGTCCACTAAGGAGGCGTGTATAAAGAATTCCTTTCTCAACAATAAACGGCCGCAGAGTACTCGAATAGAGAAGCTGCAGCAGTGTGCGGGAGGCAACGTTCCTGGGCCCGATTGGCTGGTGTTGTGAGGAATTCCTAGCATTTCAACCTGGCACTGGTAAGGTGGACTTCCTTTAAATTAACCTGACCCTCACAGTGGAAACTAGACATAGCAGTCAAAGCGTTACCCTTAGGATAGGAATGGGTTGGCAATAAGACAGTCGGGGTGAAAGAGGGAACCAACCCAATCAATTCCAAGTGAGAAATGTAATACATTAGGTCTGTAAACATGGCATTTAGTGCCCACATCACACTTGCACTATTGTAAATGAAAAGCCAAACGTTCAGGATAGGCCCCCGAATACTGGGTGCGACCACATAGATGCACTATTGCAAACATATTTATCATATTCAATGTGAATACAAGTACACAGCACTCGCAAATGACTAGATCACAATCGGTCATAAAAACCCATCTTTATTCTGAATACTTGTGAAGGAAGAGGTTTGTGGGCAATGCTTTTCGGAAGCTTTTAAGGCCCTCATCAGGGCAATGTTCGTAAATAACATGAAGCGTACGAAAGGGGGTCCCCCATTATATAAACCTGGAATAAGATTAAAAGATGCATTAAAGAAACGAAAGTGGGTGAGGCCAGGCCTTCTCTGATGAACACAGAGGAGCCCTGTACAAAGCTTAGAAGTGGTTTTCTGCCACTTCTGAGCTTTGTAATAATTGGGGTTTGGGTTACCAAATGTATTTCCCTCTGAACGGCATTACATCATAGAAGATTTCCAAAATAAAACCGGCTGCAAACGTGTATTTTATGCAACTAAAGGAATACGAAGAATGCGTTCGGTTGCTTATCAAATCTGTGCATTCTTTAGTCATAAAGGTCATGTGTAAAATATAAATGCATATCATTAGCCCTTTACTATGTATCAAAACAGTACAAACAGACTGACAAAGCTTATGCAAAGACTCAAGAAATCAACAAAATGTGCCACCAGTCAATAAGACCCATTTAAATTGCAAAGGTTAGTAGAGGATGGAGCGGAAACAGCCTTGCTGGACTTTCGGGGTGTAAACAGGGATACGCAAATTACCTGGTACACAGCATGCCTCAGAATAACTTGGTGTAATTGGAGCATACCTTCCTTTAGAGCAGCTTGCTTGCAACGTTTGAATTCATTGAGTCGACCACATTGTACGCTATGTCACCAAAACACCCTGCCTGCCAGCCCAGAAAATTCCAGGCCCACCCACAAAATGCCAGAAAATTCCAGGCCCACCCACAAAATGCCAGTCTTCGGTAAGACCACATCTTCCTAACAAATGGTGTATTGTGAATGCAATACCCTACTAGTGACAATCAATCTGCCTTCTTCCCACCGAAAAAAAAATGTTTTTTTAAACTAAAATGAAAGCTATTCCCCACGTAAAAGAAAGCACATAGCCCCCTAGCAGTCTGAGCAGAATTTGACATCCTCAACAAGAGACCCCACACTACTATTGGCTTTAAATGGCAGTGCACACAATGGATCCCAAACTTCCTGCCAGACTGTTCATATGTCAAACTGGGCAATTTCTTTTCAGCCGCTACCCTTGTGCCGTGCAGCATCCAACAGGATCCACTCTCCCCCTGGCTAAACCAACGCCCAGATCTACAAAAAGGATTTCCAGATCTTACTAATCTCTGCTGGAACCTTGGGATCCCCTCCCCTAGTTCTCTCTATAGACAATAACTTCTGACTCAACCTTACCCAAACTGAAATCAACTGATTTGGTCCAACCCAGCCCGCTTTACTTTCAATTTGCCCAATTCTGTAGGCTCTTCTCCCAAACCCTGTAGACAGAAATCTAGGACTTCAGTTTGACAGCAACCCTTTCTTCTTCAAACCAACCAGAAAGTACAAAAAAAACGAATTTCCAGCATTCACATCATGAAGAGAAAGTTCCCTTACCTGAGAACACCACAGCACAATCATACTCTCGGATTTGGACTAATGCAACACTGCCTACTTGTGATTAACAAAAAGAATCCATCCAACAGCTACATCTTCCCCAGAAAAAGGCTGCCAGACACACTTTCACCCTTAATTCCCAGCCCCTCTCTTCACCAGCCTAGAAATATCTGAAATGGTTACTTTCGGAACACAGCGTTATCTAAAAAATCTCTACACCATCCACAAGAGCCTTGCCAACAAAGACTGCTTTGCAACCAGTATCAAGCGCCACATCCCGGCCAGCAACTTAGGAGTGTATGGCATGTTCTGGGACAGCAAACCCAAGTTCCGTAGAAAGTGACACAGGAAGCAAGAGGGAGTCGCACTTTGGCAGGCCTTAGCGCAAAACAATGGCACAATCTGAGCAGGAAAAATAAATGCCTTTTTTCCCATTAATTCTGCCATAACCCCAAGCCCACCTGCACAAATGTGCCTTCAAATAACCCGGTTTCCACTTGTACCGCCTCCTTTCCATTCCACTACATCTGTAAACACATGTATTGCTGCAATATAGCTCGATATTACTGAACCCCCCCCCCCATGTCTCTTCCAATAATGTGACTTAGCCCTGCGACCCAAACTCAACTGTGCGCTTACCCAGCACTTTCACTGCAATCTGGCGCTTTACAAAGCTTCACATTAAATACAACGTTAGACATGCTACCCATGCTCCGAGTGACCGAGGGCAGAACAGGGGGCTCCCTGATGGCCCGAGCAGGGTCTCAGAGTAGAAAGGTATAGAAAAATTATCCCATGGGTATTAAGGGGAAATTAAGAACCCAAACAAAATATGTAAAATTGAGCAACACGTCGACTATGCAATGAACCTCTGGAGAATGACGTTAGTCCTGGAAAGTCGAAGAAAAGGTCGGAAAGGTCAGTGGGAAAGAGTGCTATGGTCACAGTACTCTCCCCGCTGGAACTTCCAGACAAGCCATGCTTGATACGTTACAACTGAGGCGTGAAACAGTGCTCCATTACTTTTGGGTCGAAATGTCCAGAATCTACATTCGGTGTCTAACTGGCGAAAAATTAAACCTCGACCCCAGGGGTCTTAAGATAATAGTCTACAGGTAGTAGCCATTAGATATCAGAATGGACTCTGCGGGGGGCGGGGGGAGGGGGTGAAAGGGCAATACAGAATGTAGCAGCACCAATGGGCAAATGAACTAGAAGCCCAAAACACGCGGTTAGATAAATCACACACTGCTATGCTCAGAGGCCAAAATGGCCATCTCAAATAGAGTACACCGACTAAGCAACAAGACAGCACAAAACATGATATGCAAACATACTGCCAAAGTAAGCTCCATCGAACTCAATGCCACCCTGGCACCCCTTCACACACTTACTGTACTGTCGCGATACTCCGAATTCCCTCCATCAATGATGATGTCTCCAGGCTCCAGCAACGGGATCTGTCAGAAGACACAGAACACGTGGTTAATGCTAGGTTTGCGTAACAGTGGCAACATCTCCATCCATCCCGGCCTCCATCTGCTCCCCATTCACAGAACAAGGTTCGACGTTTAAAGAAACAGCGCTGGAATGTATATTTTGGCATTTCATATAGACCCAGAATGCTGCCCTCAGGTAGGTGCAAGGGCCTTTCTGAAACTGCCGAGGTGCACAAAGACGAGGAATTCTGAAAATACAGACATGTCCCTGACAATCGGAGTGAAAAGTGTGAGCATGGCAGCAAGCCAAGGGCATGTGTCCAGGATGTAAGCAAGCAGTAAGCACAGGGCATGCACTAAAGGAAGCAAGCTCGAGAATGCATCAAGTGTGGTAGCAGGACAGCAAGGGGAGGGTGTGCAAAAGGCATCGTGGGTTTTTGGAGGACAACTAGACGAGGGCATGAACCACAGGGGTGCGTCAACCATGCAAGCCTAGTGAGCCAATGGCATGACAAATCCAGGAAACGGAGATAGGCCTGTGGCAAAAAAGAAGAGTGACCATTGTGCAGCAAAGGTGCAAGCAAAGCAGTAAGTCGATGTCCTGCATATGCATCAATGGTGTAAGCAGGGCGGCGAGCTGAGGCTATGCAAAGCACAGCAAGTGTAAGCAGAGAGAGTGTATCATGCATCAAAGGCCACTAGGGGAATGCAGCAATGATGCAAGCAGGCAGACATTGGGAGGCATGTCCCATGAATGGTTTAAGCAGAGCAGCAAGTCAACAGAAGGCATCGTGCATCAAGAATGTAAGGCGACAGGACACAGAGGGTGTACCTCGAAATTCAAGGATGCAAGAGGGCTGAGAACTGAGGGCAGACTCCAAGTACATATGCTTTGACCTGCGGATGTGTAGCAAAGATGTCATGATAACTTGTTATTTATGTAGCGTTTTGGCCAAAGAGCTTTACATAGAACATTTACATACAATTATCACCCAACTGAAGTCACCAGTAGTCATTTATCGATGTCGGGAAGATAAAAGGCCCAGTTGGCCGTGCCGGGATTCGAGCCTGCAGATCACACACACACACCCACCCACTGAGCTATGTTACCACTGAGCTATCTTATTGGTGGATGTAAGTAGGTGGCATGCTCTGGGCTTGCATCATACATCAAATGTGTAAACTGGGCAGCAAGCCTGGGACATGCTTCAAGGGTATAAGTAGGGTGGCCAATTGAAGACGTGCACCAAGAGTGTAAGTAATTGACGAGCCAAGACCTTACAAGAGTTGAAGGCATGCATCAAAAAGTAATCGGGCCAGCGAGCTCAGTCTGTTCATCTGGGGGTCAAGGCAGGTAATAGGAATCCAGCAGAAAGCGATTAGATAGGATTATGACGCAAGGGCATGTATATGATAGAAAGCAGGTGGTGGACTGGTGACATGCTCCAGGGTATAAGCAAGGTGGAGTATGCACAGTGCTTAGGCAGTATGCAATCTGAGGGCACGCATTGGTATCCTGGATCAAGGGGTTAAGCAAGCAGTGTGTTGAGAGTGCATCAAGGCGGTGATTAGGGACTGGGGGCGGTTCCTCAGGTACACTCCAAATTAACAAGGTTATACCTGGAATAGTGCCAGGCATGCATGGCCTTCAATTGGACCCCTCCCTATAGTTTACCTGGCAACCACTGCAACCCCCAATGTACAGAAGAGCCATATAGCATCAATTGGCAACATGGTCATTTTGCGCTCATCACTCACCAGAAATATCCGTAAGGAACAGATTGTCATTTATTGCTGTGCACAGCATCTATGGCCTTCAAGAGCACCAGAGGGTGCAACTATGCCCCCAAATGTTGCAGCTTGCATTTCCTAGGACTGCCTTTTACACTTACTTAACCAGTTCCTGGTTTTAAAAATGCTCACAGGCTGTGTGTAGTTCTTCTCGCGATGCCAGTGTCTGTGCCATCAAGTCTCCGGGGCTTCATCGGATCAATTCCGCTACCCCAAAGACCGACATTTTGGCAGTGCCCCCAGGTTCATCACTTCAGAATCTTTATGTAATATTTGGTTTAAGCCTGTTTGACTTACACCTACAAATCATACCCACCTTCATCAGTTCAAGCACAATGACAGGAAAGGGCGAACTAAAAATTATATATATATATATATATCTATTTTAATCACAAGACCTCCGTATGCAGCAACATAGGCCAGAATATCTCTCTCTCTCACACCAAAAAAAGAGTGTTAAAGCATGTCTCCCCACAGCAAAGGGGCTCTGCAAATAGTTGATAAGTCGATTATCCTCTGGTAACAAGTCTTTGTCCTGCAGAACCAAAATATCCCTTGGTGGGGGCCAAACCTTATGGTTGAGCTCAAACAGCCCCCTCACTGCCCACCCTGGAGGAAGGCAGATGGCGGAAGTCTTGACTGCCATCTGATAATTGTCTGATCTTATAAGCCGATTCGTTCTTGTGCAGCAATTCTCCATAGAGCCATTTGCTAGAAATACAGGAGGTGGCCTTGAAGGATAAGAGGTCACCCATCACCTGTCTCCTAATAGAAGGGTAGGATTTGATAAAAATAAGTGTAGAAATATTTTGTCATTTGAATAGGACGATATGCTATATGCATAGTTTTAAAATATTGTGTTTAAAGGGGCAGCCATCATGTGGTGGTCTCAGCTGACAGGACAATTGCTGAATTAGTACATAGTTTAAACCTGTGCTTGTGCCCACCATTTACAGTGTCCCCTGCTATGGTACAGAGGACACTGAATTTGAGGCAGTATTGTATATGACCAGCAGCCTCACCAATGCTACCAAATTAGGAGGGGCCGGAGGAGCACTGCTAACTTTTGTAACTTCTGGCTATAGGGGCTCCTGCCATGTTTAGGGATGGATTTTGCTAATTGGAGGCCACCTTACTGATCCATAGAGGAAGGTCTCAATTTGAGCTTAAAAAGGTCATTCCTTGGCAGTCAGCTTTCATGGAGGCATCACAGACCGCTCTACGAATGGATCTGAGCAATGCATCCAGGGGCCAACACACCCTTGCTCCACTTAATAGCACTGTGAACAACGCCAATACGCCACACAAAGGCAAAGTAAGTGCAGATTTCTAGCAAAAACAAAAGGAGTTTACTTTAGCAAAAAGGGGTGGTGGGGGATGACTACAATCGTGTGCATTCCCACATCAAAATTCCCTGATCCTCAATGCTACATTGTAGGAGAAAACCGTCTGTTCTTCATGACCCCATTGTTTTGCTACTATTTCTGTGAATTTGTGTACCTCGTCAGAGTCAATGGTCTGACAATCTGGTCCCTAGCCATGACTGTTCACTGGTCTTAAAAAAATAAAATATATAATAATAATTAGCAGTGACCACTGAACCCGTTGAGCCATCCTACTGGCTATAGTATACCGGTTAATGCCACATGCACCATTTCATGGTGAGGGTTCATTTGCAGGACACCCCATGTAAATGACACGTTTCAGCAGCCGGGCATGGTCCTTTTCTTTCAAAGCAGTCTCTTTAACCACGGAGCAGGAAGACACCAACAGATTCCCCGCCACCACACAACGGTAGAATTGCCCATTTTTGTTTAACCCGAAAGTTGCACCCAGCATTTGTGACACGGCAGCACACGACCACCATGATGTTTTGCAAGTGTGTGATTTTATACTGCAAACTGTTCTCACTTGAGAAGGGCCCGACTGAGGAAAGGGAGGGTTCATTCAAAAACTACATGCACTGAACCAGTAGGAACACTTGGTCCAGTGCGATCAAACGAATAGCTCCTACGGCCTAGGTCTTGTCAATTGGCACATGAAAATTGGGCAGAAAGAAAATATTTGTATAGGTCTGATTTTGTCCATTTAGGTTTTCATGAGCGGCTTCAATCCACCAGGCACCTACTAATTTACACAGAGCTCCCCCACCAGAGGATCAAACATCCTCTGAAGATGTACCCAGATATACTCCAGACGAGATCACCTGCAAAACGCTTAATCCTGTAATCAAGCGTTTGGCAGCACGCTTTCCTCTGCCACCACAATACGACAGCCAGCATAATACCAGCAGAATCGTGCATGGGTACCCAGAGCTCCCACTATCGTCCTATAACACAACTCTTACAGGCTGCACTAACAGCACCAAGACAGAACCGGCCCATGACTCAAGATCTCAAAACCCTCACTGTGTTCCCAGTTTATTCCTCCACTAGTGAACACCAAGCCACACCAGGCCCCTGAAGAAGGTCCGAGCAACAAACGTGAAGGATTGAAACATGTCAGGGACTTTTGTTCAACAAATGAGCATGATCGTTCTCAAAGGATTTTGTAATGATTTACTTGGATGTGACACCATCTCATACAAGATTAGCATCAGATTTTGTGAATGCAATGTATACATTTCTTTGTGTCGTTATCCCGCATTCTGAAAAGGGGCACGCTCCACATTACATCAGTGGGTGAAGAATTTAGTGCAGGCATACAATGATATTGTCCAAAAACGGGAGGGAGATCCTCCTACTTTACTTGTTAGTGCAGCGCCACAAAGTAATTTCAAATGGTAGTTGTAGTTGTGTTTTAGTGAATTTCAATATTTATTGGTTTAAGAAGTGGGCTGCCCTTTGTGAGACACGTGTTTCGGCAAATTAAAGCCTTTTTCAATCAGGGCCAGTTGCAAATAGAATTGTCTTGGTTTTGGTAGAGTTATGCACGCACAAATATACGGGTTTAAATCCCACCAGGCAAAGAACCGCTATCTGTCTCCTCGCGTCGGACTGATGATATTGTACAACACCATATTGTGCTTTGTGAAGAGGTAAAAAAATAAAAAAAACATAAAATGACAAGATCAGCCAAACAAATAATAAAATTAGGTTGTCTCCGTTTTTGAAGTGTCATGATTGACAAGAGACAAGCCGTAGGAGCTACTAGTACACAGGACCAGATAAGGTGTCCCCAATTGGCTCCGTGTATACGCAAGGCTGGCCCCTTTTTAAGGGATGACATGGTATTTTAACTGGACTTGGAGCCAACATTCGACCAATCAGACAGCAAGCACACTACACCATTCCCACCAGTCTTAAAGACACTATTAGAGGAGTTGCGAGAAGTCTGGAGGTGGCTGATGGGAACTAAGAAGGAATTCTCATTCTATTCCAGTGTGCATTGAGTTTACATACATATTGATTATTTCACAGGGACAGATTGGAGAGTTTGTGGGAGCCTTGTATGAGGCTAGGACACTTTCTGATCACTCTCCTTTGACAAGAAGTAACCAACCTGCCCCGATACCCACATGGAGCCTGCCAGTAGAGACCTTGCAGGATGGGCCTTTCCGGGATAACATGGCACAACAAATAGAGTATTTCAATATCAACGAGGGGAGTGTCCGTTGTAGAGGGAATTTATGGGACCCTTTTAAAAAGGTAGTGATACGGGGGGCTGCTCTTCCAAAGGCTGGGAGGGGGAATGGAATCCAGCGGGAGCTAGAGCGGAAGCTAGCGGAATCAGAAATGAAACAAGTGGAGAGTACCTGCCCAAAGAGGATAATGTGGAGGGGACACTTATTAGATTTAGACAAGAATGCCAGGATTATTGGGAATGATTAGGTAGATTGAGCTATGAAAAATACACAGAAACTACATGGAAAAGGGGATAAACTAGGGTAAGGGGCAGATAGCTAGGATGGAAAATAGAGGACGGGGAATTACAGAGGTCACAGAAAGAAATTAATGAAGTTTTACAGAGATTTTACCATGACTTGTAAAGGGAGGTGGGGGGCAGGGCAGGGCACAAGAGATTGAGGAAACACTGTTGGAGATAAGTTCACCCATCCCGAGTAGAGAGCAGACGGAAGCACTAAGCACCCCAACAGTAGAGGAGCTGAGGTCAGGAATCTGCGCATCGCCTATGGGCAAGACGTGGGGTGGGGAGGATGGCCTTTCGGGCCAAGCTTTATAAGGAATTTGTGGATGAAGTGGCCCCGAGACTGCTAATGACCTTGGAGGAGGCAAATGAGGCGGGAAGAATCTGTGACCATCCCAATACTCAAGCCAGGGAAAAGCAGGGGGGTATTGCGAATCGTGTCACCAGATATCTTTGATTAATCAAGATAGCAAGATTGTCACAATGGCCTTTGCAGAGAGACTAAAGAGGGTACTCGGGGCACTGATCAGACCAGGCGGGATATGTCCTGGGAAGAGCAACGTGCGAGAACCTGAGGAGCTACGTGCAGTAATAGACAGGATGCAGAAGTGGTCAGAGGTGTGCGCAGTGGTGGCAATGGACACAGTTAAAACACTCCGACTGTATATGGGAGTGGTTGTACACCTTCGTAAGAAGCTTTGGGGTAGGAGAAGGGTTTATGAGGTGGGCCTGGATGCTTTATTCCACGTCGGTAGCTAGGGTGCCCGACATATGTATCAGGACGGTTCTCTATACGACGAAACCGGAATGCCCACTGTCCCCTATGCTTTATGATTTGGCCCTGTTTTTGAGGAAGGAGTTCTGGGACACAGGGCTCCTGGTGGATGGAGTACATCACGTGGTTTCTTTGCATGCAGACAACATGCTATTATATATGCACAGAACAGAAGACAAACTATAGGTGCAAGAAAACTTTGTGGCACTGTCTGGAATAATGATCAATAGGACAAAGTCCTGCACATTTCTATTAGCAGGATGGGTTGAGGAATCAAGACTTCTAAACTTGGGGCTGCAGTGGACAGTACAGACATTTAGATACCTAGGTGATAAACATATCACAACATATATATGGCTCATCAGGAAAATACACTTCGGGCTAAAACCGGGTTAGAGCGTTCAATAAAGTTCTTGGAGAAGCTACCACTCTCGGTGATGGGTAGAATTGCGCTACTGAAAATGATTGCTCTCTCCCATTTGTTATACCATTTCCCGAATATTCTGTATCTCATGCCGAAATTCTTCAGGCGATTACAGACAGTAATAGGGGGCTTCATATGGGGATCTGGCAGGTGCAGGGTGGCTCTGGACATTATGAAGACGGAGGGGTACGGCTCCCACACTTCGAATTATATTATTTAGCAGGGCAACTGCAGCGCGTGGCGGAGGGGCTGGTGGATATGGAGACATTGGAGCACACCCTCCTGAGGGCGGGGACGGCTCCCCATTTACTGAAGGAGGTGCTGTGGTTGGGAAAGGACAGAATCCGGGACCCCAACCCCACCAGTTAGGCAGGAAGATCTGGACCAGAACTAAAGCGCTATTAAAATTAGGAGAGCCCTACTCTTCCGAGATACCCCTAGCAGCAATTTATGGAGGAGACACAGAACCTAGCGCTGATCAGGTCACAATGGGAAGACAAAGGGCTAGCGCTAGTGACAGTTGGAGATCTGCTTCCCCTGGGAGTTTCAAGAGATTGAAGAGATGTTTGAGGTGCAGAGGGGACAGTTTCTGACATGCTGCAGAATAGTACATGAGCACAGAGTAGGCGGCAGGGCTTCCCGATCCTTCGGGAGGAAGATAGCGTATTTGGGTTGCTCTATGACATTATAGAGGGGGGACATGGTGTGTATAGATTGTGCTAGGGCTGTAAAGTGAAGCGCAAAGTAGTTGGATATAGATAAGGAGCTCAAAGAACCAGAGTGGTCTGGGGTGCTGTTATACACAAAAAAGGTCTCAATGAATGTTGGGCTGAAGCTGATCCAGCTCCATGTGCCTCATAGGGGCCTATATGACCCCACTTCTTATCTCACAATTCCTGGGTTCAACGATGGAGTGCCCCAGCTGTGGCAAGGGCAGGGCAGACATGATGCATGATGGTAAGATATGCGGCGTTGGTCTATAGCCGAAGTTGCAGTGTGGTATGAGGCTATGCAGATTGGAAAGTTCGGAGAATATGGCAACCTGGAACACCTTGGTGCACTGGTTAGCTCGCCGGTTGATAAACCCCCTTAACTCTTGGATAGGAGTGGCATGATGGAGGAGGGGGTGGGATATGGGGGAGATGGCTGGCAGGAATGGAAGGCGGGACGTGCAGGGCCTGAGAGAGAGGAGGATGGGAGGTGCCCCTGGTGGAACTGCTGTGGACTACAAGCCGTAGGTTGCTAGTTTGTTTTGGATAATTTTGGGGATGGGGTATATAAACATGTGTTGATACGGCATATTGACTGTAACAATGTAATTTGATGGCATATTGACTGTAACATTGTAGTGTGATGGAACAAATGTAAAACGAATAAAAAGATTTTAAAATAAATAAAAAAAGAGCTGGCCTGAGTCATGCAGCCTGTATATGTAGAATGTGCAAACCTCCCAATATGGTGGAATACGCTGGAACATTTATTGCTTCAAATGCTATAGATTACATAAAGGGAGATTTGCTTTTTTGAAAAAATGTGTACAGAACTGAATTCATTGCTTCATCAAATCAAATTTCTGGCATGGCTTGTGACGAGTGAACAGGTTTCATTGATTTTAGCTACTTTGAGATTTATTCATGCTCCATTTCCTTTCTAACATCAATTGTTTTACTTGTTTGGGATTGCTGTATATATTATGTAATTTATTGTGGAAATTGGGCAATTGTGGTTGATATCACACAAACACACTTGAGATTTTGTTTTCGTTGTTACATGGTTAATAAATAATCTTTAACAAATACAATTAATAATCAAGGCAATTATGATAGAACAAAAGAATAAACAGTCGAAGACTTTCAGCAGGAAGCAGACTCCCTGTACAATCTCTACAGGGAAGGGCCTACGGTCACAGAATCTTGTGAAGTGACTCCTAAATGAATATCCTTTCCCTGCACTGTCCAGTACAATAAGAAACTAGAAGTACTACTGGGTTTAGAAGATTTAAGATCTCAATAGACCATTTATACCTGTCCTGATGAAGGCCCGGCATGAATAAAGAGAAGACCAAGGTTGGATGCGGTCTATCTCTACCATATGGGCCGAAATGCACCGCGTCGACCCTATCTTTGCAATTCCATCCATTGCTAATCAAGCCCTCAGGAGGCAATAGGTAGCAAGCACCACCTTACAAATCTACAAAAGAACTATTTGTCCTCTTTTTTTCGAGAATTTGTTGGAAATCAAATGAGTCTGTACCCTTTGATATACTGTAACTGGTTGTTTTGTTTTTTTTAACTAAGATCTAATGTATGTATATGAAATTATGTCCAATGCGAGTATCATTTGTGACATATGTTTTTCATGTGCTTTGATATAAAAGGACACATTTGGTTTTGTGAAAAACAGGTACTCAAGATGAGTAAAGAATAAAATATGGTTTCCTGTTCAACATTTTTATAAAAAATTGTGGTCTGGTCAATAAGAAATGTATATGGTTTATAACTTCAGGGTGTGCACTTGGTTCTGATAATTGATAATCAACTAAAAGGCAAGAGTATGAGGAAGTCTGTGGTTCTCATTGTTGGATACTTCAATGCAGTCAAGAACTTTGGGGTCCATTTTCCCCTCATAGAACTTTTAAAGGGGGATGAGAGAAAACCTACCATATTTAGCATCAATTCAGTGCATTTGAATAATCATGGGGGTTAACCCTACTCCTCATCCATTCTTTTGAGACTTTGTTTTATCTACTTAGGCATTCCGATCATCTCCATCTACTCTCGCTAAAGGTTCAGACTTGAGATGCCATTGATAATTAGTTTCTTTTTACCAGTGCATTGGAGAACTTTGGTTTTTCCTGGACTGATGGTTAGGAAATGCGACTCTCAGAGAAAGGGGCAAATGCATTAACAAGATTATGCAATCCTTAGGCATGCAGTCAAAAAGCAGAAAGTCACTGATATAGGGCAAGTCAGACAACTTTAAGGTGGTTTAACTTGAGGGACGCAAAGGCTGCCCGGGACAAGAAATCTCCAACATCAGAGACGTACAGGTTGAATAGACGGGGAGCCAATATGCATCCCGGCCAAACTCCTGAAAAAGTTTAAATCTTGCTAGACAGCACTCCAGCTTGATCAAGCCTCACTTGTACATTCACGATATCGTGCAGGCAAATGATCAGGCGAAGACCAGCCGGTATTCCCCACCACTTCAGTCTAGCTCATAAGAGGCCTCCATAACAATGTAGAATGCTGCAGATAAATCTATTGGGGCAATATAGACCAAGTCGTATGTCTTATGCCATGCCAGCTTTTGTGCACACTAAGATATAACCATTTAGGCAAGTACTTAAAGGCTACTTGCCATTGTTGTAATCTGCCCACATCCTGCGCCCAGTTTTCCAGGTGCGACAGCAAGAGCGAGGCAAACATCTTGCTATCGGCATCCAGAATTGGGGCCTGTAGTTGTTGGGGGCCCGCCCTAGAATCCTTCTTAAAAATGTGAATATAGACAGTTATACAGGAATGAGGAAACAAACCCGGCTCAATCACCTGTTTTCGAAGTGTCGACAAATAGTAGACCCAATTATCGGATCATTCTTGAACAGGATGTTTGATAGTCGGGCCGGGAGATAATTTATTTATAATACCTCTAATATCAATTTAATCAACCATTATTTCCCAATTGGTATCCCATGCAGGCAATGAAACAAAAAAAACTAAAAAAAAAGAAATTAACACAACAGAGTCCCACACTGAATACATCTTCCCCAAGTGCACAACAGTCTTTTTCAGACACTGGATTTAACTGAAATTCTGGCTGGGAATTGACATTATTATTAATCATTTTCAGCAGTGGTCAGCTGCAACCCTAGAATAATTGGATAGACAATACCTTGCCTGCTCTATGCAGACAACCTAGTGCTATTTAACCACATGTTTGAAACTTTGGTTGCATGCGCCACCGAAAATGCTCTTACAATTAACATTGAGAAAACAAAGGTCATGCTGATAACAACCAAGAGGGTGAAGTGCCTGAGCTTTAACAGGACTAATGTCGTAACCAGACTAATGTCTGGCATAGAGACTCCCAGCACCCCCCCTTGTTATTTGCATATTTTAAGTAACTTTAGGTCTCACCCCAAGTTACCTGGGGAATCCAGACATGGACCTCTTGCTCACTATTCTTAGAGAGGCACAGCTCCACCCAGACCGAAACACGTGTCTGGGGTTGCTGTTGGTACTCTTGTTCAGAGGAGAATTGTCTAGCATTTCAGGCCTGGACTGTCCGAGAGCAGGACAAAGTGATAAGTTTCAGATATTTCTCCTCTGTGAAAGATTGTGAGCTTAAGACTCTGGGTAAGGCTCTCGTATTCAGGACTAATGTCTGGCAGAGAGACTCCCAGGACCCCCCTTGTTATTTGAGCGTTAACACTAGCCTGGGGGTCCTGGAATATATGGTGAGAAACACATATTTGAGCCTTGAAATTAGTGCTAGATGAAATTACTTTTACATAAAAGAGGCAAAAACAGCCAAGGCGGATGCCTGACCCACTTGGTTGAGGTATTTGCGAGAAGAAAAAAAAAAAAAAAAACATCAGGTTACTCAAATTGAGGGGATAACAACCTTCATTGGCCAAAGCTTCTGCACCATGGTTTTGTATGGATTGGATGCACTCATAATGAGTTACTTAAAATGGTTGGACAAACAGGAGAGGTATTTTTGGGGAAGGATATTAAAGCTCACCTCCTGGACATGGGTCGAATACCTCTGGCTGGGGTTGGTCCTAGTTTCCCTCAGGGATCAAATGCTGGCAAGACAGGGAGCACTATCCCAAATGCAAATTACTTACCATGGCAGGAGGAGTTTGTGATTCAAAACAAGAACACGGGGAGTCGAATTTCAACGGTTGAATACGGACCTGTACAAATATATAAACTGGCACCCTAATTTCGAACAAGGTACTAGGTTTGTCACTTTGAAAAACATTAAAAAAAATCTATTTAAGAGCAAACTTAAGCAATGGGATTGGGCAAATAACTATGCGTACCTATAAACTCTGCATACTTCTGAATGTGTCTCAAATGTCACACAGTTATTTTACAAACACAGAGGTACCTGAGACAGTGTCCCAGTCTGGCAGTACGGAACCTCATACTTTGATTACGTATAAATCAGCTACCTCTTTTAGCCCTCAACGGTACATACCTTAAAATACCCTTAATGCAGAGAGTTTTCCGCATTTGTAAACGGCTAAGCACCTATTTACTGACTATAAATTGCTGGGACAAGTTCATATGACAATCTTTGGCAAGTACATGCATAACCTAGACTCGATAAAGCTCAAGACATGCTGGGATTATTGCCTTAATTCTGAGTCCAACAGCGTCCACATAGCCCTGTGCTGGATATGCCGTGCCATCGTGAAACTATTGCCCCCCAGACAATAAGAACCATTAGTAGTCAAATATCTTTAAATGTGTTGATACTGCAAATTAATATATTAAATGCTTACACAAATGCTTAAATATGCTAACATCTGTAAATTTTACCCAACTTCCAAATTTTCTATTAATTCAATTGCGAAATTTCAATTAGATATGACAGTCTTATAGGGGATTTGTATGTCATTTTTACCAAACCACCTTTTAAACTGTAACAAGTGCGATAAATTATTGTAATATCCTTGAATTGCACCACATGGAACTCGTCGTTACAGCCACAAAGTCATTGTGAGCTGTCTGTTTTTTAAAGTTGGATTTTAGAATGTGTAGTAAACACGAGTGTAATGTATACTGAATGATTTTACATAATTGTTGTTGGAATGGAAAAGGTTCTTATAGAATCAAATGCAAATAAACACCTTCCAGAAAGTGGCCAAGTTCTTGTTGCGAAGGGCCTGTAGAATCAACTCCACATCCCTTTGTAATCTTGGCGCATGATTGCCCCATAGCCAATTTTTGTAAGATTGCTTGGCCTACAGTGAGATTTTATTGATATGCTATCCAGGCCAGTTGGGACGTATAGATTAGGTCTGAAGAATGTATACTAAAATGGTGCCTTTGGAATGAGGCCATGGTCCCGATCCCATTACAGTCATCATTCCAGGTATTGTGACCCTATAGAAGGGAAGGGAGGGTGTCCAAAGTATTACGCTGGCGAAGATCAGGATTGTAGGAGCTACGTCAAGTGGGGAGTCTTTGAAACAGGGAGGACAAGGTGGATAGATCTTCTAAAGGGTGGATCTCAGTCACGTTATGGTTGCATGGGGTATTGCCCAGAGTTTGAAACTCCTTAGGAAACAGGTGCATGCCCATTTTGCAGTAAAGAATGTGTATCCTGGGCCAGAAAACAGACTGTGTTGGATAGTTAAAGAGACTAGAAAGTGCACCAATCACATGGCTTGCATCCTTTATTAAATTAGCCAACATCAACACAGTGTCATCTCTAGAGAAGATTATTTGCAGAATCAATAGCTGTTCCCTTGTTGCAAGTGGACAAGTTATGCAAGATAACCAACCGCCTGCTCAATCCAAGTGGATGAATTTTCCTTTTGTTCAATGTCAGATACAGCTTAGCTGAGGAGAGTCAAGTGCCTCAAAGTCCACTGAAAGAGCTCTGATAATGGATCCCCAACTGCAAGGACAAATCTCTGGGGAACATGATAGCAGAAAGTGTCTTGTTCCAGGGAGAGAATAGCCAGTCACTAGCACAGGTGCATCTTCATTGGTGCAATCTTTCTGGTGCTTGTAATCACTGTTGGCCTGTGCATCTGGCAACAGCTTGCAGGGTGGAATCCTTAAGATTAGAAGCCCCAATTGCAGTGGGTCTTGAAGAGAAAGGTGCAGCCCTTCCAGCCCCTGGTGAAATTTGCCATCGCCAAAACCACACCAGCAACCCCCTGAGCAACCTTGACTGCAAGCTGCAAAAGCCACCCTCGTTCCTAGAAACCCTGCCTCTTAACCTATTATGACAGGGAGGAGGCTGAAAGAAGAAAGCCTGGTTGGAAGTTGGTA
Organism: Ambystoma mexicanum; assembly: GCF_040938575.1. Taxonomy (NCBI): domain Eukaryota; kingdom Metazoa; phylum Chordata; class Amphibia; order Caudata; family Ambystomatidae; genus Ambystoma; species Ambystoma mexicanum. The sequence continues at coordinate 434,205,370 of NC_090929.1, forward strand.
GCGAACACCCTGAACAGTGTAAAGATGGAGTTTGTGAATGCCCACACTGGAGACCCAGAGTAGCTACTGAGGAAATAAGCACAACTCATGAACAAGGCTTCAAAAGCAAAACAAAAACCTTCCAAGCCCATACCAGAAAGCCATGTTCCATGCTTTGTCCTCTGGATTTCCTCAGTACTGCATCAGACCCCTTGCCCCCAAAGGTGACGGGTCCACAACAGTGGCACCTGTGACTCACTTTAGTCCTGCACAAGCAGCCTGCTGGCACCTGCATGGCAGGAGAATCCCTACCCTGACTATGCTAGACCTGTGCTATGGCCTTTGGTCCCATTCTTCTTCGAGAGGGAAATTCACTGAGACTCTATTGTGGGAACTATTAGTAACACTTAATTTAAAGATAAGACTATTGTCACCCATTGCTACCTTTCCCCGCTTGCAATTCATAGTGATTAACCAAATACACTCAATCATTACAACTAAACCTCTGCTGGAAATTGGCTTTTTAGCTCAGCTAACCCCATCGTCCGGTAAAAGGCTACTTCAAGGATAATATCGGACAAACTTAGTCTACACGATAAGACTGGAGGAGTTAAATAAATTCTCAAGGCACATTTCAGGCTCTTGCTCTTCTGGGCCTGTTTATCACATACGTAGATGGTCTTCCTGTTCATTCAGAATTGCTCTGGTGATCAACAGTGAGAGAATACATTCAGAAATATGTGGCAGGCAGAAATGCGACAACTAGCTGTGCTAAAATACAAATGCAAGGGAATGGAAAGAATTGCAGGGCCTTACGAACAAATTTAAGGCAAGACAATCACACCCCAAATAAGACTCATGTATTGGCTCAAATGTATGTAGACAAGCATCCAAGGGTCAACATTTGAAGCTGCAAGCTAATATAGCCATTATATAGGCACAAAAATTGTATTTTAGTTGCAGCGATTATATGAATTGAACTGGATGCCAAGAATCTTTTTTTTTTTATTCTACTAATTAGATACAAAAAAGGTTCATTAAATGTTGTCCTGTGTATAGCCATCATAGATTCTTGTTGTAGCACTAGTAATAGATTTAGCTCATAAACTTGTTTGAATTCCAACTACAGTTGGTCATGAGACACCACATTTTGTGCTTCTATAGTTGTTCTCCCCTAGTGTGTGCGATTCAAGAGGGGATTTGCTCATCTACAGTTCTTGGAGTCAATATAGCCAGGCATGAAGTCACTTGCCTCTCAACTCTCACGTACACACAGAAAGCCATGAATTGCTTTCCAACCATGAATTATCCCTAGCCAAAGGTGACTGCACATTTGGAGCCTGCAGCAAGCATAGAAAAACTTATCAGTGTTCTTAAGCACACCTTGAATTAGTTGAACGATACTGGTATGAGGCTATGGTTCAATGTAGCATTAGTAAAAGATGCTGAGGTTTACAGGAATGCGCGCCAAACCCTGAGGCATCAGGCCACTGGTTACCAGACAGATGCAGGGAGGTAGTGGTATAGGGAGACAGGTAGGGGAAGCAGATATATAGCAGTGCTGCAGGTCAAGAGAGAAAACACACACACACACACACACACACACACACCCCCCACCCCCGGCCCACCCCCCCCACCCCCCCTCCCGTGGCGGTACATGGATGGTAGTATTGCAGGAAGTGCGGGAAAGGGTGGTGGGGCAGGGGCCAATGTCGGTGTGGTGTGGTGTTATGGTCGTCATAGGTTAGGTGTCCTAGGAAAACAGGAAGGTTTTGAGTTGCTTGCGGAAGACCCCATGTGAGGGTTCTGTTCCAGTGTTTGGACCTCAACTTCAGTCAATCCTTTGCCAAACCTGGGACAGACTAATTTGTGAAATTAGCCTTTTTCCCCCACAGGGAATTAGGCCAGTTGTCCAAAAACAAATAAAATGAGCTGTATCTATTTGGTGCAATATCTTCTCAGCAATTCAACTTGTTTTTATTTTCAAAAAGAACATGCAACAATTTATCAAGCTACATAATTATCCTGCATCTTAGACAGGGTTATCATTTTACTGAGCCTATGATACATTGTACCGGTACTCTGTTTGAGAATAGCAAAAGCAGATGTGAACAAGCATGTATACTTGATATGCAAGTAATTTAATATTTTATACCAGCACTCCGCGGTTTCCGAGGTGCAATCTCCACTGATAAAAAGCATTCACTGGTTACGACACGCAAGGGGTTGTATATCTTTAATTGGTGAAGATATTTTATTCTATAGATGGGGTAGGATTCCCAATAGAGATATGGACTTCATCCAAATAACTGAAAGATCAACATTTAGTAGATGGACTTCTATCAACAGAGCTATGATCCGATGCCCCTTCTTGTCCAGCAGTCTCTACCAGCCCCAGAGCACCACAGACAAACCGCACAGCATTGGGGTCTCTTAGCAAGATCTGTGAACCATCAGTTGTGGCCAAAATGAGTGAAGAGTGGCTGGATGGGGTTGATTGACTAGATGGGATATCAGCTTGCCCCCCCAAGTTCCACGAAAATGAACAATTTAGGTGGAGAGAGTAAAGGCGCCCATAAAAGTGGCTTCTTGGAATGTGGTTGGGTTAACAGATTACGGTCAGATGTTGAATGGGTTCGATTTTTGCACCATTACGATTTAGTTTGTTTGCAGGAAACATGGGCTTTGAACCCATTTGAGTTACTGGGCTTTACCAGTTTTTGCTGAACGCAACAAAAAGGGCCCAGAGGTAGACCAAAGGGAGGCATGGCAATACTAGTTCACTCAGCGCTGGATGTTTCTGTTAAATTGATACCGACAGGATCTATAGACCTTATGTGCTTTGAAGCAGATAGTGGCGACGGGAACCGTTGACATTCAACATCTACGACAAAGTCAGTGGTCCCACTAGTTTTGAAAAAATAAATAAATAAAAACACATGGGCCCTGAGACAGTTAAAAAAGATAAAGGCTCTTAGGCAAAAATAAAAGAACTGCCATAAAGCTCACAAGTTCATAATCTTGCAAATAGAAGGTGAATGCATGCTATCTGAGATCATTGATCAATCAGCTTACTATCTAGCAGGGGACTCTTCAATGTAATTCTGTGTCTGTAAAATTGTGGGCCTCGCACTTTCAGAATCTGTAAAGGTCCCCAGATCGTATCTGGCCTGATGATGATCTAGGTACGGCACATTAGGAACATGTCTGGTTCTAGCACTGCTCGCCCTAGCGGATTGTCCAATCACATGTCTAAGAGTGAGGTTACATTATGGGCTAATGTTCCATTTCTGCTATTCACCGACATCTTCACAACAAGGTGCACCCCCGCCTCATGGAAACTCGATCATTATTCCAATTTACAACAAGGGCCTTCTTTGCCTGTAAACTATAGGGCAATAGCCTTTCTTGCTGCAGATAGTAAGATCTTCGCTTCAGTTTGGAAGACTGGGTTGCGTCGTTAGGTCGACTGAGCCCCTACCTGACAGGCTTCCGAAGAGGGATGGGGACGCTATGTAACGGGTTAGTTATATGCGGCCTTCAGGAAAATGCCTGGCGTAAGGATACCCCTCCCCTGTATACAGCCTCAATAGATTTCAGCTAGGCATTTGATACAGTGAACAGTCTTATGTGGTATAAACTGAATAAATGGCGAAACCTGTCATCTCTCTATCAATCATCAGGTTCCCATATGAAAACACAGGCCTTCAGGTGAGGTTGAATAGACAGTGCCCTTTGAGGAGTTCAGTACCTTTATGGGACTGCACCATGGCCCTGTGACTATTCAACCTCTATCTTTCGGACCTGGGTGAACATCTGGCCTCTGCAGCCTTTGTCTGCCCTAGGATCGGAAGCCTGAAGGCAACATGGTTAGCGTATGCCGACAATGTGGTCTTCTGCGCCTTATAGATTCAGTGGTTGCATATGCAACTAATGAGTTGGTGATCAGTGAAACAAAATCCAATGTGATAGATTCAATAGAAATAAGTCATTCAGATACACATGGTCCATAGGGAAGACTAAATTAATCCCACTAAACAATGGGGCATATCTAGGATTCGAACTTGATGCATAATTAGGCTCTTTCAGGTTGCATTGACTAAAACCAGGACCGCTCAAATTCCCAGTCAAATGAACATCACGTTTTTTATCCTTCCATTGCTCGAGTTCTATAAACTGAAGGTAGTGTCTACCATTCTACAAAGCTTGGAAATAACCTCCTTGACTAGATCTTTTGAATGGAATTTAATATAAGGGTGGATCTGGAAGAAGGTTCTGAACCTCCCACCCTTGCCTCCTATTGCAGTCATTAGATGCAAGCTGGGTCTTGTGTCACTTAGAGGGTGGTTCTATTGGAAGGCGTTTTCTTTCCATCGCATGTTGTTACACCCTCCAGCAGCATCACTTGAGGCCATGAGCTGTGGCAAGTCGTATGCGGTTACGGAATTTAGATCCTTTGCTGATGGTATCCTAGCCAATAGTAATCAGGCTAGTGCTGTATTGTCCGCTATTGTTTTTAAAACTAAAACGTCTTATCCAAACTGATCGAGTTGCTACCATAGAGGGGTTGCAAGGCTATTCTTTACATCTGAGTTTTTCATAAATGGATAAAATGTTAAGCTTTATGCCATTGTATCTCTATAAATTTCCAAACGCATATTGGCAGTCTATGTTCTTCCGGTTCAGGCTTAATATTTTAGCAACAGCAGAAATACAATCCGTGCGCTCACCTACCAAGGACATTTCAAACGTATGTCCCCAGTGGGAACCAGAGGGTGCGATTCAGTGTGTAGCTGTACAGAATGTTAAGACTCCTATACTTGGGTTAGTTTGTGTCGAATCCTTAGTGGTTACTAACAGAGGATTTTTGGAACCGTCATTTTAGTGGGCATGAGCCTTCTTTGTCTATTGTAGTCTTAACATTTTTATCTAAATTGGATTTCATCACTTTAAAATGATATGAGAAGACACATGGTAATTGTATTCTTATTGACGTGCTTTCGCTTTTTCTGTTGGTCTTTAAGATTGTTAACTAACTTTTTATGACATTGTACTGTATGTGAAAACATTTTTGCAGAAACATTTCATATTTAAGAAAAAATATTAAAATAAAGTAGTAGTACCCAATAAACTAGGTAAATGAGGGAATTAAGGGCATTCAGTTACCGCAGCAAAAAAAATAAAAACCAAATATAAAACATGGCACCAAGCATGGCAAACATGTACTGGAGTCATGCAAGTCCCCTAACCAAGCCCACACCATTCATCCTCACCAGCTGGTTTATGAAGTCGTCGACTGCCTGGCCTGCCTTCACCAGCATCATGACTCGCCGGGGTTTCTTCAGCTTGGACACCATCTCCTGCAAGGAGTGGGCACCGACCACCTGAGTGCCCTTTGCCTCGTTGGCCAGGAAACTGTCCACTTTGGAGACAGTCCGGTTAAAGGCACAAACCTGAAAGGAAGAGAAGGAGGTCAAGGAGACTAATGCGAGACACGCACAATCTAGGGTTAGAGTGCGCAGTCAGGTAGCAAACGTGGACAGATTCTGGCAGCACCTTTAACAAAAGGACAACAAGTGAACGGAGAACACACTGCTCACAACCTTTTTGAAGAACCACCATGCTGTGCTTGGCATAGGACAAAACCATCAAAGGAGTGGGGTAAGACTCACATTTGGGTGTGCCAATTAAGGCACTGATTGAGCGAGCAGTATCTGGCTTGGCATGTGACCTCCCCAATCCTAAACTCTACCAGTCTGAAGACTAGGAGAAACGCGAAAGGTACTCCTGCATAAGCCAGCGCCACAAGCACACAGATACAGACTGCGCTACGAGGATACTATACAGAGATGACCAAGTAGCAAAGCAATTTCAGAGCGACAGAGGAAGCAGTAAGGTCGGTGGGAGGTATCGTGGAGCAAGTCAGTGAAATGCCTTACGAGCTCAGAGGGATAATGAAGAATTATTATTATTTTTTTTAAATGGTTTAAGGCTCAAAAACATGCTTGTGTGCCTAAAGAACCTGGGAGGGAGTTTTGGCAAGAACATTGGATTCTTTGCACAGAAAAACGCAGAGGGTTTCAAAGGTGGCACATGCCCAGGGCACCCAGTGTAGGACAGGCTGGCCTCTGCATATGTATTTCAAGATCAGCTCAGAAATGGCCGAGATCAAACACAGCAACTGCTTGAAGCGATGCAGCCAAAAAGCCAACCTCAAGCTCAGGGAAGGCCAACAAAAGGTTCTTAAAGGATTGTAGATGCTGGCCTAGGCAAGTGGACCAAAGACACGAGGAAGATGGGTGGGGCTCGACAGATTCTATGAAACCTTATTCTTTGGGTCGATCTGAAAAGAGGTTCTCAGCCAACCATACATTCAGGATACAGAAACATCAGTCTGAGTGTGATGGCAGGGCCAGTAGTACGTCACCAAGAGAGGGATGCTACGAAATATTGTGCTGCACGTCTGACTAGCAAGGGAAAGATCAATATTAAGCAAGCCCCTTGATTGTGTTGTGGGGGGATTATTGTTCTACTTAAAATCAAACCCAAAATACCTGGTTGGTACAGGATCAGTGGTTATGACCCCCCAAAGCAACAAAATCCATGGTGAATGAGGGTAACGTGGATGCAAACAAGCTACTGTGAAGCACTGAAGCCAAAAAACCCAAAAGGATGGGTGTCCCATTACCCTGTCATCCAATGCCAGCCTCTTCACCTACCCCCATCACAGCAACAAACCTCACATCCAGTCTTCTGCTCCTCCACCCTCCCACATAACCTGCCCCATCATCACCCACTAAATCCTTCACCTCAAGACTCATGTCTCCTACCCCATTCAGTTCCCCAATTGTGCCACACCCGCCACTCCCAAAAATGTTTACTCACCACAAAACCATGATCGTTCATATTCAGCACCAGGTTCTGACCCATGACGGCCAGTCCAATGAGGGCGATGTCTGCTCTGTAGGGGATAAGAACGGGTGGAGATGTCAGGGGAAGCATGTGTGGTAAATCATAGGAGTTTATTCCAAACAGAGAGAAGACCCAAATCAAAAACACACAATCAAAAGAGGAGGGCTATGCCATCAGGAGCCTGGGGGTTCTTTTGAAGGGGGTTGGGGGGGGGGGGGTACTTAAATAGGCAAATGCAATGGTGGGCATCAGCAATGCAGACATATTAGAGCTGAGTGCTGCAGCAAGAGTACTCAACCTTATAATGTCAGCTGAACACCCCGCGAACACATAGCATGGAAAATCTCCCCAATGTATACAGACTGGGATGCCCTGGATCCAAACATGATGGGGTGTACTGAGGGCTTCACAACCAGTAGCAACAGCAAACCTCTCTGCAGTCTGATAAGCCAAGGAACACATTTCCTCTACAAATAACAAGGTTCGTGCAAGAGACAAAAACCGTTCAGTTATTAAACTCAAATCAAAATGTTCACCTTAAAGATACTGATCTATATATATATATATATATATATATATATATACACACATACATACACACAAAAAAAAATAACTGCATCGTTTACATTTTTCTCAATTCATAGAATGAAAACTTTCGGTTACCTATATGGTAGCAGGCTAAACCTTTACTCAGTCGAAATGGGATCCCTTATCTCCTGCAGGTTCAAACGGGCCCATAGGGCAAGGGTTTTAGAGCAGACCCAAATGGCCAGTGTTCTGGGTCAAAGTGGGCCACTTTCATGACTTAGTTCATGGTGCAGGTACCCGCGTTAAAAAAAAAAAATTACCAGCTCAGTGAGCTATGCAATATTCTGCGTACCACAAATTTTGCCCAAAAACTTGCTGCAGATACCCTTAAGGGTTTTGGTCGTGAAGCGTCACAAATTGTAATTGGCTGCTGGAAACTATTTTTAAGTTCTGTTTGACTATGACTTGTGCCCTCTGTTAAGGGGCTATGCCACTCCAACCAAATGGAGTTCTGCTGATCACGCTTGGTCATAAGATTCTGGCCATCAGACAGTAACCACAGCTAAACAACCCACGATCCAACTGCCATCTTTCCAACTTCACCTGGCAGCCAAGCACCCGCCAAACGATGTGGAATGCTCAACAACAGGGAAATAAAAGCGCATACTGATGCAGTAGCAACCACCAGGCAAAGGCTAAGCTCTGGCTGAAGAACCTGAAATAAAAACAATGCATGGCTCTCGCGATATATATATATATGAGGTCGAAAACTAGCAGTTTACACAGAAGGGAACCTTACCACCCCAAGCCCTGCAACACCAGTTATGAAAACTGGCAGTCCATGGGCACATCAGCAACTGAAATCATCGGCGAAGAACAGGAGTTACACCCATCAATTCCCCAGAGGTGCACATAATTCCAAAAGCCACAAACACCCAGCCTTATCAGGCATTATCCAGTGGTCTTCAAATTGTGGCGGTGGGAAGGCTCTTATGAAAGTGATTACGGAGACTGGTTTTACACGAAAATATAAGCAGTACTTGTGCAGTGGAGGGCAGAAACATTATTTGTACTGGAGTGGGGTCTCGATATGAATGCACTACTGGAATAAATACCGCTTTCAACCCCGGACTTCCTAGAAGTCTCCCTCGCCATACTGGCCTGCACCATCAGCAACACCTGCTAGCGTTCACTACGGGGCACAACGTAAAGGAGGAAGCTTCTCCCAAGTGCATTACACGCCATACTGAAGTCCTAACTGAGGCAACGCAACACATTGCAGTTCTACAGAAAACTTGCACAAGTCCTCAACGTTGCAGAATTACCACTGTGGTCAGGGCACCACAAACCACAGGCAAACGGTCAGAAAATACACCCCGTGTGACCACGAGCAACAAGTAGACACTGCCCGGTGCAGTTCAGCCACAGACATCCAGAATCTAGCAGCCTAGGGAGAGAATGTACAGACGTGCGTTTTTGTATCACTTTTAGAAGATTTGACATTACATGTCGTGGTAATAAAGTATCAAAGCGGGGAGGGCAAACAATCAAAATGACATAGGCAGGGTACCTACCACCAGGAGGAGGGTGAAAGCACGGAAGAGGGAATCCTTCAATAATAAGGACCATGGAAGCGACTAGGGGGAGACAACCGGGGCGATAGGAGACCCAGTCATAGCCAAAGGGGAGGTAGGGTGGGGGCACTGTTAGGCCAGAGAGATACTCTTAGTGGAAGGGTGAGAGCATCGACCGGCGGGCACATGATACAACTGAAAAGAGGGGATCATCTGGAGCAAGGTGCAAGGAGAGGAAAGGTTCCCAGGTCGCGCGAGAGTAGATCATACAGTTATTTTGACTTAGCATTCGGCGAAACTCGTGATCTTGTATTTGTAACGTGGCAAGGAAAACTGCAAATGGCACAATGCTAAAAATCAAAGTCTGAATGGGGAGGAGGTGGGGGGGGTATTATTGGGTAACTTGTGGTTGCCATCAGATGAGTGAAGCCGGGGAGGGGAAGAAAGCCAAAGGTGGGGCTGGCCAGTTGGGTGATATGCAGGACTCACTGAGCCATGGTGTTAATGATGCCTGTGCTGCCGCTGGTCCCGCTCAGTGCCCCGGTTCGCAGCTCGCGTATCCTCCGGCTCCGTGGTCTGCACTGAGACAGCGCACTTCCCCACTCAGTGTGTCTAGCCTCTGACGTCTAAGCCCTGCCCCGCAGCCGCTCCTCCATTGGTCTGTGCGAGCCTCCTGTCAGTATGCAGAGCCATGATTTGGCATGGGGAGGAGGGGGAGGCTGCGTGACTTCCCTGACGCTGCAGCAGGCCCGGGCTCCCGTCACTCAGCAGGTCGCGCGGTGGCAGTCTGAAAGGCAAAGACCTCGGAGCTGGGCTGTGCCCATGGCGAAATCCTCTCAGCGTAGCTGGGTGTCACGCTGTGTGGATCATCAGGAGATCCAGAGATCAAAGGAAGGGCCTGGCCTGCTCGGCGTTCAATTGCTCTAGCCTCACGTTCACGCCGAGTCACCATGATGCACCCTTGGCATAAAGCGCTGTATAGCACTCCGGAAAATGTTAATTGCACCGAATTTTCAAGCTGTCCCTTCTTAGCTGTAATTTGGTCACCCAAGTCGTCGGTTTTTGTCCCATCTCTGGACATGTATTTTTATTTTCTTGGCGATTTGAAGTGCTAACATGTTGACTCAGTATTTGAAGTTCAAAGGAAAGACTGGGGGGAAAAGGGGAAGCCGGAAGGGAGGGAGAATACTTGCTACATTTTAATTATGCTAGGGAGAAGTGCTCAACAAGAAACTACATAAGAATGTAAGGCTGATTTGGCAATCCAAAGATTGTGTGCCTTGTACGGCGGTTTTGGCACACCACAGTGATTTCAGAAGAACATATTTAAGCAATAAACCCAGGGGTGGGCGTGCATATCTTTCAACTCACGCTTTCGCCGGGTGTCACCCGCCTTGTAAAGGGCTGACTCACCCGCCAAGCCTCCTGCATGCCCATTCATTCCAATGGACATCTCACCTGCAAAAACAAAATCGGGTGTTTTCACCCGCCTTTGTAACACAAATAGTTGAGAGCTATGTGCATTGCTAGTCAGCTGATGACCACGGGCCCAGCCCCCTAGCCTTAAAATGGGCCCTGGGCAATTACCTGGCAGGTAATGCTCGCCCATGGAGTTTATTGCTATTAGCACCCTGGCACAGGCGCACCGACCTCAGGTTTTCCTGGGGGATGCCATTTAAAGTATAAGCACTTTTATCCAGATGGCCTTATCCGGGAAGCCAATTGTGTTTTTTTTAAGTTGGGAAAAGGCACAGTTGCTGTTTCTCAACTTTAAAAAAACTACAAACCAAAATGGCCACAGTGGACTTGGGTAGAAGAGAACTACATGCGGTCCCTTCTCCCAGTGGACTTGGGTAGAAGAGTACATGCGGTCCCTTCTCCCTTTCCATGGTGGCTATTGCCGCGGAGAGGCCGGTGAAAACATTGGGCCTCATTACAAGTTCTCCGGTCCGGACTTAACGCTGCCGGTATAACCATACCAGCACCGTTTCCGCGATCGCCAAATTATGACCTATGAACCTGGAAATACCACCACTATAAACCGCCACCGTGGAGTCAAGGCACCCGTAAACTTTGCCTGCACGGAAACCCCCCCGTTACCGGCAATACGAAACACCGCAAGCATTACGAGTACCATGGACATGGAAACACGGCCACAAAAATAGCACAAAAACCGTGAACACAGTGGCGGTATTGCCGGCACCACGAACATGACGTTAAAAAGTGCCTGGTGAGCTGAATCAGGCCACAGGTGCACCAAATGAGCCCAGCTGGACCCAGCAGGCCCCTTGGAGCCTACAAAAGGGCCACACCCAGGCCAACTCCAAACAGAACTATGCAGGCAGCAGCTCTAGTAGCATTGGGACTGGGGCTATTGAACCAACAGGCAGCACTGCACATGATGGCAGTAATGGTGCAGAGGAGGAGGAGGCAGAGCCAGAGGAGGCGCATGTGGCACTTAGCAAACCCTGTACCCATGTCAAACCCTATTGTTCAGCCGGCACGACCCCGCAGGCAGCCTGCAATACCACGCATCAGGGCCTCACCCTGGAACCTGACCCCAGGACAGATCCACACATTATACCAGCTGGACCGTCCAACAATCATGTACATCATCATCATGATAGAGGACGACATCAGCAGCCACATTGACATCACCACCGCCACCCCCCCTCCTGAAGGTGGTGTCGGTACTGCATTTCCTTGGCACCGGAGCTTATCAGCACACAGTTGGTGAGCTGCACGGGCTATCACAACCCTGTTTCTCCAAAATATTGGTACAGGTACTGGATGCCCTGTTGCGCCATGTGTCGGAACACATCGCCCTACCCCGTACCTTTGCCCAGGTCATTGCCACCAAGTTAGCCTTCTATGCCATTGCAGGCATGCCAAATTGCATAGGTGCAGTAGACTGCACCCACATAAAGCTGACAGTTCCACATGCTATCGAGATGGTGTACCGCAATAGGAAACTGTACCACTCACTGAATGTACAGATGGTATGTGATGCCGGACAAGTGATAACACATTAATGCGCATGTTTCCCGGGCTCAACACATGACTCAATGGTTCTGCGGAATTCGACATTGCCACGGTACATGGAACGCTACGCTGGACAAAGCACATGGCTATTGGGTGAGTACAACTGCCAATGCACAGGCCCTGTGGAAGGAGGGTGTGTGTCCAGGGCAATGACCTATGTGAGTGGGCTGCTACGACTGCACATGCATCACCCCCCCGCCCATTTAGTGAACACTCAGCACAACCCACACATAACAATGCTGCACATGACAGGTTGCCACAGTGTGCCCATACAAACCCTGCCACATGAGACACACAACCGATACTACCACTGGCCCCTACAACTGGAGCCACTCAATACATCCACCCACACTATGCACCACTGCCCCCCCAATGCACATGATGCCTGCACATGAGACATCCTGCATCGACAACATCATCACAGTAAATTGATTGACTCTGCCATGTGTGTCGATCACTGCACAATGCCATACTTACCAACCACTATTGCCCACAGGGGCAACTACATATGCACATCATATTGTTGGTCAATGTCCAGATGCCAACGTCGACGACAATGACCCAGGAATGGTAATCACCCACCGGTCCAACCACTGCTTGGCACATATGGATGAATGATCAATGACACAAGATAGCACTGTATCTGATGAAGACATGATACAACAAACACTGACCTGTCCCCCACATTTACATCCCATGTAGGTGATGCTGGATATGCACTCACGCCATGGCTGATGACGCCTGTACGGAGGGCAAGGAACAGGCATGAGGAGGCGTACAACAGGGCACACGTCCGCACACGTGGCATGATTGAGAGGACATTTGGACTACTGAAGGCCCAGTTCCGCTGCTTGAGCAGATCTGGCGGATCACTGCTCTACCGCCCAGTGAAGACGGGTAAATTTACGCTCGTTTGTGCCATGCTGCACAATCTGTGCTTGCGCAGGAACATTCCGCTGCCCCCAGACGCAGAGAATAATGGTGGTGATGAAGATGTGGATGGGGATGGGATGGCTCCACCTCCTCCTGGGGGTGCACAAGATGGACAACGAGCACAGGATACACTAATTTGAATCTACTTTTGAGAGACTGCACATTGACAGCATTGCATGGATATGACGATGCCAGTTAATAAATTGATGGACTGCAAATGAAATGATGGATGTCCACTCATGAATGATTTTCACAATGATAATATATTTTTTACATAACAGGGAAGAAGGTGCATTGGGTAGGGAAGCTGTACACCCATGCCCACCCACCACCCAAACGTCCCCACCTCCAACCAGGCCCCAATTTACAACCCCCAATGGACCTCCCCACCACCCAAACGTACCCACCCCCTTACACCCTTCTTGTCAACGTATGTGTCCTGCACTGCCAAACACACATGGCATCATTTGCGTGTGCGCTTCTGCGCACGGGCATCCTTGCCTGAGGGACTTGTTAGGCGACTTGAGCGCCTCTGTGGGCTGGCAGAGGTGGAGCTGGATGGGGTGGTGCTTGTGGATGGCACTATTGCTGGCATAGTTGGCAAACGTCCCAGATATGCCTGCTGGGCAAGCAAAATGGACTCTGCAATGCTGGACGTGTTGATGTTGCCCTCCCGGACATGGCGTGCCAGGGTCACTATGGTGGTGGCAAAGCGTCCAATTGACCCGGAGAGCCGAAGCTCAGATGCACTGTAACTCTCCCTCTGCAGCCTGGACTCCTCCAGTTGCCTTTCTACTAGCTGGGTAAGGGTGGCCTGCTGGTCCTCCATCCGCTGCATGCGGGCATTCAGCTCAGCCCTCATTGGACTATGTAGTGATGGTAGGCTGAACTGGAGGTCTTGGAGGGATGACAGATCATCCAGGTTGGGCACCTCCCCCTGTGGCCCTACAACAGACTGCAGTGCTGGGGCACTGTTGTCACTGCCTGCAGCCTCATCCACAGTGCAAATGTTTTCAGGGGTGGTTTCTGTGGGCATGATGGGTGGGCGTGGCACCTGTGTGGCAGCAGGCAGCGTGGAGATGGTGGTGTTAGCTGGTACATCCGTACCAGTTGCAGCTGGTGGCAGAGTTGCTGAGCAGCTTGCGTCTTCCTCCTGGGCAGGGGTGCTGGGTCGCCCACGTGCAGGTGCACATTGCCTCGCCTGTTGGGCGTTGTCACTGTCACTTGAAATGTCTGTGGGGACACAGAGGGCATGCAATTAGTTGTGTGGTGGTACCTGATGGGTGCATCACATGCATCAGAGAGGTTGATCAGTGACCATTTGCATTTACACGCATATGACTGTTGACGGCCATGTATTGTAGGGGTGTTGCTTATCGTCTGGGTCATGAATGGGTCCTTTGGGGCACTCCTGCACTGACTGGGGGGGGTTGGTAAAGGGTCCTTTGGGGCACTCCTGCACTGACTGAGGGGAGATTTAGCCTGTGCTGACTCTGGATGGCAGTGGATTGTGGTTTATATAATGGCCGCCTCTCTCTTTCCGGTTTTCGCGGTCATGGTATTTCCGCTTCCGTGTCCATGAGGACGGCGGCGGACACGGTTTTTACACTGCTTGTGGGGTCGGTATGTCCATTTCCGTGGGTGTTTACGTGGCCACGGTGACACCGTTTCCGCGTCCATGTGGTGCGCGCGACCGATAGGCCGAAAATCGGCCGCTCTTTCCGCAACCTTGCGGACGCGGAAACTGTATCACCGTCGTCACGGAATCACCACATTCCGGACCGGAGAACTTGTAATGAGGCCCATTGAGCGTTTCTTCTGTCGGCAAGAGATGAGTCAGCTAAGAAGTGTCTTAACAACCTTACATTATCACCACAGTATGTCTCACAGATTTTCTCGTCTATTGCTTGTGGTCTTGTGCAGAAGGGATGTGAACAAGCAGTTTGGGCTGGACTACCCCTTTTGGGGAAGGACCAAGTCTGATTTGCATATGGTCTTTCCCCTTTTTGTAATGGCTTGGCAGGCAAAGAACAGTGGTCTGGAGGGTTGCCCAGAGCAATGTCAGAGGTTAAGATTAATTCTAAATCTTCGAGCCATCACCTCTTTTGTTTTGCTGTAGTCAACCCGAGTGGGACAGGTATGTCCAGACATGGGTTCTTTGCCTGCTGGGTCTAGAGACCTAAGCTACTCCTCACTGATGAGGCCCAACAAGGCGACGATGTGTTTGGGGATGCTTGTGGTCTTGTGCAGAAGGGATGTGACCAATCAGTTTAGGCTGGACTGCACCTTTTGGGGAAGGACCAAGCCTGATTTGCATATGGTCTTTCCCCTTTTGTAATGGCTTGGCAGGTGAAGAACAGTGGTCTGGAGGGTTGCCCAGAGTAATGCCAGAGGTTAGGCTTAATTCCAAACCTTCCAGCCATCACCCCTTTTGTTTTGAATGAGACAACTATGATCATGAAGGATAATAAACCATGACATGGGAGGAGCCTGGGAATAGTGTTGGATACATGTAGTGCAATTTCATATTACATATGTGCCAGAGAGCTTATTTTTCATTTTATCGTAACTGACACTGGGTAGGGAAATCACCATTCATTGACTTTAGGCAAAGCTTGCCCCCAGCACTGCTTAAAATGGACATGCACTCTAGGACTGCTGAGGCAGCTTTTTCAAAGGCTCTCGGGTGCACTGGGTAAAGACCACCTGAGCCACCATCTTGGATTGTGTCGGCCAAAACAGGCCAGGAAAATAGGACCTAATTCTCGGCTGGGTGTGCGTCAGGGGGCATTAGCCCCAAACCCCTTACTTGTGGAGGGCAAAGGCAGATATCCTGAGAGTAGAGTGACTGACCTGGAAGTGGAGAATCACGTGATACCGGGAGATGGGATTGAAACTGAAGACAGACTGCAGATGTACACAATGAACATTATTGTTATGTCTTGGGTGCGGGGAGGTGAAACAGATATGATGAATATTGCAAGACCATGAGGCAATTTAAGGGGAAGGCGACTTGGAGGTGGATGGGGTTAGTTTGGGCGGTGGGCTGATAAGGTATTATATGTTTATATGGTTTGCAAGCCAGCAAACAATGATGTTTTGCTTATGTCCATTTCCAATATGACTCCTGAGTCTTTTTGTTTGATTTCACGTTCATAGGGAGGACGTGTGCAAATGTTAGGAGATGGGATCTCTGGTCCCGTGGAGGACACGGTCCAGTTTATGAAGGTCAAAGAGTTTTGTGAAAATTAAGGACTTGTGGCTTTTTCTGAAATGTCAGTGATCGTTTTCTACTCAGAGAGAGGTTGGCAAGTGATTCCACAAGCTAGCCCCCGCAACCTAGTACTGATCCTTCTTTTCTGAGACAGACAGGCTGTCACAGATCTGGAAAAGGCCAGTCTTAAGGGAGACAGTGCCTGGATATTTTCTTGCAGAGCTGTCCAGGGCTCCTACCCCAGTAAGCCTAGTGAAGGATGCAGAGAGATTTGAAAGTAACATGGGCCTCCACTGGAATCGAATGGTGAAAATTCAAGGCTGGCATAATATAAGGCTTTAGTACAAGGATTAGCCTTGCAGTCATCCTTTGAATGACCGGCAACTAGTGTAAAACAGCCTTATGGAGGTGAGGGTAAAAAGTCTTGCAGTTGCCCATCTTGTCAAGGACCCACACCCTAATTACTTCTACCATGACATGGTAGAAAAGGAAGGATTCCCTTGAGAACATGAAGTTAGTAGTATGATGATTTTCTGGAGAGTTGAAAGTTCTGCAGGCCTAATTAAAGAGTGCCATTGAAAATAGCCAAACAGTTTCTTGGCCTCTGGGATGAAGGAGGGAGTTTGGCCAATAGAGGGGGATACGGAAAAGGCAAAGAAGGCGGGATCACAGTTTTGTGTCAATGATTTCATTTTAGCTGCTTTAAGAACAGGGTTTGTTTGCAGACATCCAAATGGTGAGCTCCTTCAGCTTACTGTGGGAACCTGTTGTATTAACACCATAACAATGCTAGCCTCTGTTGCAGATGCTCAGGCTTGCATGAGTTTTTGGCCAGTTCTAGGATCTAGCCTAGTGTCATTTATGCTCCACTCAGGGTGGACCATCATAGCCTTGTCGACTGTCACCTGCGCCAAAGTCAAAGGTTTTAGGCGGGGGCCAGATGTCACCACCCGCTATTTGTTATAGGACCTGAAGAAAGAAAAGGGTGGGAACCCCAGGTTCCTCAGACCATCAGCAGCTTGGGATATTTGGATGGAGTGGTCACAAAATCTTGGTACCACCACCCACAGTGTGATGATGTGCCCAGGTGCAGTGTAAGGGGATCCCCTGGACCACCCCACCTTGCCCTCAGCTCTCTGGCAGTGTCAGGATTAGCCCAGCACACCACCAACGCTCTCTGTCGTCTATACCATCTGGCAAAACCTCCCCAAGCTTTTCACAACGTTCAGTACCCTGTTTCACCCGCAGCCGCCTCAGAACTCACACAGCATTGTTACCATGGTGATTGTGGTGTCCTCACCACAAGCACAACGCTATCGGGTTCCGCAGGGGAGGAGTCAAGCAAGGTCGCGGTCACCCGTTATAATGCTTCCGGGTTGCCGCACTCGCGTCTTCTGATTTCGAATCAAGGCTAGTGTTTGCCCGAATCTTTCTCTTGTTCTTGACCCACCTTCCCCTTCATTTGCCTGTGTTAGCTTCCCTTGTGAATGACCTCAGCCTGCCTTTCTGACCTGTTTCTGGTTTTTGGTTTGCCTTACCTTCATTGCTCGCACGCTGCTGACTCCGGACCGTCTAACGACCTGCTTCTGCCTTTTTTCGGATTGCATTACCTTCATTGCTCACACGCTGCTGACTCCGGACCATCTAATGACCTGCTTCTGCCTTTCGGATTGCATTACCTTCATTGCTTGCACGCTGCTGACTCCGGACCGTCTACCGACCTGCCTTCTTTTCAGGTTACGAAACCTTACTGCTCACACGCTGCAGCCTTTTACACACTACGGGTCTGCAATTAGGAGACTCACCTGGGAACTGCTGAAAGATACCAACGTTCTTCTGATCACCTTGGGTCTGGCTTCCCTTCCCTTACTGCCTAGAGTGAACCTGCACCACCCAAACTCCAAAGCGCCTGGACTAGAGACTGTGATTATTTGCGCATAGGCCGACAGGCGTCCGCGTTTCGTCCACTTAGGCGTCCTCATGCCGGCGGGGTTTAGGGCTAGGTTGGGTGGTGTATGAGTTCCTCTGTAGTGTTTTTCCTAAAGACCCACATTGGTAAGTCATATCCATCTCACCTCATTGCTCTCTTCTTGATTTGGTATTTATGTAAATCTCTCGCATTCTTTGTGGTGCCTCTTTCTTGTTCTGGTTCTTGGAAGATTATTTTGTTCTGATATCAGGTCTTTTCTCTTCTACAGTCAATGGTATTTGAATACTCCAACTCTTCTACAGTCAACGGTGTCTGAACACTCCAACAACAGATGCAGTGATCCCATCTTTCGGCTAAATGATTCCTTTGTAGTTTGATTAGAAATACAAAGAGATACATTGGTAGGAAGAACTCTACAGCTACGCTGCTAGTTCTTCTACCGGATTATCACCTCAGGACGAGCAGCCTGATATAATCAGAAGCCTACACATACGAAAGATGGATGTTAATGACACCCTGGTCAATCTCATGCAACTCATGGTGGAGTTGCGGACCGACATGACGGCCGCACATGCAAGCGAGAATTGATGAGTTACAGGCCCGGGCATCAATCACTGCACCAGTACCTCCTGCGGTGGCCGCTGGTTCAGCCGCTCCCGTTCCCCAAGGGGCCGCTCAATCATCAGTGGTTATGGCCACACATTTCCCGTTGGCTCCCCGCGAGAGGTTTCATGGTGACCTGTCTTGATATGGGCAAAATCTTCCTCGGGGCCAGCCCTTTGAGAGCAAAAATACCCAATTCAGCCCAAAATACAGGTTCTATTGTGCTGAGCAGTGATCTCATGCTAGTGACAAATGACACTTTCAAAGTTTTAGCATATTTATTCTAAGGGAAGTAGGGATGTATTAACCCCATCTGCAAGCTCTAAAAGGCATGCACTCATAGCTTAGTGTTTATAGCGCTTAAGACTGGCTATCTAAGCGCTATATAGGTGCCATGATGTTCCAAACACTCCAAAAATACCTATTAGCTACATAGCTAGGGTCCCTCTCCCTGCCTGTCTATCAACAATGCATAATGTGACCTATTTCATACTAGGCCTGCATATCCCTTGTAGCTCACTACTGCATAATGGAAGTGCTACAACAGACTACTGTCAGCATTTTTAGCACATACTTTGAATACACTATTGGCTTTCAGCGGCTAATGCTGTCATCTAAAGCCCTGATTGGCAAGGTTGCAATTTCGTGTATCACTACATTCCACCCCTATTCAACGTGTGTGCGACAAAATGCTGACTAATACCTATCAATATAGTATTTAGTGCAGTGATAAAGACCTTGGGGCTTTGCAAGAGGTTTAAGCAAACTATCTTCTAGCGGTTAGTTAGCGTGGCATGCAAGGTAAAACACTACCTAAACAAAAATGTACACAAAGTGAACGGTGACATATACCCTTGCCAAAACCTGGCCTACACAAAAATACCTAAATCAATTTTGTATAACTGATTGTCAGTTAAAAAGCAGCATGCAGTTAAAATGTCAAGGCAATCCAGTGTAGTCTAATCTACAATGCACTATTGCATTTATGTATGGTTACCAATTCTAAAACCTGGCAGCCTTTCACTCTAAGGGCCTACCTCCCCCTGATCCCAGGGCATTCAAGCGTGACTATGGGCTGTGTGACTAGACACTTCCCCCAGGTAGGTGGAACCCAACCAGAAACCATCTAATTTCGTGAACAAGGTGAACCCATGGGCACCAGGTTGTCTAAATAAAAACAATTCTACTAATTTACATCAAAGCAATGGCATGTGTTATTCATGCAATCAAAAAACAAGCAATTCAATCCATATGTATGCTGGTAACTGTAGCTCTGCGTGCCAGTGAGTGGAGGATGGTCGCCCCCACCCAGTAAAAAGCCAACACCTGCTGATTAAACAATGTTTGCCATACAATGCATCGTGTGTATTTAGCAGTCTTGTTGACCTGCCCTATGGCAGACAAAAATGTCTTCATGTCTAAAATTCTGTCATCTTCAGTTGGCTGTCAATACTTATAGCAGTGCTGGGCATATCAATGGGCCCCACTTAGGCCAGAAGTTCTATGGCAGAGCTGGCATCAGAACCCATAGTGGCTAGCTTATTGTGCACAGTTTCTATGTCACAAGCATATAAAGCTCCTGCAATTAATGAATCTAGCTCCCTAGCTACGCGCACTCTAGTGATGGGCCATAGAAATGGACTCCATTTGTAGCAGCTTGGTAGTACTAAGGAAACATTGCCTCATGATAAATCTATGTCTAAGTGTATCACTGTAATTATGGAGGGGTGCATTACCAGTCTACCTATTGTGACTTGGAGAATACTCTTCTTCAAGTGGGATATCTACCATATACAATATTAACTTTAGCCACAAACACCATACTACTATCCGGCAGTGGCTGTTTCATCACATTAAACAAATTCATTTAGTCAAGTTATAGTCCATAAAATCTTGGCGAGAACACTCGCTGCAGTTCTTGGTCAGAAAAACATCACATTAGACAAATTAAACAAATGGTATCCATTCAGTGACAAAAGATGCCTGACAATGTGCCAGGCCAGTACGCTAGCAATTCCATGTGGATACTCATTTGTAGCGCTTTTCCAAAGAATTATTCCAAATGTCTACAATCAAAAGGTGACTCTTTGCATTAGTGTGCTGGAGACAGCTGTCCCCACAAAACATGAAACTGGTTGGTTTAACAAAAACCGTGTCACACTCTGTGTCATAAAATCAAACATCAAGTCAGTCATGGTTTCATTTACCTGCCTTAAGCTGGCTGTAAAAGTATCCAGTGTTTCAAAGATTACCATTTCAAATTATAGCTCATACACTTGGCAGCATTACTTCAATTAAGAATCTTAACCTACGCACAGGTGACTTTGATGTGCGCACTCATCTTATCTCAAAACAAATTACGCTCCTGCTTGCATAATTCTGCTGCCCCAACAGTTCATAAATCATTCTCCTGCCTACGTGCAATGTAGAATATTTTTTTTTCTTCAAAAAACAAAACATCTCTGGTTAAAGCAATTCAGTTGGAAGAGTAAAACCATTTCGTTTTTTTTCAGATTCATCTCAACAGTGCATTTAAAAACCATTTTTCAATGTGTTAGCATTCAATTGCTGTGTCACACAGCTGTATGTGGTGCCTGATGTTACAGTCCACCACTCATTGTCCATAGTCCATTAAACAAGAAAGGGCAAAACATGTCAATTAAGTTATTTCCAGCAACTGAGTCATTTGAATGTGTAGCATCAAATACTTGATAATTAGCCAAGTCTGCATCGTGCCAGTTCAGCAAGAGTTATTACTCTGTTGGACACTTCTCACAGGTTGCAGCAGCATTGAGTGCGGTGCAGGGCACGTTTAAAGTTGAAATAGCATGTCGCAGTGGCTCGCTTTCTCTGAGAATGCGTCTGACCCTTCTTTGATCAGTGTCACCCGGCATTTGCACACGTCTACCCCCCAATCTATTTCTTGGTTATTTGCCTAGGCAAAATACAAACAGAAATGTTAGGATTTCATCAAAAGTTCAATATCATTATTCTTCATGTTAGGATGTCATCAAAACTTCAATATCAGCGTTATCCACCCCTTCCCATAATACCACCCCCATCTTCAAAAAGTCTCATCAGGTAACTACACACTTTATCATTGCTACTGCAATTATTTATCACCCTGCTGCATGTTTCTGGGGGCTTATTTACACTCAACCATACGGGGTGTAACTGCCTAATCACAAACTCATTTGTGCAATGCAATCATAGTTGGTCAATGGTACCTCAGACTGATCTGTGCTTTTACAAAGCCATATAGTAAGTACCCAGATCGCACAATGCTTTTCTTTTTCACCAAAGCGATCACAAATGCCAGGCGCCAACTTGCTTCCAGTGTCTCATGATCTTGATTTAGTTTGCCCTGCTGGCATCACTCCATTTTTCAAAGGTAAAGTCTTTCAGTCCAATACCGCCTACAGTTGTACAAGCAGCAGCTTTGTTTATTCTTCATACAGGCAGTGTCTTTCAGGCCTCTGGTTTTTTTCACTTGTCATTTTTTCAAAGGGTGTTTGCTGTTTCTTGAACCACCCCTTTGAGTGCGATAGTCTAAGTCAGTTTCTTTTGTTGCTTCAACAAATCATTCATTCTTGCACTAAGCCGTGTGGCTTCTGGATCATGGCTAATGTGCAGTGTTCATGTTATACTCCAAAGCCCCGCTCTGCATGTTGTCTCTTGCAAAACGGCTAAGCACTTTTGTCAGTTTTGCTTCCATCTGGAATGCCATAATGTCTTTGTCAGTTACTCCATCCCCTGGCAATGTAGCTTGCAGTTTGCCAGATGTGTATTTTCTCTTCTCAAAGCGCCTAGAGGTCTCTTCTCCAGTGCACAGCGCTTTACTTCAGTTCACATCACATGGAGCATTGGAATGCAGCTTGCACAGCAATAGCGTTTCACTTCACTTCACATCACATCACATGGGAATGCGGTTTGCACAGTAATGTCTGTTGGAATGGGCAGCTGTCTTTTCTTGGCCCATTCACAGATGCATAGGTAAATGTTCAGATGTGATGTGCCCGTCTGCCATCCTGCATGAAGCCTTTGCTCCGTACCACAGTTTACTGGGCAAATTCTTTACTTCTGAACAGCTCTCTCTTTGCTCCCCCTTCCTCAGGAATGCAGGCATTGTTTATCTTTCGTGTGCACCTGGCAGCGCCATGAGCACGCAGCTTATCTCTTTTGCCTATAACTCTTATACTGTGGCGGCTTCAATGGGAAGCACTCGTTTCAGACAGTTCATCCAGATTAACTCTTTCTTGTACTGTTTCTGCTTTTGTTTGCCTTCACGCACCTCGCCCAAGACAGCTTCAAGGCACAAGCTCTGCACACACAGCAAGACTCTTGTTTTCAAAAGCGGCACTTTTCTTGTCATCAGATTCTACTCCATGTAATTTTGCAAAATGTCAAAGCGTCTTTTTTTTGCCTGTTTTAACCTGATTAATGTTCCATTTAAAACCATACGTTTTTTTCTTGTAATGTGCGATCTTTCAAGAGAACTCACAACCCATTAAATCTTTGTGCTATCTTATCACACACAGATGTCAATTCTGTTGTACCATTGCCAAACTATAACCACTCAGTTCAGTGCATTTAAAAAATAAAAATGCCATATTTAGTGCAGCTCCCTGCACGTTTTCCTGCAAGAGCAACCCACACTCTATTACTTGTGGGCTGTTTAATGTGTCAACAACATTTTTTCACCATGTATCACAGTCAACAGGTTACTATTTCCAAATCATACATCACTTATAAGGCAACAGCACAAATCCATGGCATAGCATGGGATCAAAAATACTCCAGGGGCAATTTAGAAAAATATAAATAGTTTTTTCCCCCAAACCACTGCAAACTGATTCTGCAAATTCAAATCAATACACAAGAATCGAAAATCCAAATAACATTCACTCACTTTCCTTTTTAAGTGAGTCTCTCACCCATTAAAAGCATGGCACAGCTTAAAATGCAATATAACCATTTTAGTGTGTTTCCTTTAAAACAGAATTCGCCACCACCAGCACATGGAATTTTACAGTTGCCAAAAGAAAAACAAACCCTTTAGGCTCTCAGCACAGATGTTACTCATTCTCCTAAGCATGGCTCCTCATTATTCAGGAATGCCAACATTCAAAAGCATACATCAAAAAAGCGAACCTTCGCCTCCGAACATTACAGCCCCCACTCGCTGGCACACTGGGGCTGAGTCAATGGTTAAATCACTATTCATAATTTGCATGTCAAATCCCTGCAATTATTTTTTCCCTGCCCTCATGACAGAATAGAGATGAGAACTCCGTCTCACTATGCATTCCAAATTACAACTTTAAACTGGGGAAACCGCATGATAAAATTCTTTTCTAATTGAGCATACATCTTTCTTAACCATTCATCGGAGTGCTTTAAACAAAGCCATTTCCCGCTCGTTTATCGCCTTGTACTCCCTGGCACCAATCCCATGCAATAAGTCAGTCACGACTGATTTACTGAAGGGAGTCTTAACCACACAAGCTATCGGCCATGGCAAGCCGACACAACATTGCTGCCTTTTTGAAGTCTCAGAGCTGCAGTGAGACCACCAAGGAAATGCGACAGCCTGCTCCCCACTCTACACTGTGTTCTCTCACACCATTTGTCATGTCAGCATGGCACTGCTCTTCACAAATCCCACAAAGCTGCCACCAAATGTCTTGATATGGGCAAAATCTTCCTCGGGGCCAGCCCTTTGAGAGCAAAAATACCCAATTCAGCCCAAAATACAGGTTCTATTGTGCTGAGCAGTGATCTCATGCTAGTGACAAATGACACTTTCAAAGTTTTAGCATATTTATTCTAAGGGAAGCAGGGATGTATTAACCCCATCTGCAAGCTCTAAAAGGCATGCACTCATAGCTTAGTGTTTATAGCGCTTAAGACTGGCTATCTAAGCGCTATATAGGTGCCATGATGTTCCAAACACTCCAAAAATACCTATTAGCTACATAGCTAGTGTCCCTCTCCCTGCCTGTCTATCAACAATGCATAATGTGACCTATTTCATACTAGGCCTGCATATCCCTTGTAGCTCACTACTGCATAATGGAAGTGCTACAACAGACTACTGTCAGCATTTTTAGCACATACTTTGAATACACTATTGGCTTTCAGCGGCTAATGCTGTCATCTAAAGCCCTGATTGGCAAGGTTGCAATTTCGTGTATCACTACATGACCTCAAACTATATCGCACCTTTTTGAATCAGTGCCGCATACACTTTTTGTGTCGTCCCACGGCCTTTCCTGATACGGCCACGAAAGCGGCTTTTGTTCTATCCCATCTAGCCAGTACCACAGCTACTTGGGCTAACCCGTTATTGGAGGCTGGTAGTCCTCTACTATTTGATTGTGATGCCTTGCTGGAGGCGATGGGTCGGGAATTCGATACTCGTTACAGAACCCAAGCAACTGAATTGGAATTACTGGCTATACAACAAGGCGATTTGCCCCTTCTGACCTATGTAGCCAAGTTCAATCAGCTGATTGCAGAAACGGGCTGGCCTCAGGATAAAAAGGCCTCACTGTTCTATAAGGGTCTATCTGACTCTCTTAAAGACACATTAGCTACCGTTCCGGTGCTACCAACGGCTTTCCACGAACTATTGGATCTCGTTCTACAGATTGATGCCCGGTGAGCAGAAAGGAAGAGAGAAAAAAGGGGTATGATGCCTGTTCTAGTTACTCCTTCTTTTGCCTCCTCAAATGCTCCTGAACCCATGCAAATAGGTGCAGTAAAGGGGCCTTTAGTGAAAGGGAGAGGAGACGTCTGAACAATCTCTGCTTCTATTGCGGATCTGCTGAACATTTCCTAAAAGCGTGTCCAAAGAAACCCAAGAAGTTGGGAAACGCCATGACTCGGTAGTAGATGGGGTTCTTCTACTGAGTCACACACCTCAGGACCCCGTATCGGTTAACCCAATCACGCTTAAAGCTTCTTTTCAGCCCATGTCAGGTACCTCTTGGATTGGGGAACCGATTCTACATTCAGGCGCCACCAGGAACTACATCGATCTCTCTTACACTCAGGAAAACGGTGTTACCTTCAATGCCAAAAGCCACCCGGAGGTTGTTAATGCTGTTGATGGAACATCACTCTTGTCAGGTTTGGTTACTGAACAAACAGTACCTTTGTCCATGACTACGTATTCCGGTCATACGGAAATCATTACCTTTGATATTATCACTGCACCTCAGTTTCGACTCATTTTGGGTTTACCTTGGCTTAAACGGCATAACCCGACTATTGAGTGGGACAAGGGGAGGGTTGTTTTTGATTCTACATTCTGTAGAAAACAGTGTCAAAAACATGAACACTCTGTTGAAAACCCCTGTCGTGCTCTCATAAACATCGCATCTTCAGTGGGTGTTTTGGTTGCTATGTCCTTGCCTCCAGAATACAATGTTTATCAATATGTCTTTGATGCTAAAGGAGCCGATGTTTTGCCACCCCATCGACCCTATGACTGCCCTATTGATTTGGTCCCTGGGGCTAAAATACCGAATGTAAGGGTGTACTCCTTAACAGCCAAAGAAGACGCCATCTTGAAGAAATACATCGACAAGGCACTCAGTACAGGTTTTATCCGCCCATCTCGGTCTCCTGCGGCCTCCCCCATGTTCTTTGTACCAAAGAAGGAAGGGGATCTTCGTCCGTGTATCGGTTATCGTGAATTAAATGCCATCACTGTTCAGAACCAATATCCTATTCTCCTGATCTCGGTTCTGTTAGATCAGCTAGGCAATTCCAAAATATTCACGAAACTCGACTTGAGGGGCGCCTACAATCTTGTTAGAATGAGCTCAGGGGATGAGTGGAAGACCGCATTTAAAACCAAATACTGTCTCTACGAGTACTGCGTCATGCCTTTTGGGCTGTGTAATGCCCCTGCTACTTTTCAGCATTTAATCAATGATGCGTTTCGGGGTCTCTTGGATACTTACGTGGTGGTATATCTAGATGACATCCTCACTTATTCTCCATCTTATTCAACCCACATTGAACACGTTTCTACGGTTCTCCAAAGACTTTGTGATAATCAGTTATATGTTAAACTAGAGAAATGCGTGTTACAGGTCACTTCTGTTGAATTTTTGGGATATGACATCACAGATAAGGGCATCCAAATGAGTGACGCCAAGGTCGAAGCAGTCTTAGATTGGCCGATACGTTCTAATCTTAAACAATTGCAATCATTCCTTGGCTTTGCCAACTATTACCGGCGTTTCATTAAGTCCTTTTCAAGCATCGTTGACCGTCTCACATCTTTGACCAGTTTGAAACATTGTTTTGCTGGAATTCTGCTGCTCAGAAAGCTTTCGAAAGTCTCAAGTCTTCTTTTACTACTGCTCCCGTCTTGATGCATCCTAACCCTGGCCTAGCTTTTGTGGTAGAGGCGTACGCAGTTGGCGCTATCCTTTCACAGCAGTGTAAGGACAACGGGAAACTATATCCAGTGGCCTTTCATTCTAGGAAACTCACTACCTATGAGTCCCACTACACTATTACAGAAAAGGAGCTATTGGCCATTCGGGACGCTTTCCTTGTCTGGGGCCACCACCTCCTAGGGACTGCTTTGTCAGTTCAGGTGTATACAGATCGCCGTAATCTTTTGGCATTACAGTTGGTGAAATGTACCACAGCCAGACATGCTCGTTGGCATGAGTTTTTCTCAATGTTCAATTTCCAAGTAACGCACTCCAAGGCTGATGCTCTTTCCAGGTTGCATAATGTCTCTCTGCCTCCCGTGGATGAACGTAACGTTGTTCTTCCTGCTCAGGTGGTATGTGCCTGTGGAATATACACTTTACGTTCTGCCTTACTCAAATGGGCTAAGACCAATCCAAAAACCAATCGTGAAATGAATTTAACATTGCTGCATGGCCTTCCATACCATAATGGAATGATTTATCTCCCTGACACAGAAACTCGCTCTACAGCTATGCATTGGTGTCATGATACAAAATTTTCGGCTCATCCTGGAGGTCGGAAAACTCTGGAGTTACTGCGCCATTGGTCGTGGTGGCCTCAGATGTCCAAAGACTTCTTGGAATACGTAGCTTCATGTGCTAGTTGCGCTCAGTGCAAGGTAGTCCCAATGAAACCCATTGGTTTGTTACAACCATTGCCGGTTCCCAAGGAACCCTGGATCATGATCTCAATTAATTTCATAGTTGAGCTACCTTGTGACCATGGTCATGATACTATTTGGGTCTTTGCCGACTATTTTACCAAGTTGGCCCTATTTGTTCCTTGCAAAGGGCTGCCTATGGCACCTGCTTTGGCCAAACTCTTCTTGCATCATGTTTTTAGGCCTTTCGGTCTTCCCCACATTATTGTTTTGGATCGTGGATCCCAATTCACGTCTCGTTTTTGGCATGCCCTGACAACATCCTAGGTCATCGAGGATTGTTTTTCCCCCGCTTACCACCCACAGACGGATGGTCAAACAGAAAGGTTAAATGCCACACTCGAACAATACTTAAGGTGCCTCACTGTGCAACATCAAGACTCATGGTTGTCCTTACTAGATATGGCTGAGTTCGCATACAGTAACTCAGTCCATACTTCTACGGGAACCTCACCTTTTTTCGCTATGTACGGACGGCATCCACGCACACTTCCCATACATCCGACCCTGTCTGCCTCCAGCCCTGCTGCCAGTGCGTGTTTGCGCAATCTAAACACGACTCGGGATAGAGTGTTCTCTCAGCTACAAAAAGCCAAGTTGCAGCAAAAAATACAGGCGGACTCCCATAGGGCTCCTGCATCCGCTTACAAGATGGGTTCCTGGGTTTGGTTGGCGACTCATCGGGTTACGTCTGTTATAATCCTGTAGTGGTACGTTTGAAGCTACCGGACAATTGGCACATCCATCCGGTATTTCATGTTTCTCTACTGAAACCTTGCCTTCCTTCTATGAGATTGCCCTTGCGTCCCTCCCCGCTCAACGTGCAAGGGTCTGATGAGTACGAAGTGAGCGGCATTCTGGATACTAAGGTTTGGAGAGGGGTTCGGCTGTATCTAGTGGATTGGAAGGGTTACGGGCCTGAGGATAGAACATGGGAACCTGCGAATAATGTCCACGCTCCTCTCTTAGTTTCTGACTTTTGGTCCCAGAGAGGGAGGTCTTCTTTGAGGTGGGGAAATCTCAAGATTAGCCCAGCACACCACCAACGCTCTCTGTTGGCCATACCATCAGGCAAAACCTCTCCAAGCTTTTCACAACGTTCAGTACCCCGTTTCACCCACAGC
The DNA here is from genome assembly GCF_040938575.1 of Ambystoma mexicanum. Lineage (NCBI taxonomy): Eukaryota > Metazoa > Chordata > Amphibia > Caudata > Ambystomatidae > Ambystoma > Ambystoma mexicanum. The sequence continues at coordinate 434,234,366 of NC_090929.1, forward strand.
CGCCTCATAACTCACACAGCATTGTTAGCATGGTGATTGTGGCATCCTATCCACGAATGCAGCGCTATTGTGTTCCGCAGGGGAGGAGTCAAGTGAGGTCGCGGTCACACGTTATAACGCTTCCGGGTTGCGCACTCGCTGCTTCTGATTTCGAATCAAGGCTAGTGTTTGCCCGAATCTTGCTCTTGTTCTTGACCCACCTTGCCCTTCATTTTCCTGTGTTAGCCTCCCTTGTGAACGACCTCGGCCTGCCTTTCTGACCTGTTTCTGCTTTTCAGATTGCCTTACCTTCATTTCTCGCACACTGCTGACTCCGGACCATCTAACAACCTGCTTCTGCTTTTCGGATTGCATTACCTTCATTGTTCGCACGCTGCTGACTCCGGACCGTCTAACGACCTGCTTCTGCCTTTTCGGATTGCATTACCTTCATTGCTCACACGCTGCTGACTCCAGACCGTCTACCGACCTGCCTTCTTTTCAGTTTACGAAACCTTACTGCTCGCACGCTGCAGCCTTTTACACACTAATGGTCTGCAATTAGGAGACTCACCTGGGAACTGCTGAAAGATACCAAAGTTCTCCTGATCAGCTTGGGTCTGGCTTCCCTTCCCTTACTGCCTAGAGCGAACCTGCACCACCCAAACTCCAAAGCGCCTGGACTAGAGACTGTGATTATTGGCGCAAAGGCCAACAGGTGTCCTCGTTTCGTCGGGGTAGCACCTTGGACTAGAGACTTGATGTTTCCACTTAGGCATCCTCATGCCGGCGGGGTTTAGGGCTAGGTTGGGTGGTGTATGATTTCCTCGGTAGTGTTTTTCCTAAAGACCCACAATCATATCCTTCTCACCTCATTGCACTCTTCTTGTTTTGGTATTTATGTAAATCTCTCGCATTCTTTCTGGTGCCTCTTTTTTGTTCTGGTTCTTGGAAGATTATTTTGTTCTGATATCACGTCTTTCCTCTTCTACAGTCAATGGTGTTTGAATACTCCAACTCTTCTACAGTCAACGGTGTCTGAACACTCCAACAACGGATGCAGTGATCCCATCTTTCGGCTAATTGATTCCTTTGTAGTTTGATTAGAAATACAAAGGGATACATTGGTAGGAAGAACTCTACAGCTACACTTCTAGTTCTTCTACCGGATTATCACCTCAGGACCAGCAGCCTGATAGGCAGTGGACTGTCATGGCGAACCTGCCTGTGCCATGCTAGTCATTTAAGGCATGCCCCAAGAGATAATTTGTGTCACGCTCTTTAAGTCTGCAGTGCTAATATGATTGAGGAGCAACTGTATCTAAGAAACTCCTCATGCTTGGTTTGTCGGCATGTAGTATAGGCCAACACCCCACCATCAGCACATTGGAATGCTGCATGAAAGAGGTCTGCTCTGCAGCACACCAACTGTACATGTCGGTTCCAAGATGGTGGACAAGCTCTTTGAGGTCTTGGTCCGTATCCCAAAGCAGTACTGCATGGCTGCATTTCCATCAGGAGCGCAAGGAAGTCAAATAAACCAATCACAGACTCAAAACTATTATTTCTCTCAGGGACACTCGCTCATGGTTAGCTAGTCCCAGAAGGAGGGTTTAGGGCTCCATGAAAGCAGCAAACCTGTGGCATTCATGTGGGTGTTAGGAGTTGGCGAGTGAGGCACAGAGTCTTTAGGAGAGAGGAGGCTATTGCAGTGACAAGACAAGACCTGGCAGACCTCTGGAGCAAGAGGGGTGGTGGGAGACTGGGAGAAGAGAATGCCAGGAGGAAAGCTGAAGGGAACATCAAGGGAAATTTGGAAGGCAATGTTAGGAGGAGGTTGGGAGATTTTATCAGGAAGGTGGTGGAAAGACCATTGGAGAAGAGATGGACAGGATTTGTGAGGAGTAGATTTGGAGAATATATATGGCGTATGGTGGAGAGAACTTTGGAGAGGTGATGGATGAAAGTGTAGGGAGAAACATTGAAGAAGTTAGCAGGAGTATGATGAAGAGAACTTCAGAGAAGAGATTAACCAGAATTGTCAAGAAGTTGGAAAGAGTTATGAGGTGGAAGGAGGAGAGGCCACCAAGGAAAGAGTCAGATGGAATATTACAAGGAAGATGGAAAGGAGTACAGTTGTGGAGGTTGCAGAACAGCTTAACTCTAAATCTAGAGAGAACCTCAAGAAAATGGTTAGGAGGACTGTTGCCCTTGAGGCTGGTGATAGATGCAAGGAGGTAGAAAAGGAGAGACAGAAGACCGGAATGGCAGAGAGAGGAAGAGAAAAAAGGCTCCTTAGGAACACAATTATTGTGAATCATTTAGGGGGAAGACAAGGGTGGGGATTTGGGAAACAGGGCTGTAATTTGGAGACAAGGAGGAAGTGAACAAAAGATAGTAGAGACTCCCTTCCTTGGAGGTAGAGTCAAGAAGGTGCAGAAGGAGAGACATGAGAGTGGAGGAGGAGAGCAAGGAAGAGGAAGAGATCCCCAGATAGGATTTTGTGTTTTATGGCTCATCAAGGAGTTAGAAGAGGCTGGAGTTTATGGAACCAATACAAGTACCCTGAGAAGAAGAGATGGTGAACAAGAAAAAAGCAGGGAGGCTATATGGGTTAGTCGCTGATGGACTTTCTAGGGATTTTTCAGCCTCCCCAAGCCCCAGCTCTACACCATTGATGGCTTTGCACATGGGCCTGGAAGACCTTTTGTATTTTGTGTTCATTCGAAGAACAGGTATGTCAAGTTTGAGCTGAAATGACTTACAATAACACATTTACAGTTGGCAGCTGCAATCCCGCAAGGGATGCCTGTACAATAGCACAAAGATGAGAACAAGTGGTGAGCTAGTTTATGTAAAAAAAAGAAAGCGGCACATATTGCAGGGACACAACAAACAGAAAAATATATATATGATAAAACAGGTGACTTGCAAAGATAACATTAACCTTAGAAGGCAAGTGCTTCAAACTCGAGTACTATTTAAATCTACAAAATTACATTGCTAAGCATCACTAGAGGCAGTGGTAGGGTCAGGTAAGGATGGTGGGGGTAAGGGGTGTGGCTGCTTCGTCTATAGCATGTAATTGAAGTTGAAGCCGAGCATTGAAGAGATCCACATTTGGGCTTGCTTTGATTGTGATGGGCAGTGGGTTCCAGTGGAGAATGGCAGGTATGGAGAAAGAGCAGAAGCGAGATGGGGCACGGGGAGGAATGGGATAGTGAGGTTGAGTGCAAAGGAGGATCGGAGGGAACAATATAGTGAGTAAACTGAGATACAAGCAGACAGGAACTGAGAAGCAAGACCATTGATAGCTTTGCAGAGTAGGAGAAGGAACTTGAAACCTTGCGAAACCTCTGTGTACCATCCCCAAACCGATGGCTTGGTAGAAAGATTCAATAAAACCTTAAAACTGATTCTACGAAAATTGGTAGACAATGATGGGAAAGACTGGGACCGAATGATCCCATTGGCACTATTTGCAGTGAGAAACCCCCCACCCCCATCTTCCACAGGTTTCTCTCCCTTTGAACTGCTCTATGGAAGAGAGCCAAGAGATGTCCTGAACCTGGTCCAGGAAACCTGAGAAGAACAAGAGGAGGCCCCTATTCCCAGCTCGCAAACCGCTACCCGAATACGAGAACATATGAAGTTGGTCCAAGACTTTGTTTGTACTCATATGGAAAAAGCTCAGAGCCAACAAAAAGCCACTTATGACAAGAAAGTGAATTTAAAATCATTCTCCATAGGACAGAAAGTACTGGTCCTCTTACCAACCTCAGAGAACAAGCTTGTCTCCAAATGGCACGGACCTAATGAGATAGTAGAACGAACAGGAACCTGTACTTATAGAGTAGCCCAACTGTATAGAAAGCAGAGAATACAATTATATCACATAAATCTCTTGAAAGAATGGAAAGAGAACCCGTCAGCCATCCATGCCAAAGTACTAGCCAGCTGTCATGCGGCGCATTCCTACCTGGCGTCTGTGGCCCGATTCCGATTACACACATCCTAATTCCTGTCACGTTTTCCGCGCTACGTCCACTTAGCGGTCCAGTCTTTTTCCGCTCAAGTGAACGTAGCGTTACTTAGCCACGCCCTATCCTCTGTTCTGTGCGTTGCAACCCTTCACGGTCAGCTGTGTTTTTCCTTTGCTGCCACGGTTTGCTATATGCTGTTATTCTGCTCCGCGGAGCTTTTTCTCTCTCTTTCTTCTTTCCCCTCCTCATTCCACTTGGGTCCCGTTTCCCGGGACCCCCCTTCTCTCTCTCTCTCTCTCTACTACTTTTTTTTTCTTTTGGTTCACCGTCCTGTTTGCCTGCAGTTATCCGCTTACCTGGAGTAGGAGCTCTTGTATTTTCCCTGCTCTTCCTGTTTTTCTGTTATACCTTCTCCGCATCCCATTGCTGATATCTGCTATTCCAACCTCAATCAGGATACCCACCTGCCTTTGTGATTCACTGTTTTTTTTTTTGCCTATACTTGGCTTTTTTCCCCTTTCCGGTCCCTCCTGGGAGGGGGTCACGGTCAGGGCGTTTCTATCGCTCTCACTGTGGCTTCTTCTTGTGGGAGACATACACAACAAAGAAAAAAAGAAAAGGACTACAGAGCACATCGAACTCTCAGCCCTATCGAAGAAGACTCTTCAACAGGTGAGGAGGTGGAGGAGGGAAGCGGAGCTTTTGACGCCCTAACAGTGGAGTCTGCTGACACCTGCCTGGTTCCCGAAGACATAGATAACTTTGATTTAATTCCTTCCGAAGCTATCTACTCAACACCAAAAAGATCTAAAAGATGTAGTAATTTCATTTCCCAATGTAGTCTCAGAAATACCAGGAAGAGTAAAAGGTACATACCACTATATTAGAACACCTAAAGGTAAAGTGGTAGACTTAAAACCATATCGACTCCCAGAAGCCGTAAACAGATGGGGATCGAGGAAGTCAACAAAATGTTGAAAGACAACATTATAGAGCCCTCGACAAATCCATGGCCTTCTCCTATCATGTTGGTCACTAAACCTGACCATTCCTGGAGATTCTGTATTGACTTCTGTCAAGTTAATGCCATATCAGAGTTCGATGCCTATCCCATGCCACGCATCGATGACCTAATTGATAAACTCGGAGCAGCCACCTTTCTATCTACCCTAGATTTAACCAAAGGGTACTGGCAAGCTGCCGTATATGGAAAATACTGTATTTTCAACGCTGCTAGGATTATTCCAATTTAAAGTCCTCCCTCTCGGTCTACACAGTGAACCAGGCACTTTCCAATGCCTCATGGATCAAATCCTAGAACCCTATTCTGATTTCTGTGGTGCATATATTGACGATATCGTCATTTATAGTAAGACTTGGGAGGACCATCTCTTCCATCTTTATACCATCATGAAAGTCCTCAGAAACGCTGGCCTAACAGCTAATCTAGCAAAGTGCAGATTGGCACAATCAGCCGTAAAATAGCTTGGCTTTTCCGTAGGGAACGGGAATGTACAACCTCGGCATGAGAAGGTAAAAGCTGTCTTAGATTCATCAACTCCTAAGGCGAAAAGAGATCTTGGGGCTTTTCTCGGGTTAATAGGATACTACCGAAGTTTTATCCCTAACTTTTCAGACCAAACAGCCGGGCTGACAGATAAACGTAAGAATGCCGAACCCAAGAAACTTCATTGGAATGATAAGGATGATATATGGTATAACACCTTGAAGCAGACGCTGTGTCAGAACCCAATCCTAAAGGTAGTCAACTTCTCTAAGGAGTTTGTCTTAAAGACAGATGCCTCCCTTACAGGGTTAGGAGCCGTCCTGTCCCAGGTTTGCGATGGATTGGAACATCCCATATTATTCACCAGCCGCAATCTGTTCCCACTTGAACAAAATGACTCTGTGTTGGAACTGGAGGACCTGGCCATCAAGTGGGCCATTATCCATCTTAGGTACTACCTAGTGGGACAAAAAAAAGCTCACACTCGTTACAGGCCACTCACCCCTAGTTTGTATTAGCCGATGCAAAGACTCTTACCCTCAGGTCATGCAATGGCTTCTAGAACTACAACCCTATTGTTTCACTGTGCAACACCTAAAAGGAAAAGACCTGTGAAATGTAGATTTTCTTTCCCGGTTCCGCTGTGAAACAAATGTGGCTACATCTCATGGAGGAAGAGTATGTGAGAAACCTGAAGGTGTCTCCCTAGCTAGTTCCCAGGGATCTGTCATTCAGATGGCCAGGACACGGCCATCGGTGTTGGATCCCGTTCCTAGGGGTGGACCAGTGAGGGAGAATCACCTGGATGGGGGCTCCCTGAGGAGTGAGAGTGGGACACTGACGGGTGAGACGTGGTATCCCCCTTCTTTCAACACTTTTTCCCTATCCTACCACGTAGGATATTCCAAAACACTGCCACCCCTTTTCCGACAGGAGCACTTTCGTACAACACGAAAGACAACAGACTAACACCAGAGCCGTTTACCTGACATGTCCCATTACAAGGGTCCGGCAAAGTCAGGCAACTGACCAGAATCACACACAAATGACGGCCCTTTCCCTTCCCATAGGGATAAAAGGTGGAACACAAGAGCACAGGGCAAGCAAGACAGACCGCACAACGTGAGTGCTAACTCAGCACAGCAGTTCAAGAGCAGAAAGACAGCGCATACTGAGATGGTGCCAAGGAGAGAGCGACCTTGCCCTTTGCGACCAAGGCGTGTGAAACCTCTGCATATGGAATCATAAGATCATGAACAATAGCCAGCAGATGTCAACGGTACACAAGACCCTCCTGCGCTGATTATCTTGCTGAGGAGAGACGCTTGTCCCTGTGATACCAACCTTGACTCCAAAGAGGAAGAAGTAAAGCGGTTCATCAAGACCGGTGAGTCGAGGCGAGAGTCGATGAGAAACCGAACTGTGTTGAACGAAAAGTAGAAAACAGCTAAATTTGGACTGTGAAAGGGGAAAAACAGCAACAGAGGAGTACAGCACCACGTGGGTGCTCACGCATGAAACTCTGGGCGATTACTAGATGGTAGAAAGTAGTTTAACCAGACAGCTTTGGAAAAAGGCGAAAAGAGGTCAAAGTGGTCCTACCGGGGTCTTGTAAAATCCTCTGTACCGTCGAAAGTCTTTGACCGACAGATGATTGTGAAGCTAAGGGAAATTAATCTTGCTTGGTGAAATTAGCACATGAACAGTATGAAGCAAAGTTTGGAAAGCGAGAACCCAGAATAAGGATGCTAATAAGAAGGGGCGAAGTCTAAAGTCTCAGTCTCATATAGTGTGTTGGCAGGAGTGAACCCAACCGAGGGATGTGCACAGTGAATTGTTTGAAAAGACATTAAGATTCTTAAATGCAAGAATCATGAATGTAAGACATGGGTAAGTGGATTGTCCCCCTTGGCATTTGGATCTGAGTCCGACCGAGGGAGATCCAGGGGTGAAAAGTTATCACCCAAAGCCCATTTGGAAAGGAACTTTTTGTTTGTCTGTTTAGTTGAATACATAGGCCCTTGAAGGAAAGAGACTTTTTTATTGAAAAGAGACTTAAACATCAAAGAACCTGATAGCTGGAACGGAACTGCTCGTGCTGGGAAAGATTGAGCATGTACAGTGCTCAGGAGATCCACGTGTGTCCCGTGCTCAAAACATGAGGAAGGGAGACCCCTGGCAATCACATCCTGACTTATTATTTGTGAACACTTCTTTCTTTATTGAAAACCCTATCCCACACTCTTTCTGTAATTAGTTGTAAGGATTTGGCAATAGCTTTCTTTTAGTATAGGCCTTTTTTCTTTGACAACACACCACAAGGACTGACTTATTTTTCATTTGATGGTCAAAGCTTGCTCCCATCTTAGATTTAGGTTAGGCGTTTTTCCACCCTGCATTTACAGTTTAATAAACACCCTCGAACTGTGATCACTTGTGTCTGTCTTAACTGTTGCCACCATGAGTTCCGTACAGTAGTGAATCTTGAGTTATTTGGGAGGTTTCTCTGAAGTTTTCCTCTATGTTTTTATCTTTGTACTATTCATTGTTTTCGTTGAGATATTGAAGAGCCTGTCTAACTTTGTTTAAGTCGACTAGTTTTTGCCAAATCATTTTGTCCTTTGTTGGTACACCATTAACTAGATCAATCAAAGATTGGTATTTTGGCCGTTGTACTCGATTTTCTACATTTTCTTTAAGATCTAATGGCAAATGTACTACTTTGCCACAAATGCCTTTTAGTACCTCAGATGGAGGCAATGTGGCTGTTTTTGGTTGGAGGCGTATTATAGCTTGAAATGGGTGTACTGTTTGGATTATAATGGTCTCTTACAAGTTACGTTGTTGGAGAGCCTTTGGAAGTGGGAATATTAGTGATAGCACATGATGGCATTTGGTTATTGCCAAGCTTTGTATTGCAGTATGTGCAAATTATTGAGGGGTCAGTTATTTTGTAATTAATTTTCTGTTGTTAGATACCCTGCCTTCTCTTCCTTCCTCCTCTGCCCATCCTCGGTCACCTCCAACACTTCCACAGGGTGTACCTCTGGCCTGTACCCCTCCCAGAAGTCCTTCAAATGTGGCAACCTGCTCCACATCGCTACTCTCAACTCTCGTTCAGCTGTCAAACACTCCTCTGACATCTGCTGTCTCCTGGAAGAGCTTGATTTGGATGTACTCGGTCTCACCGAGACTTGGTTCACAGCCAGCTCTTTCACGAGTTTCAACACTCTCCTTCCCGATGGCTACAAGATCCTCTCTGAACCCAGAACCAACCGTCCCAGTGGGGGTGTAGCCTTGAATTTCCCAGAGTGGATCCCTGCTTCTATCATTCCAATGCAGCACTACTCCTTTGAATGCTTGGTCTGCAGGCTCTCTATCTCTCCTGTCCTTTCTCTCACTCTGGCCACTATCTAAGGGCCACCTGGTCAGGTCACCCTCTTCCTCTGACTTTTCTTCCTCGCTCCTTGCCACTACCTCTCAACTTCTCCTCCTCAGAGACTTAAACATCCACCTGGAGGCTACCAGCCCTTCTTCAGCACTCTTTCGCTTTCTCTGCGATTCTCTCTCTCTATATATTCTTCCCTCTGACCCAACACATTCTGCAGGGCACACCCTGGATGTTCTGATCTCCTCACACCTTCCCTTCTCTAACCCTCTCACCACTCCTCTATCTTGGAGTGATTGTTTCCCCTTTCTTCCCACCTCTCTCTCTCTTCCCGCAGGTCAAGCCGACTCCAGCACTGCCACCTACCTTCCTGGTCATTCAACCCATGAAGCGTGTCATTTGAGGCTTTCACTGCTACTTTCTCTCCTACTCCTGCACCTTTGGCTGACTCACACCCTGACACCCCCCACTAACCTTCATTCTCTACCTCTAACACTTTGGATGTCCTGGCCCCTGTCATGCGCATCTGCTTGAAGCCCAAATCCAAGTGCAACTCTTCATACGATTCCAATCTCGCCACCCTTAAACGCAAGTGTAGGGTGGCGGAGAGGAAATGGAGGGCATCGGGTGCACCCCCTGGCAAACTGGCCTGCTTCAAAGGCAGTACAGACACTATGTCCTCTCTAAGAAGAGAGCCTGCATCCAGGCCTGCATCTCTGCGGCATCTAACAACTCGGTCAAAATCTGCAAGGAGCTGACTAATCCTGCTGCAGTCTCTACCTCTCCTGTTCCCTCCCAGGCTCTCTGCACAGCCTTGGCCTCTCACTTCACTACAAAAACTCAGGACATCCTGTCCACCCTCTCTTAGTCTAGCTCCTCTTCCTCCTCCTCTACCAGTCCTTGCCCATCTGAGGCTGTCTCTCCTCCTCCCTTCTCCTCCTTTCCCCTGTTCACCCCTGACAATGTTTCTAGACAAGTCTGATCTACGCACCCACTTCTAAAGAAGCCCCCGGACGATCTTTCCTCTCCAGCTAACTATCGACCGATCGCCATCACTCCTTTCCTAGGCAAACTCTTGGACATGCTGGCCGGCCATCTCCCAGCTTAATCTACATACTGAATCTTTTGGTTGCCTCCATGACCGAAAGTCTGGCTTCAGAGCTGCCAGAAGCACGGAAACTGCTCTGCTGAATACCCATGAAGACTTGCTCTCCAATCTTGACTCTAATCTCCCTTCTGTCCCCATTCTCCTCGATCTATCCTCTGCTTTTGACATAGTCAACCATGTCACCCTTCTCAATCGACTCAGCCGACAACCTTTGCAAGTTAAACAAAAGCTGAAAATACTATTTACGTCTGCTTAATCACATCAGACCATTTGTGAATGAAAAGAACAGCGCTACTATTGCCTGGGCCATTATTCTATCCAGGCTGGATTATGGAAACACAGTAATGCTAGGAGAAAACAAAGGTTGCATCGCAAGATGTCGGATCATCCGAACAGTGCAGTGAGAATCATTAGGAGGAGAACCAGAAGGGAGCATATAACTTCAGACAGAAGAGCCCTGCATTGGCTGACAATTAAGGAACAGATTACGTTTAAGACCATGACCATAGTCCACCAATGTATCCATGGGCAATCTCCAGCCTATTTGAAAGATCATATCTCCCCTTACATACCTGGCCGATCGCTGAGATCTGAATCTAGGGATCAGATCATCTGCTCAGCTTTCAAATGCACAAACAAGCTAGGTAAATATTTTCTGGTAAAAGCAGCCCAAGCATGGAATGGACTACCGAATGCAGTCAGATTAGGGAGTAACTATCTGGCTTTCCGGAAGGCCCTGAAGACAATCAAGTTAAAATAGCTACAGCAGTTCCCCAAGGTTAACCAAATAAGTACCTAAAAAAAAAAAGGATATTCTTTCGGGTGACCCACATCCCCCTCAGCCGGGCTCAGATCCCTTTTTAAACACAATTAGTCTCCCTCAACCGGCTCGGACCAATTTCAATCAAGTATCAAAGACTTTTGAATGTGCACAGGGTTTAGCTTGACCCATTACAGGACAACTTTGATTTTCCAATTCCTTCTCTTTAGGTTTGTTCCCTTTGGGTTTGACTATCTAACAGACCGGACCATTCTGTTTACGTTATCTATCTTCGCTTCAAAGTTCAGTCACTCATTTAGTGCATTAATTATGTTTGCATTACGAGCCACATGCACTGCATGGACTGTCCTCTTCAAATTCCTTTATACAATTTTGCCGCTTGCAACCTTGGGTTCCAGACAGCCCGGGTTGGTATTGGTCTCCCCAACTTACTGGCTGTGCTGCCTTCAATAGCTTTTCTTTGTTGTAGCAGCCAAGGACAGTACCATGGTGTCAAATGCTTCTCCCCACCTTGACTATCGACGCAGGAGAGCCCCTGGTACCTCGACACACAATGCAGGAGTCTTCAGCTTTTATTCCAGGTTTTACGCTTTCTAATCTCGAAGGCTCATAAAAGTTACAGCCTTTTAGTGAAATGGTTAAGGGCACTTCCTTTGTACTCCGCTTCGGTCTTGCCATATTTCGGCCTGTTTTAAACTGCCATCTTGGAACTGCTTCTTCCTTGTGTGCTTTGCCTCGCTCAGAGTGTTCTTTCGTGCTCCGCCTTTTATCTGTGTGGGGAAGTGTGATGGAAGTCAGGTGTGTGTAATGATCAGTAACTGCCTGACCCTGCCTGACCATTGTGTTGGGACATGTCATATATACAGCTCAGGTGTTTTCCCTCACAGTGAGTTGTCCATGAGAAAGTGTTTGTGTTGGAAAAAGGGGGGTTGAATCCCTAAGTATCCTACCTGGTAGGATGGGATAAAGGTGTTATAGGGAAGAGGCTACCGCATCTCACCGTCAGGTGTCCCACCTCCACTCCCTGAAGACCCCTCCATCCTGGTGATCCTCCCGCACTGGTCCACCCTGAGGAACTGGATCCAAAAGCGATGGCCATGTGCTGACCACCTGGATGACAAATCCCCTGGGACTAGTGGGTGGGACACCTTCAGGTTTCTCACAAGTCCAACTTGGGTCTTTCATCTCTTCTATTTCTGTCTCTACTTGTTGTATTCCCCAGGGGTCTAACCTCTCTCCCTGGCTCTTCAACCACTTCCTGGCACCTCTTGCCCAGCGCATCGCTACTGGGTCTGTTCCAATTTTCAATGTTATGTGGATGGCACTCCGCTCTCTTTCAGGCTCCCCTCAGTCACCTCTGCTTCTTCTCTTATACCAGACAGTCTGGCCGCAATTCAGGAATGGTGTGCCACCAATGATCTCTGCCTTAATGCTAGTAAGACTGAGATCCTCCTCATTGGGACACCCACTCCCTCCTTTCCTCTCTCTCTCTCTGGCCGCCCACTCTGGGCCCTCTTCCTGCTCCTTCCTGTGAGGCTAAGAACCTTGGTGTCATCTTCGACTCCACCCTCTCCTTTTCTCCTCACATCTCTGTTGTCTCTAAGAAGTCAAACGATCAGCTGCACCTCCTCAGAAGTTTTCTTCCTTTTCTCACTTTTTCCCAGAAGCTCACTGTCTCCAGAGCTCTGGTCCTCTCTAGGCTGGACTAATGCAACAGCTTCTTTCTAAATCCTCCCGCCTCTACTCTTCAACCTTTACAAATTGTCCTTTGCCTCAAGCCCAGGAATTGTGTCTCTCCAGCTCTGAAATCTCTTCACTGGCTCCATGTGTCTTCAAGGGTCAAGTTCAAGACCCTCTGCAAACTCCACAAGGCTTTCTGGGTCCTGGGACCTCTCTACCTCCAACTTTCTCTTCCAAAACATCTTCCTTCTCGAGCTCTCCGCTCATCCACCTTCAACTCTCTGAGGGTCAGGCACTTCTCCAAGCAGAGAGATGGGGCAGATCTATCTCCTCGGCTAGGGCCTCCCTCTGGAACAGCCTCCCTGCCTCTCTCAAACTGAGCAGAACCACCTCCGGTTCTGGAAGCAATTGAAGACCTTCCTTTTTGCTTCCACTTTCTCTCTTCCTCTCCCCTGCTGATACATCTGACTGCTAAGCGCACTTGTCACCTGGTACCCTCTGAACTCGGGCCTGGGCTCCTGCATGTCCAGTTGCCCTCACCCTGCTTCTGGGCTCCCCAGCACTTAAGGGTCTGTATCAGCAACCCTACAGTCCATTCTCTCTGCACTTACGAGCCATCCGCTGACTGCACTTCAGAGTTAACTGCACTCCCCCTTCTGCTCTCCCATGGCACGTCTCCCCTTCCCTCTTCCCTGCACTTGCGCGATCTGAAAGACACATGGCCTAGTAAGATCTTTGTTTCCCCTCCTCGTCTTGTCGAACCTAGAAACACTTATCATATCATATAAAGCTAATTGGAACCATTGGGATTCCTCATTGTCCTCTGCTTTGTAGGCAAAATCTACTATTTAAGTGCTCTTTTTATAAAAGGGTCTGTGACAAGAGACACATACTTGGTCTGGTATTTCAGCAGATGTGTTTTAAAACTTAGCTATTTCTTTTTTGTTCCTGTTTGTTGGAGGTTGGTGTTTTTGAGGTTTTCAATAATGTTTTCTGAAGTTACTAAGTTTTCTAAGTCAACTTCAGTTCCAAAATATTTACTTTGGATGTGCTCTATTTCTCAAAGTTCTTTGGCTGTTCCATGTAGGAGAATGTTATTCACATTTTGGAGTTCTAGAGCAGGACTTTTTGCATAGTGCAGTCTGTGCAAAAGATTTCGTAAAGCAGAATGGTGCATTGCTAACATTTTTATGTGGCAAAATGTGCTTTTGCAAGCAGGTCCTGAAATGCAGGCCAATGCATGTCCTTGCAGTCCAGTGTGGCTGTGCACAAGTCTATGGTTTGTAAAGTTTTCATTCTAATTTTGTCTTTTAGTTTCATATAGTCATTGAGGAATTGTCGTAAAGATTTGAAGGATTGTTGGTGTACGTTACATATTGAGCTGCATGTCCATTTGTACACGGGATGTTTTTTTTTTTGGGCGAAAGGAACATTTGTTTCAAAGTGTGTTGGTCAAGTATTTTCTAGGGTATGTTTTGCCAGAATGGTGTCTATACCTTAGCCATCACTGTCTTTGGCAATTGTTTTTTTTGTTCTTGTTCATAAACCTCTTCATTGAAATATGGCTTTCTGCTGCTTGTGTGAATCCATTCATCTTCACAGAAGTTTTAAAAGGTATCTATATTGACATTGCGCATGTTTAGAAGTACTTTGTGTAATGTATTGATTCAGTTAGTTAGTGGTTTCAATTTATTTAAAATCAATATAAACAGCGTTCTCTATAGTAGAAATGCGCTGTCAATTAGAGCTTTGAGGATTAGTCTATCGTGACTTTTTAGCTGTCTTTATAAGATTGTGAAGAAGTCTAGGGTAGAACATTTATTGTAAACATATTTTTGGGGAATGCTTTACTGTGGCTATGTTAACATTGGTAGATATAGTGTTAGGTTCGTTAGTAGGTCTGCTTATGCTTCTACATCTTTTTACTTGTAGTGGTAACTGGTTTAGTTTTGTAGAGTGAGGTTACTATCTGTTTTGTTTTAATGTGTTCTATATATTGTTTTAGAGGTGGGTGACTATATGACTTGCTTTTATTCTTATGTGCTCTATTTCTTCTTTGTTTTCTACCAAGTTGGTCTTTAGTAGGCATTCTGTTCTGTCTGTTGGGCAAAAAGAAAGTTTGGGTTTGAAAGTTGTGAAATGTGTATGCATGTATTGTGTATGGCTGTGATTGTAGAGATGAATAGAGTGCTGTGTGATTGTGTAGTGGAATGATAGGTGTGGTTGGGAAGTTGGTAAGAGTCTGTACAGGTGTGATGGGCTTGGGTTAGTGAGTAAGGGAGTGGTGGTGTAATTGCATACGTAGAGACATTATGATGTTTTGAGGAAGACAGTGGTTCTTATAATGGTGTGATTTAGTGCATAGGTCTTAGGGTTGTGTGGGTGTAATGGAAAATTAGTGAGGAAGAGTGTGTATGTGTGGCAATGTGTGATAGTCATTTGGAATGCAATGGGCCTCATTACGAGTAGCGCGGTAAAAACGGGGTCATTACCGGCATGACGGAACGAGTGGGTCCGTGCTCGTATGACGGCACTAATAGCGGGTAATTACGAGTGCGCGAGCACGCGCGAACCCCCATGTCGGTAATGGCCATACCGGCATGCTGCTAAAGGCCCTCCAACCCCCCGATAGCGCCATCACGGGACCCGCCGATACCGCCACTGCCTAGGAGGAACCCCTAAACACCGACCCGGTAATACCAACATGCTGTCATGATGCCTACCCCCGGAACACCAGGCCAGGCCCAGCACCCCCGGGAGCAGGCATCACGCCCCCGGGTAAAAGCCCAGCGGCCCTTTATAGGGGCTCTTTGGACTCTGTCCTGGCGCCGTTGGCGCCAGGCTCATGTTGGACATAAGTCCTGGCGCCATAGGCGCCAGGCTCATAAGGGGAAGTGTTTGGTGCACTTACCTGAAGCAGACCATGCTGCACACTCACCTGATGCAGACCATGCTGCATGAAGAACCAAGCCAAATGAGGCTTAGGAGGGACTATTTTTCTGAAGGAACTATTTTGTTACTTGGGTGGGGCTGTGGAAGAATACTCACCTGGAACTTCTTCCAAGGCTATTTAAGCCACACCCGGACAGCCACACATGCTTCGCATTGTACTGCATCCCAGCAGCTGAACGCTCACCGTGTCTGCTCCTGCACCTGGACTCCAGCCACACCCGCCTCGAACCTGGAACACCTGTAAGGGAATAAGAGAAGAGAAAGGTGAAAACCAAGAACTATTTCAACCCTCTTACCTGCATCCGGAATCTTCACGCGCGCATTCCTGAAAGAAGACTTCCATTTAAAAGCACTGCGTTGCTCGCTGCAGCGCCGCGCTTCACTCACCTGTTCCCGAGACGCCGCCCGGCTCCATCGCGGCTCTCAGTGCCGGTCGCCATATCTCTGCACCGCACCTAAGGGAGAGAAGAAGAGACAAAAGGTGAGCAAGGGAACACAAGAGGAAGGCCGGATTTTCAGCCATATTACTTACCGGCTATTCTTGGTGAGCCATTCCGCATCTCGGGTCGGCGCCACATCTCTGGCAGGTACCGCACCCCGGCCCCTATGGGGAAAGGACAAAAGACATTACTGGGGAATTATAAAGACATTTAGAGGGGTCGCCCTCATCACTAACTCACCTGATTTTACCCCGGCAATTTAACCCCTCAACGCATCGCCTTTGTTCTGCACCTGAAATAAAGGACAGAAAAAGACAACATAAAAGGAGGCTCACACTTGAACTTTTGCATCTTCATACTTACGGCGTATCGCTCAGTAAAGTCAAGTGGATTTGCCAGCGCCATTCTGAAAACCAGTGAAGTAACTGGACAAACGCGCGCCCCTGCACCAGAAGCAGGATAGAGAGTTCATCCTTCCAAACCATAAGGTGAGCTTAAACCGGGGGTTTTGGAGGAAGTCAGAGGAGAACGAAGGGGGGAAAGGGGGGAGCAAGCACATTATTCAGGAGACAGTTAATCCCCTTTCTCATCTGCAGAAGGATATTCCTACGGGCCAGACAAGCAAGATTTGGGGGTCCTGTTCAATTGGTGGTCCGAATTCTGCGCATCACGCTTGAAGAGGCCATAGCAACCCAGACCAGACCAGCGCCTCCGTGGGAGCCAGGTGAGCGTTACACATGCTAATACCGGGCTCGTAAAACCGGACCCGGAAATAATGTCAATGCGACGGAACGGGAAATGGGCCGGCGGCTATCTTTAAAAACACAATCCATTGCAATCCTCTCAAACCACCAGTTGATTCGTGGAGAGCTCTGTGGCAATATTCTGAGGATGTCCAAGGCTACCCGGAAGACCACCCCCCGGCTTCGGAAACAGCGTTTCTCTGATGCTGAATTGAATATGTTAACGGACACTCTTGCTGCACATGCAGACCTCATTAAATCCCATGACATGAAGCGTGAGGTCCAGCAGAAGAAAAAGGACAACTGGCAGGAGGTAGCCCGCAAGGTGTCGTCTGTGGGGACACCCCACATACTGTCAGGGACTGCCGGAAGAGGTGGGATGACCTCCGCTTGAGAGTCCGCAACATCATGGCAAGCAACAGGAGGCCGGCCATGGCCACAGGCGGGGGTCCCCATTCTCCTGCAAAAATAATGCCCTGGGAGGAGACCTCAAGCAGCTTCATAGATCCAGAGTCCATCGAGGGATTCGGGGAGATGGAGATGGGTGCGGCATCATTCCCAAAAGGAGGTGAGTGACCCTGCAGATCCCTGTAGGGGAAACCATGACGTAGCACAAGTGATGTGTAAGAGAGTCTAGGCAAGGCACTGCATGTCCCAACACCCACATTAACATATCCAAGTCCAGATTGCGGGCCAAACCCTGCCAGACAGAAATGCATGCTCAGTGCCAATCCCATAACCAACACACGGCCAATACACCTGGACCGTGCCCATGTAACACATCACACAAACCCCAAATCAACGCCATGCCACCTGCCATGCAGTGAATGCCAAAATGCCCCCTCAGAACACCCTGTGTGACACACCTGTAAGACATGAATGCATGATTGAATGAATATTGAACAGCATAATTGTATGCTTCTGGCATGTAACACCATCACTGATGCCCTGCATCTCTTCTACCCCCCAGGCACCAATGAGGAAGATGGCAGGCAAGACAACACCGCAAGGGCATCCACGTCCCACTCAAAGAAAAGTGCTACCGCCACCACCCCCTCCGTGGCAGCCAACAGGCCACACCCACAGCCAGTGTGCCTGACCGAGCCGACACACACCCAACAACACCTGCTGCCAGTGTGCCTGACACACTTCAGACCCAGCAGACCACACCCACAACAGTTGAAGGGGAGTCCCTACATGCACCGGCCACCACTGAGGCTGACTTGAATGGCAATGTGGACCAGGAGAGAGTCACAGAAGTGACATGTCCACGCAGCCCAAGCCCCGTGTCCACCCCCCGACCCCCTATATCGAGCCCTCACCCACCTACAGCAGTGCTGATCCCTGCCTCCATGACTCAGACCTGAGCACCATCGAGGAGGACAGCACCCAAAATGCAGGCCCCGTGAGTGCACCACCCACCACTCCAGCTCCCACCAACACCCTCGAGTCACGTCTGTCGAGGGTGGAGGCCCAACAGGAGGCCATGTTGGAGCTCCTGCGGCAGTTCATTGCCGATGGAGAAGACACCAGGTGGGGAATTGCCACTGCCATTGCGGGGACCACAGCGGCCATTGCAGCAAACACAGCCGCTGTGTATGCGTCGGCTGTGCTGATGAGGGACTGTCTGGGGCAGTAACACAAGTACTCACTTCAATCCTGCTCCACATGCAGCAGCCACGCCTTGGAGCAGGCGTGGAACCTGCCACTGACTCATCATCAGCCACCACACCTGCTTCCTCAGTCCCCACCAGCCCTGTGCGCCAGACCCGAAGGAGTGCACAGCACTCCGAAATGCCGCCCCCAGACAACAAAAAGTCCCGCAAGTAGTGTGGGCGGACAGTGGGAGTGGGACACATGGTTGGGGATGAAGGGGAGCATTTTGTGGAGTATATTGGGGTTTGGGGAGTTTGTTGGGTGGGTTTGGGAGTTCACTGGACGTTGGGAGGGGGAGTGGTCACATTTTTGCTGTTTGAACTAATACACCCGTCGTGTGAAAAAACATTCAATGGCTGGACATTGTTCTATTTGTGTGTATCCATTTAATGTGTGACAGTGTTCAGTGGCCAACTCCCAACAATCCCTGGGTGCATGTCCACATGGACCCAGTGTGTCACTGACACATGTCTATCATAGTCCCTGTGGTTCAGAAGTATTCATGATTCAGTGCTTGGCGTACTGCATGGCCTTCCCGTGCATCACGTACTGGCAGGGGTCTACTTCACCTCCGTCTCCATCCTCATCATCCTCACCCGGTGCATGCATGTCAATGTCAGGTGGCAGTGGTACATTTCTCCGGACGCACATGTTGTGCAGCATGACACAGGCCATGGTGATCTTTGCCTCCTTCTCAGGCCTATAAAGCAGTGCCCCACCGGACCTGCTTAGGCAGCGGAAACGCGCCTTCAACAGGCCAAAGGTCTGCTCAATCACAACACGGGTAGGGGTGTGAACACGATTGTACTCCTCTTCATGGCTGTTCTGCGGGTTCCGCCCAGGGGTAAGTAGCCACGGCCTCAAGGGATATCCTCCATCACCTGCAACCGAATACAAATAGGTGTGTGTCACTCTGAGCTGCCATCTTCAGGAGGCACAGTCATGGCCACAGCTATTTGCTGTGGACATGCACATGTCCCTGTACGTATGCAAGAATGTTAACTGGATGCATACTGTACTGCTATGAGGTGTGGTAGTCTGGATGGCATTCAATAGAAGATGCAGGGTGAAATAATGCATGCTGAGGCGGATGTACTGTGGTTGTACAACAATGTTTAGCCTCCCATTTATGCTGTGTATTATACACAGTGCATGGTCACACCAGCCACATTGCCACAGTTGCAACCCTGTTCAGTCATGCATTGCTTGACATACCCATGGTGGCGTGGTTGTGCCTCTTACTTGTTGTCATCGATATGCATAATTGGTAAAATGTTTGCCAGGGATGTGTCATTTTGGGTTTGGGAGATTCAGGTCAGGAGTGTCTAGCTCTGCATGCATTCTCCAATCACAGTCCCTCGTCGCGAGCCGTGAGAACAACGTGCGTCGTCGGGGGATCTGCTGCTGTAATGGTAGCTACCATTACAGCAGCAGATCCCCCGACGACCGAAATTGATACCCCAGGAACCCATGGCTCCCCCAAGTGCAGTCTCGCACCAACCATCCAGCACTAATCCTTGGATGGGCTTTGTACAGCATCACTACTGCTACCACAGCGGCAGACAATACGGACTACACCACATTTGGTGCTCATCCTGAAGAAGGCCAACACTATCCAGGCGACAATTCTGCCTTCATGGCCGAAACACACCTGTGTCGATCCCCAGTGACACAACTGCAAAAACCCTGTTTCGTGTATGTCTTGTAGATTATGTTGTGTACACCCTGTGTTAACCATGCCCTGGACCACCCTATGTCCCGGGTGCACTATTGTTTAAATATATGTTCTTCAAACTGTTGTATACCACTGTGCCCTTAGGTGGAACTCTGTACCTCAATACAAAAGAGGTTGATACTCATTCTGTATTTGCACCAAATTGAATCACTCCTGTCCGTTCTTTTGAGCCTTTCGTGCTTACCGAAAGCTATGTAAACTAATTGAACAATAACACTTGTGGTTTTTGAAATAAACTCATATGTTCAGAACCGCAGCTTGTTTTTTGTAGGATCTCACATCCTGATTATTTTTGATAATTATATGCCTACGAGGCACTGCTGGCTTTGCTGGTGGTAATTGCTGGCCCTGTCTCGCCCTCCTTCTCCTCTTGCGTCTCCTCTGTGCTGCCTGTTGTTGCTGCTGTAGTTGCTGTTCTAGTTGCTGTTGTTGCTGTAGTTGTAGCAGTATAGGCATATCCTCCAGCGCCATTATTGCAACAGCTAGTGGTAGGATTTTGGTGTAGGAAGGGGTGTGATGTGTGGGTGTGCTCATTTTATACTGGCCCAGCCTCCATTGACTCCACCTGTGGTGATTGTGTGCACCTGTGGCAGTTGGCTTGATTGCTGATTGCTGTTTGCGGGTGGTCCGCGATGCCTGTATGGCCGGCATCGTGCAGCCCCTGATTACTGCCTTCGGGATGCCGGTATTTGCATGTCCGCGTGGGTTGTGATGTCCTCCTATTACCGGCATGCCAGTATTTGCTCCCTGAAGGGGCGCTTGTACGCGCCCATGCCGGTATGAGGGGGCACGGTACGGGCGGTGCCGGTATTGGCGGGTTGTCGGGTCGGAATGCCCGAACCCGTTAACGATGCCGCTATTACCATTCCGCCTTCATTTTTTCATTACCTCCATTCTCGAAATGAGGCCCAATGAGTGTGAAACTTGTTGGGTTGCAATTAGGACCTCACGTGGATAGGGGTATGGAAAAGTAAAGAAGCAAAATTGTGGTATAGAAGTTGATCAGAGAAGGGTGTGTTGTTAGCCAGTAAGGAATGGGTGATGTATTGAATAACGGGCAAAGTTTAGATGGGAATAGAAAGAGTGTGGATGTTTTAATATAATGAGTAAGAGTGAAATAAATGATGACTCGAAAAGAATACTCTAGGCTAATGTATAGTGAAAGTACAATGTTACAATTAGAGAGATATACATGCTATAACAATGTACTTACTTTGTAGGATGTGAAGAGAGTTCCTTTTTCAGTAGTTGTCTTCGTCACTCTTCTTTTTTTCCCCTGTAATTGTAAAAGAAAGTTAGTGGGTATATGGGGTAATGGGGAAGTACATTTAGTAAGAGAGGTTGTTATTTATGAAGGTAGGAGGAGTTGTTGGGAAAAAGAGTTAATAAAGTTGTTTTATGGGTGGTGTAGTAAAGTATGTTAACTATGTTGATCGAACAATTGCAGTATGAGTAGTGCTGTTTGGGACATTACAAGGAACAGGGCAGGGAGCATGGCTTGGTCGCCATAGGGAATGGCAACTTAGCCTTTGCGCTCCGCTCCGGTGGAGCTCTAATACTCTTATTTCTCCTCTCTTACCTGATATTTGGCTTTCTGGGTAACCGTATGCCCTCCGCTAGACTTCCCAAAGGTCTGGAACGGCTTCGGTGAGAAGCGCTGCGACTACTTCTTTCCAAATAAAACTCCCAGAGGCTGGTCTAAAAGCTGCGTCATCCCACTTGAAACGCGGCCAGCGTCTCCTGTCAGCTGTGCGGCTGCAGCGACATGGCCTTCCCTGCCGTGTACATGGTAACACTTTTTCTTCATAATACCAGCAAGATACATGGAAGAACCGTTTCAAATCAGGATATTTCTTATTTTTAAAGGATATTGAATGCTTTTTGGGGACTTTACTGTCAATTTTTGTTCGCTTCTTTTTCCTGACAGAAGAGGAAAGGGAAAGGGAATTTTCACCCTTTAAAATATACCGTTGTTTGTCTTTTCCTCTGCTTTCTCCCACAAAATATTCCTTTCAGCTCAGATAACTTCTTGGTCGGTCCTCTAAGCCAATTCATTAGCCCACCCTCAAACACTTGATATTTTGAATATTTTGGCTTGGTGGGGGGACGAGGGAAGGAATATAGTGGGAGATAAAAGAAAGAAAAAGGAAGAAAAGAAAGAAGAGAAGGAGAGGTAGGAAGAAGAGCTAAGGAGGAAGAAGTGAGGAAGAAAAGTAAAGAAAAAGTAGAGAGAAAGGGAGAGAAAAGTAAAAGAAGAATGGAAGGTAGAAAAGGAGAAGGATAAAGGGGAGAGAAAAGAAAGAAAGAAAATAGGAAGAAAGGAGGAGAAAGGAAAGAATAAAGAGAAGGAAAGAAAGAGAGAAGAGGAAATACTAAAAGAGAAAGTTAAAGAGGAAGAGTAAAACAAGGAAAATAAAAAGAAGAAGAAAAAGGAAAAATAAATTATTATTGTCATATTCTCTTTGATTACACTATGGCCTCAAAAAAGGGACAGACAAAGGAGATCCCCTTATCATCCTCTACTACTCTCGAAAGGCAAAAAAGGGAATCTCCTACACCTAGAGAAGATGCTACAGACCCTGTTATGCAGACCATTTTATCAGGGAAAAGGGCCCTCAAACCCTTCATGGAAGATACCAATGCTAAATTGCAACAACTTGATAATAAATGGACCATCTTTGATGCTCGAATGAATGAAGTGGAAAGAAGGGTTGGAAACGCAGAAGATATTTCTAACAAAGTTACCAACTTAGAAACTACAGTCGCCACTCTACAACAACAAGCTGAACATCTTGACAACAGGAATAGAAGGAACAACCTTTGCATTATTGACCTTCCTGAAGGAATTGAAAAAGATAATCCTATCGCCTTCATATATAAATTCCTACCTTGAATCCTAAACTTACCAACGTCTGTGCAGCTTAACATACAAAGGGTGCATCAAATAGGCCCCATTAGATCAGCTCGAAGTGCACATGACTTACTTAAGACCCTTATACTAGCCCTCCTAGACTTTACCCATGTGACCCTCATCATGGCAAAGGTTAAGGAAATCAAACATTTGACCTGGGAAGGAAAGGATATTTTCATCACTCAAGACGTCTCCAAAGCAACTGCAGCAAGGAGGAAAGAACTCCTAACTTTTAGACCAGCACTCAAACAACTGAATGCCAGATATGGTATTATCCATCCAGCCACCTTAAAAGTTACCTTAAATGGTCATACCTCCACATTCCAAAACACAGGAGACTTAAGACAATATATTCAATTCCATAAAAGGAATGACATGGACGCATCAAATCCTACAACTTGAAAGATGATTGGTACCTCGCTTAAACTAATTGCTCTTATTTCTGAATTCTGCACTGGAGTGGGGTTTCGGTGAGCCTATCTCCTCTTTCGGCTCTGCTCCCCCCATTTTATTATTTTTACAACATGGACTGGTGTGGCTGGTTCCTGTTTGCCACCTTTTCTCCTATAACTTTTAGACATATCTTATTCTTACCAAGCTCCATGTTTTTACAGTTCATCATTTCCCCTCCCTTCTGTGTCTTACCCTGTATGTTTTCATTTGTTTTTCTGGGTATTTTGTCATATCCTTTGTGAATATGCTTTCTTATTTCATTCAGCTGGTATCAAAATCCTTGTATTATTGTAACTACTTCCTTCTATGTACATCTCATAATTTATGATCTTTTTCTCCATATCCATGTCACTTGACATAGTCTCTTGGAATATTAAAGGACTACGTAACCCAATTAAGAGACAAAAAGTGTTATCTCACCTTAATAGACTGGAAGCCCTCAATTGCATCCATTCAAGAGTCACATCTTT
Organism: Ambystoma mexicanum; assembly: GCF_040938575.1. Classification (NCBI taxonomy): domain Eukaryota; kingdom Metazoa; phylum Chordata; class Amphibia; order Caudata; family Ambystomatidae; genus Ambystoma; species Ambystoma mexicanum. Next base: position 434,258,152 of record NC_090929.1, read on the forward strand.
CTAATGAAGAAGCTATAAAACGTAAACGACATTGGGTGGGCCAGGTTTACTCTAGTGTTGCTAATGGTTAAAGAATTGAGTTATTACACTAATTAGCAAAGCCCTTAAATGTAAAGTACTATCCAATCCATCTGAAGACCTCGGAAGGTGGATTTTACTTAAAATATTGATTGATTCTAAAGAATATTCCGTACTCAATATCTATGTCCCAACATCTCCAAACCCTACCTTTTGGCGACAACTAAGAAATCATATGCTTCAATGTAATTCCCACAATTTGATTGTCTGCAGAGATTGTAACCAAGTTGTGGACCCCTTTTTAGACAGAAAGTCCAATGTACGATACCCCAATACTACCTCTCACAAGCAATTTATAAACTTTATATCGGAATTGGGTCTTAGCGATGCATGGCGTATATCTCACCCTACAGACTCTGTTTTCACCTTTTATTCTAGACCCCATAACTCCTTCTTGCGACTTGATTATATCTTCATTCCTAACTCTATGGTTAATCTCCTTCTCACTGCCCAAATATAATCCATCATAATCTCTGTTCATGCCCGTGTATATATCCAATTTGCAATCCCAAAAAATTCTAAGGTTTCAAACAGATGGAGGTTTAACACTAGCTTGTTAAGTAATAATTCCTTCGCACCTTTTATTATCCAACAACATAATCATTATTTTTCCGAGAACAAAAATCAAGATACATCCATCAACAGTAATTGGGACTGTTATAAAGCGGTCCTTAGAGGTCATATAATATCCTTTGTTGCTAATCAAAAGAAAAAACTTTAAAAAAGAGTCAGAATCTATCCTGAAACTGCTTAAACCCTTGTAATTCCAATATGCTAGTACTAAGTCCTCTTCTATTTTCAAAGACATTCTGAAACTAAGATTTCAATATAATAAAATTATTACACAATACTCTTGCGCAAATATACTCAAATACAAAGCTAGGATATATCAACTCTCAAATAAAGCGAGCAAGTCTTTGGCTTCCTATCTTAAATGTAAGAAAGAAAGATCCAAGATCGTTGTTCTTAAAGATCATCTAGGTAATAGAAAATGTTCAGATAAAGAAATAATTAAAATCTTCTCCAAATTTTATTCTAATCTGTATTCCTCCGAAGCCCCTCCCAATAATGCTTTTATTGATAACTTTTTACACAATATATCCAGAGACTCCTATCCTTTATTAGACCCTCAATCACTCAATGCTCCAATTATTCCTTCTGAAATACTTTTCGCTATTAAACATCTTAAAAAAGCAAATCTCCAGGACCGGATGGCTTCCCCTCTGATTTTTTTTGCCCATTTTTCGAACCTTTATGTCCCTAAACTTAGTGAACTTTACTCACATTTCATCTCAGAAGAAAAAGCTCAGGGCTCTTTCTTGAAGCCATGCTCATTGTCTTCCCCAAACCTAATAAAGACCCTGAACTTCCTCAAAATTATTGTCCCATCTCCCTTATCAATACTGATTGTAAAATCTATGCTAAAATCCTAGCCAATAGACTTATTTAATCTCCTCAAACAAGATCAAATTGGTTATGTCAAGGGTAGAGTATCCTCCTCCAACATTAGACTTTTAAAAAATATCTTAGATATAATTCACAATTCGAAAGATCCCCATGCTGCAATAGCCCTTGATGCCAAACAAGCTTTTAACAGAGTTTAATGGGATTTTTTATTCAAACCTCTTAAATGGCATGGCTTTGGCCCCCCTTTTATATCTATGATTAATGTTCTCTACTCTAAACCCAAAACTGCAATTTTTGTGAATGGAAAAACATCATCTTTTTCCCTTTATCAAGAGTGTCTTGCCAAGGCTGCCCTCTCTGTCCAATCCTTTTTATTTTGGCACTTGAACCCCTTCTAGAAGCCATCAGGCAGAATAAGAATATTTTAAGTATACAATTCAAATATCTTCATATTAAAACGGCAGCACATTCAGATGATGTTATTCTGTTTTTAAAGAATCCAGAGCAAAGCGCCTGATATTTGATGGATATCATCTCAAAATGTTCTAAAGCGTCTGGCTATAAACTCAACATTAATAAGTCCGAAATGCTTCCCCTTAATAAATATTGTTTAGCAAATCATACTCTTTCCCTACGAATGAAATGGTATCCCAATGTTTCAAATATTGTGGTATTCATATTGCAGCTTCTATTAATAACATTCGCAAACAAAATTCGGAAATAATACTGCCCATAATCAAAGAACTAGTAACTTCATGGTCACCCCTTTTTCTCTCCTGTTGGGGTAGTTTAGAATCTATTAAGGTGATGTTATCCCCCATTATCCTGCATTTCCTATATATGCTCCCTATTTCCCTTCCCCTTCCCATTCTTTTTTTAAATCCATAGATTCCTACTTGATTAGATTCTTATAGGGAAAGAAAAAGCATAGAATTTTGCTGAGTAAATTAAAATAATCCCGCTCCTTGGGTGGGGTTAACTTCCCAGATTTTAGGAAATATCACATCTTATGTTATGTTATGTTATTTTGCATTTATATAGCGCCTTATATACCATTGGTATGGTCTGAAGGCGCTGGTAGGTTGAACGCCCTCGGGAACCGAAGTTCAGATCAGTAGAGAGAGTAGAGAGAGTCAAAGGTGCGTGTGAGCACCGGGTATGTGTGCAGCTGCTGCGGTATTCGTGTAATAGCTGCTTCTTAGCGGTAGGTGCGGTGGTTGAGAGATCAGGAGTATGTGTTCGTTCTGGCAGGATTTATCCAGACCGAATGTGGCTGCGTTAGGCCTGAGGAGAACGCCTGGCTGGGGGGTGTGTCACCAGCAGTGTTTACTTAGAATGATGGGGAGTGTGCGGCGGATGTTGGTATGAGAATAGTTATACCGAATGGTGTCATAGTATCTCTGTGTTCTAGTTGAGTGGTGGTGTAAAGGAGAGAGTAAACGTGGTGGTGTGATATGATGGGTTATATGCTCTTTCAAACATTCTCTGCATTCCAAACCATTCTATATACGTCACGCAATTCTATGCACTCAAGTCCGTTCCATGCACTTCTATCCACTCCATGCACCCCAGTCTGCTCCACACACTCCGGTCCGCTCGACGCACTCATGCACTCCAGTTCGCCCCGCACGCTCCAGTCCGCCCCACGTACTCCAGTCTGCCCCACGCATGCACTCCTGTCTGCCCCATGCATGCACTGCTGTCTGCCCCATGCATGCACTCCTGTCAGCCCCATGCATGCACTCCTGTCAGCCTCATGCATGCACTCCTTTCCGCCACACGCACTCCAGTCAGCCACACGCATTCCTGTCCGTCACACGCACTCCTGTCCGCCACACGCATTCAAATGCTCTCTAGTTACTCCGATCCGTTTCGTGTATTCTAAGTTGGTTTATGCACTCGATCCACATATTTCACCCGTACCATGGCCTTTGTCATTAAACAAACACACCTGTGGTTCACCCAAGAGGAAGTAATGCATATTCCCAATTGGGTGCGTCTGGAGAGAGCCATGACCCCCCAATTTCCCTAGTAGATATTTACCTCATTAATGGTAAAAGTAGTTTTACCAAATATCCTTGTATTCAGCAATCTGTACTTTATCTCAAAATGTATATGTTTCCATCCTTAACTAAACTGTCCACGTTTACCTCTCCGTACATTCGGCTTAATCCTCTAATAAAAATTAAGGGTACGTTTATTTTTTGGAAAACATGGCTCTCCAGATGTATTACATTTTGTAATCAACTCTTTTTGCAGAATGTTCCCTTTACCTTTAGCAACTTTGCTGTTAAGTACCATATTGTCACGCACCTGCCTGCTTGGAGGTTGTGGAGTTCTTGGCGGTTTCGCCGCCGTTAGGATCGGGATTCTTTTCTGTCCTTTTCTCGCATTTTTTGTCCCTTTTCTATGTTCACTGTACTATCCACTCTTTGGGTTACGGTCTAGTCTTTGTTTTCTTGTCCGTTTTCTATTTTCATCGTATCCTTTAACATCACGCCCAGTCTTGGCTTCACTGCGTTGCAACCCTTTTCGCTTTTGTGCTTTCGGGTTTACATGCTAGTTTTCTCCTGCGACTGTTTGAGTCACTCCACTTTCTGTCTGCGATTTCTCTCCGTTATTGCCTGACTATCGTTCCTTTTCTTTCTTCTCGTTTGTCGCGTTTGGATATCGCTACCATTCTGCGGTCTCCACTCAGTTCTGGGTCCTGCCCCGGGGCCTCTCCTCTTAGCCTCCCGCTACTTCTACCCTTTCCTTCTCTATTTTCAGAGTTTCTCATCATTGTGTGTCTTCATCTTACCCTTGTCCCATGTCTACACCTCTGTGAACGGATTGCGGCAGCTTCCGTGCTTACTTACCATCAGCTGGGCACCAGACTCCTCCTTTTTGTACTGGTTGTGTTTTTCGTCTGAAAGTGAACTTTATTCTAACCCTTTCTTGGGATCCTCTTACCTTATACCTCAGAACAAACCAGAACAGATCCGCTTACCTTATACTTCGGAACAACCCGGTACGGATCCACTCTTCAGAAAAGACTTGAGGAAGAATTATCCATCATCCACCAGAGAGTTTTTTTTAGCCTTGACTTTTTCCTCTCTTTGGCGCTCACAGGAGGGAGTCCTTTTCCTACCTATTATACCAAGGCAACAGAGTGGCTTCTACCCGGTGGAGGCCGCATCTCTTCAGAAAGAAGTGAAAGGAACGAAAGAAGCAAAGACATCTTCATTATTCATCTTCGGAAGACACAGGTGAGGAGGAGGGGGAAATCGTACTTAGTGACGAACCAGAAGAATCAGACAGATTTGAACGTAGTTCTGACACATATGCCCACCTCTTTTCTGAAACAATATTTGGACATTATGGCTGCTTTTATTGAAAATGATGAATTACTTATGCATAATTCTAATATGTCGGATGTGCAAAGATTATTACACACGCTGAATTCTAATACTGAGGCCTCTGCTTACTATAAAATATTGATGTGAACATCACCCACTCCAACGGTTGACCTCCTTCACAGTGACTGGAAGAATGATTGCACGCTACCGGATCCTCAACTATGCTGGCTTTCACAGTGGATTTACATTTCTAAGATTACTGATTCAGCCAGCCTAACCAAACCCTTCCATCTCTTCCATCACAAAGCCTTCATCACCCCAATCTCCCTTTTCAATATGGACTAATACTTAATGACTTTTACTGGTCCTGTTGCCATGTTCAGGGTTCGTTTAAGCATATGTTTGTAGAATGTCAATATGTTAAACCTTTTTGGATCTCTGTATGACATGCTATCAAATCTATTTTTAAAGTTCATCAAGACTTTTGCTTTGACTTCCTTATATTTGGGAGTTCCCTTTTTACAAATTACTCCAGTAAAAAATATGCAAACTATCTGTTTGATTTATGTTTAATGGTTGCAATTCAGACTATTACTACTAATTGGAAAAACTTAAATCACATTCATTATAATATATGGTGGAACAATATCTGTAATATTCATAGATTAGAAAATTACATTGCACCCTCCCCTGACCTATTACGTAAACATCAATTGAAATGGCAACCCTTTCTTGCTGATTCTTAGTAACATCATATAAGCATCATTTGCCATAATTACCATGCACTCCCTCATCCCCCTTCCTGTTTTTCCTGGTGTAGGTGTTATGTCCTGTTTTGTCTTGTCCGTTATTTGTTTGTTTGTCATCCTCCCTTCATATTTAAAAACTTTTAAGCCAATTGTACCCAGTCATTTACCCAGTCATTTATACATGCCTGGCTTCAATATATGCCAAATATATGCTTCTGTTTATACATTTGCTGTTCATTCTATATATCATTAATGATTACTAATTGCCATGTATGTTTATGTACAACAATAAAACATTTTGAAACATAAAAAAAACAAGCAACAGGGCAAAAAAGGGTGTGAAAAGAATATGCATATCTAGGTTATTTTTGTGCTGGTGATTTTAATAAATGAACTTTAATATGTTGGCAGTACATGCATACTTGCCAACATGATCCATTCCAATCTGCAGGTGCTTCTCAAAGTCTTGTTTTTCCCTTTGCATTCTGGGACTTGTATTTCCACCGTTCCTGTTATAAAACTTGGACTATAAGCCCCAGAATGCAGAGAAAAAAGTAGGTCTTGATAAGCACCTATAGATTGGAATGGGTCAGGCTGGCAGGTATGCATGCTCTGTCAACATATTAAACTCCCACACACCAAGTGCGACTTAAAAATGTTCTACACATCTTTTCCATCAGCTTTTCCTTTCTTTTAGAAAAAAGTTTCACGCAGTGCTGCTATAAATGCACATATGCATGTTTTAATTTTCATCAAAATGCTCCTAATTTATTTTTTTAATGCACAGCATTGTAAGTAACGGCCACTTGATGTGAGCAGGTGCTGAATGCTGCAATACATGGCATTTGATAGAGTGGTTAAAAAAGAGAATATGATTTTTGAGAAGCTTATTACACGGTAAGTAGCAGCAACCCTGTATATATATTTATGAAGGTGTTGAAAAAATTACTTTTCAAAATATAAGCATACCTGTACTATGTCTTGTTGAATCTGCAAATAGAAATCTTGGAGAGTTTCACATTAGTTTTTGATGCAGGTGGCTGTGATTAGCAGGAGATGTGTACTTTGAGAGATCATGAGTACATTGACATGGTCATGAAGTCAGGGGTACAGGCATGCAGGGGTCGCATGCACAGGAGACCTGGGTGGACGCTGTCTTGGCACCAGGCTCATGAACAAAAGTAAAACAAGAACATCCATTTAACACCAAAAAGCTTTTATTATGGACATAGCACTTCAGATGTATTAACCTTGAACATTCCATCCATTAAGCAGGATGCATTAACCTTGAACATTCCATCCATTAAGCAGCCACAAGTGTATTCTTGGGTGTGGCTGCTAATGGATTGCCTTCGCACGTGCTCACTCTCCAGGAGTGGCAGGGTGTGGCTGGTAAGCCGGCCCTAATGGGCGTGCCCACGATCTCAGCTATATAAACTGCCCCGATCCTCAAGACAGACGCTTCGTGTTATTCTGCACTCGCAAGCAGCATAACACTCACCGTCGCCTGAGGCCAGACTTACCTTTGAAGATCCTGCTTCCTGGACATCCTGCTTCCTTCCAGCATACTTACCATCTGGGGGAAGCTGTTCTTACCTGTACATCTCTTCGGCGAACCAAGTATTCATCTTTACACTTTCTGGAACGCCGAAACCTTCATCTTGGCACCGCAGCATGGCACGCACCTGCAAGGAAAAACAGAAGACAAGGTTAGACATCGAAAAAACAGTCCGTTTAAGGTTGCGCTTCGCCATACTTCACGCTTTTCCTTAAACCATCACTTACCTGCTGTCGAACATTGCGGTAGCATCCATCTTCCATCCGGCCGCGTCTCACAGCTGCATTGAGGCCGCATTCCCATCTAAGGGAAGAAAACAGAAGAGAGACATTATTGCGGGCATAAATAGGAGCAACATATAAAGACATTAAACAGAACAAGCAGCATCACAAGAGCTCAAGAAAGACTTACCAATCATAAGGAGAAGCATAGTCGCAGCTGGACTGGACTAATCCTTATCAGGGATCAGTGAAGGAACTAGATCCCATTCGATGCGCCCCTGCCAGAAGTAGCAGGATGGAGAGCTTATCTTCCATAATTCACAGGTGAGCTTTATGGGCCGGCGTATGCTCACAGAAACCGTACTTTGGGGTGAAGGGTTCGAGAGGTACAACAGTCACAGATTGGCACATTCACACACTCTTATCTCCACGCAGGAGCAGAATCACCACGTACCACCGCTCACAGCTTTTCTACTGAGGGAGAGGCCTGAAGAGGATGATTTAAGTTCAAGGAGGGCTGCAACCGTGCCACAACGCCTCCGCAGAGACCAGGTGAGCATAACAGAACGCAAAGCCTCTAATACTCTCTGCCTGGGCATTATGGAAACTTCAGAAACAGATCAGTTAGCCCTCTTACTAGGGGAATTACGGGCTGAAGTACATGCTTCAAGACAGGAAACCAAGACATTACGAAGGGATCTTATTGTAACTCGAGAAAGAACTGACGAATTTGCAAGACAAATGCTACAAGCACAAGCAGGACAGGTTCCACTGCCTGGAGTGACCCATTCTTCTCATTCTTATACACCACAACAATCAACACTGATTCAGGTGGTTCTTCCGGGAGCAGTGCCTTTAGCCCCTCCCGAACACTTCATCGGCGACCCAAACAAGTTTGCTGTATTTATGAACCAATGTCGCCTTCATTTCTTGTGCAGACCAGGAGACTTTCCGAATGACCAAGCAAAAGTGGCGTTTGTACTCTCGTATTTAGGAGGTAGTGCGGCGGATTGGTCTATACCATTGGTAAATCAAGATGACACTTTACTCCGGAACTTTGGGTATTTCCAACATGAGATGGAGAAATCGTTTGCCCGTCATACTCAAGGACATGCTCTGGACAACGAGTTGTTGTCACTGAGACAAGGGAGTCAAGATCTATTAACCTATATTGCAACCTTCAATCGTCTCATAGCCCAGACCAACTGGCCAGAAGAGAAGAGGACTACACTCTTTTACCGAGGGTTACGTGTAAAACGTAAGGATGTGTTGGCGCAAGTGGTGAATCCCCCTGAAAGGTGTGCGGACTACATAGACCTGATGGTGCAACTCGATCATAGGTTGCAGAATCGGGAAATGGATCGAGCTAGATCAGAGGGACTGTCAGATTACGTATGACCTTGTGAGAATCAGACTAAAGCACATGAACAGGCTGAGTCAATGCAAATTGGTGGATTACGAAGTCCCCTTACCAAAGCAGAAAGGGAAAAAAGAAGACAACAGCTTTGCTTATATTGTGGACAAGCAGGTCACTTCCTCTGTGATTGCCCGGTAAAACCACCCAAGAAAACAGTTGGGGCAACAGACAAAACTGATGATGAAGAAGAAGAACAGAACTCAGGAAACGCCAATGCCCAGCAAGTGTAGGGGTCCGCTTGTCGAGCATGAAAAAGGAATCCGTACAGACCTCACATGTAGTCCTTCCAGTGCTTTTGGTGAATCACAAGCATCCATCAAAAATACATGCCTTGGAGGCATATATTGATTGTGGAGCTGTGGGTAACTACATTGACCAAGATTTGGCTCTCCGAATAGGCCTTCCTCTCCGACAGAAGCAGAAATCGGAAAACGTCACTGCTGTGGATGGTTCTCAGCTATCACCTGGCCCGGTGACACAATACACCGAGAAAGTCAAGCTTCTGTGTCAGGACAGGCATTAAGAGACCATTACTTTCGATCTCATTGGTGCTCCTCAGTTCCAGATGATATTGGGAATGCCCTGGCTGGAGACCCACAATCCTAGGATCGACTGGCGAAAATGAGTTCTGACATTTCCTCATGATTGTGCCGACACATGTTACAAAAAAGATGACACCAATCTGAAACCGAAGAAAGGAATCGTGTTGGGCCTCATCAGCTCCTTACTGTTCGAATACCAAGATTACCAGGATGTCTTCAAAAAAGAGCAAGCCAAGGTTCTGCCCCCGCACAGACCCTACGATTGTCAAATAGATCTTGTACCCCGGAGCTCAGATCCCTTGCATCCGAATTTACGCTCTGACAGAACAGGAAAATCAGCATCTTAGAACTTACCTGGATCAGTACCTGGCGAGTGGTTTCATTCGCCCGTTGAAGTCACCTGCCTCCTCGTCCTTATTCTTCGTGCCTAAAAAGGAGGGGATTTAAGAACTTGCATCGACTATAGAGCCATCAATCAGATCACAGTAAAAAATCGATATCCTTTAACACTTATACCAGAGCTTCTGGACCAAGTGAAACATGCTCAAATATACACAAAACTGGATTTAAGAGGAGTATACCATCTTGTAAGAGTAAAAGAGGGAGACTAGTGGAAAACGGCCTTCCGCACGAAGTACGGCCTCTTTAAATACCAGGTCATGCCCTTCAGGCTATGCAATGCCCCCGCTGCATTCCAATTCTTTATGAATGATGTACTTTGTGAACTACTGGACGTTTGCGCTCTTGTTTACATTGACAACATTCTTATCTACTCAAATTCCATGGCTTCGACAACACCAATTGTATGCCAAGTTGGAAAAATGTTTTTTCCATGTAACCGAGGTCGAGTTTCTTGGTTTCATGCTCACACCAGAAGGCGTACATATGGATACACGAAAGGTGGAGGCAATCCTCCAATGGCCCTCACCAACATCCACGAAAGAAGTGCAAAGCGTGCTTGGATCCGCCAACTTTTACAGTCGGTTTATACCTGGGTTTTCACAGATTGTACATCAAATTACCTCCTTGGTAAAGAAAAATCAAAAGTTCCATTGGTCGACAGAAGCTGAAGAAGCCTTCCAGAAGTTGAAAGTAGCATGCACTACAGCACCAGTCCTTCAACACCCACGACCAGACCTACCTTACATAGTAGAGACAGATGCTTCAAAAATAGCCATGGGAGCAGTATTGTCACAACGAGACCCTGAAACAGGACAACTACACCCCATCGCATTCTGGTCCCGTAAATTTTCAGCCCCGGAGTTGAACTACGCAATCACAGATAAGGAATTACTGGCGATTAAAGCAGCATTCAAGGCCTGGAGACATTACCTTCTTGGGGCAAGACATACGGTCACTGTCATCACGGACCACCGTAACTTGCAATACTTCAAAACCACCAAAGCACAATCCTCGCGTCAACTTCGTTGGGCTCTCTTTTTCAGGGAATATGATGTTATTATCACTTATAGACCTGGAGTACGCAATGGGAAAGTAGACGCTCTATCAAGCATTAGTGAAGAAAAAGAGGCTTTTACAGCATCCAACGACGTGGGCATAATTCCTGAGGAAAGGATTCAAACCAGAATCGCTGCCACCACGTGTGTGGATGACCAAAGAACCAGTTTGCAATCCCCGATGGATCAACACAACAGGAATGGCTGTTAAAAGGTGATCAGTACACCACAAGGCGTACACGGTCCGATCCCTGGACGGTGAGCACGCGGTCTGAGTCGGCATCTTGACGAGGGTCCACTTATCGAGGCGGGCGGATTTTCCGAAATCACCAAACACGAGGTAAACTTCATTAGAAAAACTTTGAAATCCGATCGGACCTCCTTAGGCTTGATCAGGTGAGTCGTGACCCGATTCTTAAGTATCCTGATAATTTGTTTTGGGGCATTGTGCTTGCAAGTACAATTATTGACCAGGTAACACCAGTATTCTGATATGGATACACGAAAGGTGGATGCAATCCTCCAATGGCCCTCACCACCATCCACGAAAGGAGTGCAAAGCGTGCTCGGATTCGCCAATTTTTACAGTCGATTTATACCTGGGTTTTCACAAATTGTACATCCAATGAACTCCTTGTTAAAGAAAAACAAAAGTTCCATTGGTCGACAGAAGCTGAAGAAGCATTCCAGAAGTTGAAACTAGCATTCACTACAGCACCAGTCCTTCGACATCCACGACCAGACCTACCTTACATAGTTGAGACAGATGCTTCAAAAATAGTAATTGGAGCAGTATTGTCACAACGAGAACCTGAAACAGTGTCGAACAGGAAATCATATTATACCCTGTAGATCGTATGTGTATATATATATATATTGGCCTAGGCCAAGTCGCTCTGCGAAGAAATCCGTGTGGAAAGGTCCTGACCTTAGATCTGTGTTAGCCGCCATTTTAGGTTCATCTGCCATTTTAGATTCTCACTCTAAAGTCACCCTGTGTTCTAAGATGGTGGACAATGTCGTTTTGAATGTAACATGGCCGTCTCGACCTCTGTGTACAAGTTAATGTGTAAACTGCCCGCAGGCCAAATGTTAGGGTCATGTACTTAGACCTTGTCCTTCGTTGAACTGTGTATAGAGGATTACCTGTGCCAACGATACTAATCCATGAACATATGTTGTGCACAATACTGTTCAAGTATTTAATGTGAACACGTGTTTGACTATATTGTACAAGATATGTGCGAAGGCTCAACATGAAATCCAAAGACACATTGTTGCTATTGTAACTTGTTGGAGAATGTATTAAGGATAATTCGTAAATGTATAGATGCATAAATTAGAAGTGAACTCGGCACGAACCCTAGATCAGAGATTCATTAACTTACAAGTGGGTTGGACATCATGTTTTGGATTGTATAAAAGGTGCGACTATTCTGATGTACAACCCCACTCACTGAACACACCGAACAGGGCTGGTATTCGCTGTGTTGTACTGAGGGCCTCATAGCTATCTGTTGCTTTGTCCTTTGAAACTGTTCAGTTGTAGAATAAACATCTGTGTCTGATCTTTCCTGATTTTGTTTCTCTTTATATAGTTTAATTCTTTCTATTTTCACTTTATTCTCATCTCTTTTCATATTCTCTTATTATTGCTTGTTTAATATTCTATTCTTTTATTATTATACAAATGTGTAAAGTTTATATTTAAACTGTCTCACATTATTAAATAAATAAATAAGTATCTTTTGAACCCGCGTTTGGTGTATTTTTCCTTTTGGGGTACTCAGCCTCGATATCTTCTTTTTGCTTTCACAGATGGTGCCCGAATAGGGACCCTCAAGATTGATGCCAGCTCGTTGAAGGTTGACGCGGCTATCGGACCGGGATCGGACGGTGTAAAAGGGGCCCCTTTCCTGAATGAGAAGTGACACCTCAGCAGCGCTGCACGGCCCGATCCCTGGACGGTGAGCACGCGGTCCGAGTCGGCATCTTGACGAGGGTCCACTTATCGAGGCGGGCAGATTTGCCGAAATCACCAAACACGAGGTAAACTTCGTTAGAAAAACTTTGAAATCCGATCGGACCTCCTTAGGCTTGATCAGGTGAGTCGTGACCCGATTCTTAAGTATCCTAATAATTTGTTTTGGGGCATTGTGCTTGCAAGTACAATTATTGACCAGGTAACACCAGTATTCTGATATGCCTGGGAAATTGTCTGCCTGCTTCAGGGCGTTATTCCACGGTGACAGACAATCTTTGGAATTTAGCCGTCCGGCGCCACAGGAGGGGTCGCCGGCTTGTACTATGTACTGTAAGCATGGCATTGGTAGTATAGTGTTTAATGATATTTGGCACAGACAATCTAGACATGCTTCCGAACTTCAGTGGCCAATCAATGGTAGTTATGAAATCCCTCGTATTGAATATTTAGAATCAATATAATTAAAGAAAAAGGCTAGACCTGCAGGATTTGACGTGTTACAGAATTGGAAGAAATAAGCTTTACAGAAGCTTAATAGTAGAGAAAAACATGCACGCCGTCATAAGACGAACGCCGAAAAAGCAGTGTTATATGACCAAGATAAACAGTCTGAGTCAGCTAGGAATATGGATAGGGCTTTCTCACTTGGTATCCAGAAAATGTATCCTTCTAAAGACTTTCATGTTTCCGATGAACTTATCGATAAATTGTTAAATGAACGAAGGCCTGGTGCCACTGCGCCACCTCCGTATGTCCCTCTTCCTACTGCTTTGCCTCTTCCTGCTCCTCCTACTGTTCCTCCTCCTCCAGTTGTTGGTCCTCCTTTTGTCGCTGCTCCTCCACCTGCTCCTCCACCTGCTCCTCCACTTTTGCCTGCCGTACCAGTGATAGCACTTCCATTGATCATGCCTACTCTCCCTCTTCCAAGTGGTTGTCACTCGTAATACTGTACCTCCAGAGAAGAAACGTGAATTGATTGTGTGGGCTAAGCATTGTATGGAGAAGGGTGATCAAGCTAATGGTTTGGTACACATTCTAATATGGACAATTTTCCTGAGAAAAATGTTTTTATTGAGGGATTAGGGATTCATTTGTGTGTAATGTGGGACAGGTTAAACGATACAGATCTCCCACAAGGGTTGAGGGATCTGAAAACCTTAGCATTCTCTAGAGACACTGCGGAGAAAGTACAAGAGCATGTTGAGAGGGTACTTGAGTATAGAAAGGAGTTGGAAAGGTTACAAAATGAGGATGAAGATGGAGATAGTTTGGACATTATGTATGTGCAGAAACGGTTCCTCCCTTGTCGTAAATCGATATCTGAGGAAATGCGAATCTGCATGACAGATGCGATTCGATGGATCAATAACTTCATCAATAACATCAATAACTCCTGTTGAAGTATATGACACATACAGTCAGTATACACCAGAAATGCAGAGGAAAGTGATACAGGTAATGGTAGAATACCTACAGGATGAGTGTGTAAAAAGAAAGATTTGTTGTCCCGCAGAGTTATTGAGTATTTACAAGAGAGCCTTTTAATTTGACACTTCTTCGACTGCTTTAGCGCTCGATTCAGCTCTGTTGCTTAGTAAGCGTTCGGAGTTGCCTATTTCTCTGTTCCCTATGAGAGCTGCAATATGAATACCACAATTCCGACATTTGTCCCGAAAGTAGAGATTCCTGCTAACACTGTAGCAGGTACACCAGCTCAGGATATTCCTGCACATTATGTGTCACAGTTCGTTCACGTCCCGTTCTCAAGACAGGAAGTGAATACCATAAGACAGTCTATTCCCGACATTAGGAAAAATCCAACAGGGTTCTATAAAGAAATAGAGTCTGTTTTGCAATCCTCAGTATTCACTTTGAGTGATATTGATCTGTTATTTCCTGTACTCCTGCCCGTAAATTTGTGGAAACAGGTTAGAACTATAGACGATGTAGCAGGGTTAGGAGATACATGGTCTAACATAATTAGACTCGATGGAGAAAGGCCAGCTGGCAAAAGACCGCCTCAGGTGATACTAACTTTGCCTGACAAAATAGTTGCGAAATTGAAAACTATAATTCCCGAAAAGAGAATTATTTGGGACAAGCTTACCGCCTGTGTCCAAGGGAAGTCTGAGGGTGCTACCGAGTTCTTTCATCGGTTCGAACAGGTATTCTCGGATTTCAGTGGACAAGATTTGGGCACAGAGTCTGGGAAAAGATTATTTGTAGACAAATTTGTGCGTGGATTGCTGCTTGACATCCAGTCGCAAATCATGTCTTCCGAGAGCGCTTGGCAAGCGAAGTCTCAATCAGAAATACTGCACATGGCTCAGTACTATGAGAACCATGTCAATAATGAAAAGGAAAGAGTCGAAAAGAGAAAAGGTTATTTGAAGACAAAAGTATTGTTACAGCAAATTGTAAGAGGTCCTGGGGGGGGGGGGTAATTCACAGTTTAGAGGTCAACATGTTCCACAAGGAAATGTGTCCTTGGGTCCTGTAAAAATTAACCAGTGTGCCTATTGTAGGCAAGAGGGTCATTGGCATGCACAATGCCCGATCCTCCGACAGAGGTCAAATAACACATTTGGGAATATGGGCAGACGATCCAGAGGTCACCTGGGTGTAGGGGGCCCTGGTAGAGGTCAGTTTGGGCAAAATTCACAGCAGCCTTTTTCACAGGATAATCAGGCACCAAGTGTGGATACTAGAAACATTTTTGACCATCCTTCTGCCGCTTACCTCTCTGAAGAACTCCCTATCGACGACATTCTGTTCCGTTAGGATTGCCCGAAGCAGAGTTTGGAACCGATGCCTATTCCCGTTAATCCGAAAGGTCCCTACGTTGAAATGATAGTGGGAAATCGGAAACATCTATTCTTGATAGATACAGGGGCACAAAAGTGTTTCATTGATCATTCACGGGTTCCAAACATTCCACTGTCAGGGCAAACTAATGTTTCTGTAGGGTTTTCTGGCACACCAGTTGTCTGTCCGGTTTCTTCGCCGGTACCCATTTCTTTGGGTCCCTTTACGGACCACTGCCCATTCCTTTTGACTTAGAATTGTGGAGAGAATTTGCTGGGGTTGAATCTGTTGAAAGAATTAAATGCGGTTATTCATTGTTCTTCCGATTGAGTGCGTTTGACGATTTCACCACAGCAACTTTCTGTCTCTCAATTCTTAATTAGACCTTTGCCGCCGGAATTTAGTGATGTTCCGGAGTGTTTCTGGGCAATTGAAGACAATGATGTCAGTGTTTTGCAAATTGAGCCTGTTAAAATAGTTTTGAGACATAGAGTATAGCTGCCACGTATTCCACAGTATAAGATCTCGATCGATGATGAGCAAGCTTTGAAATGCATCGTCTCCGATTTTGTGCATCGAGGGGTGATTGAGGAAATTGTAGGTAGTTTGTGCAATAGTCCAGTTTTGCCCGTGTACAAAAAAGGCGATAATGCAATTCCTTTCCGTTTCATAATAGATTTGTGTGTCATCAATAAGATTGCCGCTCCACAATTTCCAATTGTGCCTGATGTGACGACGATATTGACTATGATTCCGGCTTCAGCTACTCACTTTAGTGTTGTGGATCTAAAGAATGCTTTTTTTAGTATTTCTATACACAAGGACAGTAGATACTTGTTCGCGTTCACCTTAGGGGGACGCTCCTTCACATTTACCCGTGCACCACAAGGTTACACGGAAAGTCCTAGCATTTACAGTAGGGCTTTAAAAGAACAACTCGATACCCTTGAGTTGCCCTCTACTTGTACAATGCTTCAATATGTTGATGATTTGCTATTAGCTGCCGACTCAGAAAGCGCTTGTAAAGAGGGCCCTAATGGGCGTGCCCACGACCTCAGCTATATAAGCTGCCCCGATCCCCAAGACAGACGCTTCGCGGTATTCTGCACTTGCAAGCAGTGTAACCCTCACCGTCGCCTGAGGTCAGACTTACATTTGAAGATCTTGCTTCCTGGACATCCTGCTTCCTGCCAGCATACTTACCAACTGGGGGAAGCTGTTCTTACCTGTACATCTCTTCAGCGAACCAAGTATTCATCTTTACACGTTCCGGAACGCCGAAATCTTTATCTTGGCACCACAGCATGACACGCTCTATCGTCAACAGCAGCGCCTGCAAGGAAAAACAGAAGACAAGGTTAGATATCGAAAAAACAGTCAGTTTAAGGTTGCGCTTTGCCATACTTTGCGCTTTTCCTTAAACCATCACTTTCCTGCTGTCGAACATTGCGGTAGCATCCATCTTCCATCTGGCCACGTCTCGCGTTTCACAGCTGCATTGAGGCCGCATTTCCATCTAAGGGAAGAAAAGAGAAGAGAGACTTTATTGCGGACATAAATCGGAGCATCATATAAAGACATTAAACAGAATGAACAGCATCACAAGAGCTCAAGAAAGACTTACCAATTATAAGGAGAAGCATAGTCGCAGCTGGACTGGGCTAATCCTTATCAGGGATCATTGAAGGAACTAGATCCCCTCCGACACACTCCTGCCAGAAGTAGCAGGACGGAGAGCTTATCTTCCATAATTCACAGGTGAGCTTTATGGGCTGGCGTATGCTCACAGAAACCATACTTTGGGGTGAAGGGTTCGAGAGGTACAACAGTCACAGATTGGTGCACTCACACACTCTTATCTCCACGCAGGAGCAGTATCACCACGTATCACCGCTCACAGCTTTTCTACTGAGGGAGAGGCCTGAAGGGGGTGATTCAAGTTCAGGGAGAGGTGCAACCGTGCCCCACAGCCTCCGCAGAGACCAGGTGAGCGTAACAGACATCTGAAATGTTGAACTTAGGTGACATGGTTACATGTAGAGTTTTTGAATGTGTTTGGTGGATGGATGTGTGACTGTTTGAAAGCAGTCGATAAGGGAGTGTTACAAACATAAATGTAAAAGGGGTAGAAGGGCTGCCCAGTGCTACAGTGTCCACGGAAGAATGTAGGAATTTACTTCAGGGAGCCTCCCATACATTTGTGTTTCGCACTGATCATCGTAATCTCAAGGTGTGTAACGCTCACCTGATTCCCACGGAGGCGCGGGTCTTGGCAGGAGGGTGTCTGTGACTCGAAAAGTGATGTGCAGGACTCGATTGGCTTCTGGGGTCGAACCTCGTCGCACTGTGTGTCGAACTCGAAGAGTGAGGTTTCTGCAGGTGAAAGAATATGGGGGTTAATGGCCTGGGTTGTTGAATGTTCCCCTCTCTCTCTCTCTCTCTCTTCCCAGCTTTTCTGTAGAGCCCCCCCCCCAGGTCAACGTGCTCACCTTAGATAGGTGAATGCTGGGCTCTCCATCTGCGTCTGGTGCAGGGTGCCGTTGCCAGTTCCTTCACTGGTGAAACATTGGCCTCTTGAATTCAGAGGATGGTTACCGTCGTTATCTGCACGAGCGGTGAGTTTCTGGACACCTTTTGTCTTTATAGTCTTTAAATGCGTGGCACGTTAATATAGAAGACTCTGTATAATGCTTTTCCCTTACGTATTGCAGGACTCTTGGGATGGAAGATGGAGTGAAGCGCCTGGAAATTCGTAAGTATGGCAAGCGCTCTAACTGTCTCTTTCCTTGCAGCTTAGTTCGTGTTAAAGAGACGCCGGAGTATTCGCAGGCGTTTTATTGCGACGAGCGCGATGGGCGTGAGTAAATACCTGCTTAATGTCTTTTTCTTTTGTCTTTCAGATGTTGGTTTGCAGCGCCGGAGTCAGCGGAATGCTAGTAAGTTTTAACTAAACTTTGTCTTCACAGGCGGCGATGCAGAATGAAGAAATCCGGAATTCACGGCGTGCCGGTAAGTATAACAATGCTTTTGTCTTTGCAGGCGAAGGTGCAGCGTGAAGACACGGCCGCTGCTGATGGATCAGATGAGAAAGCACTGTGTGTAAAGTTTGTCTTGCTAACCTGTTGTTTCTTGTCTTTTGCAGGTGCTGATGTTGACTGGATACAGGAATGGTAAGTATAATTCTTGCAGGTTCAGGATCGAAAGAGGAAAGGCTGGAACAGACTCAGTGAGCATTCTGCTGCAGATGCAGAATAACGCGAAGCACGTTTCATCTATCGGGTGTGGTTTAAATAGCCTTGGAGTGATGAGGCGTCTTCTTCCACGGCCCCGCCTAGGTAAGAAAAGAGTTCCAGTTTCCAGAAGAGTTCCAGTGCTGTATCCAGGGAGTGGAGCTGCCCCACCCAGGTAAGAAAGTAGTTCCTGTTCACAGAGGGCTTCTAAGTGGCTGGTAAGTAAGCAGCATGGTCTGCCGCAGGTAAGTCCACCCAAGCACCTTCACACCAATTATGAGCCCGGCGCTTCCAGTGCCGGGACCGATGGTTTTGATAAGCCTGGTGCCACCGGCGCCAGGACAGGGTCCAAAAGGTCCCAGTAGGGACCGGCTGGTGCCTAGGATTAGGGTTAGGGGCCTGCTTCCAAGGACGTTGGGCTGGTCCTGGCTCCTTGGAAACAGTGATCATGACAGCACCCCCCCTCAAGGCCCCTCCTAAACGTGTCTTCTCCGGGGGTTTTGGCTTGTTGGGGTGATTCAGATGGAATTTCTTGATCAGACGAGGTGCGTGGACATATTCTGAGGGTTCCCAAGACCTCTCCTGGGGGCCGTATCCTTTCCAATCAACCAGATAATATAACTTAGATTTGGAGATTTTGGAGTCTAGGATGTTCTTCACTTCGAATTCAAGTTCTCCATCTACTAAAACCGGTTCTGGAAGTTCAGTCAATCGGGTTTCTGGTTGTACTGGTTTTAATAAGGAGACATGGAATACTGGATGTATTTTCATATGCGTAGGTAATTCCAATTTGACAGCCACCGGATTAATTATGGCAGATATGAGATAGGGTCCAAGGTATCTCGGGATGAAGGTGTGGGGTCCTTTTAGAGGCAGGTGCTTAGTGGATAACCAGACCTGATCTCCTACAGCATAGTGAGGGGCCTCTTTACGGTGTCGATCTGCTCCTTTTTTGAATTGAGCTTTAGCTCTTTGCAAATGGGCAGTGGCTTCCTTAAAAGCACGGGTGATCTCCGAGTGCAAGTGATCCACAGCAGGTGCTTCAAATTCTTGGGGAGGATCCAGGTTGGAGGTTCTAGGATGGTGTCCGTATAATAAGAAAAAAGGATTCTTCCCGGTTCCAGAATGAGTCGAATTGTTGTAAGCGTATTCAGCGATCCAAAGAATATCCTTCCAGGGGTTTTCAGTTTGTTGGAGCATGCAACGTAGATATTGTTCTAGTGTCTGATTTGTCCTTTCGGTTTGTCCGTCAGTTTGGGGATGGTGACTGGTCGAAAGTCTTACATCAATTTGGGCTAGACGACAGCAACTGCGCCAGAAGTGGGAGATGAATTGACTTCCCCTATCGGAGACTAAAACCGAGGGAAAACCGTGTAAGCAAACGATGTTTTCCAAGAATTCTCGGGCCAATACTGAGGCTGAAGGTAGACCCTTTAGGGGAATGAAGTGAGCCATCTTGGAGAATAGATCCACGACTACTAAGATGGTAGTATACCCCGAGCATGGAGGTAAGTCCGTGATAAAATCCATGGACAAGGTATGCCATGGACAGGGAGGGATGTCTAGTGGCTGTAATAGGCCGGCTCGTTTCTGCTTCTGACTTTTATTCTGGGCACACACACCGCAGGAGATTACAAAGTCTCTAATATCCTTTTTCCATGATGGCCACCAGAAATGTCTTTTAATCTTTTCCATGGTTTTGGTAATGCCAGGGTTACCCTCCATTAGAGAGTCGTGATAACAGGAGATTACTTGTTTTTGTATTTTCTCACAGGGCAAGTGCAATCGTCCTCGGAAATATGGTAGGTCTTGATCCACTGAGAACTATTTTCCCTTTAATTGCCAGTCCTGCAAATCGGCCGGAGTTAGGAGTGATTTAACCGTGGTCTTGATGTCTTCAAAAGATTGAGTGCTGACCAAACCCAAAATCCTTTGTTCTGGGATTATGGGTATTGGTTCTGGAGTGGTCAAATGTTCATCTACTCCCATCCGGGAGAGGGCATCTGCTTTTTCGTTCTTACTGCCTGGTCGATAAGTAATTATAAAGTCAAATTCAGCCAGAAACAGAGCCCAGCGAAGCTGTCTGGAAGACTGAGCTTTGGCCGTCTTTAGATATTGTAAATTGCGGTGATCAGTCATTACGGTGACTGTGTGTCTGGCTCCTAAAAGATAATGCCGCCATGCTTTAAAGGCCGATCTGATAGCTAAAAGTTCCTTGTCTGTAATTGAATAGTTGATCTCGGGAGCCGAAAACTTGCGGGACCAAAAGGCTACAGGGTGTAACTGGTGTGTGACCGGATCTCTTTGTGATAAAACTGCCCCCATAGCAAGACTAGAAGCATCCGTTTCCATGATGTAGGGAAGTTCTGGGCGAGGATGTTTTAGAACAGGTGCAGAAATGAATTTAGCTTTTAAGTCCTGAAAAGCTTGTTCTGCTTCAGAAGACCACTCAAAACGTTTGTTCTTTTTTAACAGAGCGGTGATGGGCTGGACTATCCGAGAAAATTCAGGAATAAATCTGCGGTAAAAGTTAGCGAAGCCTAACATGCTTTGAACTCCTTTTACAGAGGTTGGTGATGGCCACTTGATGATTGCATCGACTTTCTTTGAATCCATATGGACTCCGTTAGGTGACAATATGAATCCCAGGAACTCGACTTCAGTTACGTTGAAAACGCATTTTTCAAGCTTAGCAAAAAGATTATGTTGACGCAATCTCTCGAGAACCTTTTTAACGTGTCTCTGGTGTTCCTCTTTGGATGATGAATAGACAAGGATGTCATCAATGTAGACAACAACACACACGTCTATGAGTTCTCTAAGGACATCGTTCATAAAATATTGGAAAGTGGCAGGGGCATTACAAAGTCCAAAGGGCATCACTTGATATTCGAATAGCCCGTACTTGGTGCGGAAGGCCGTTTTCCATTCATCGCCCTCTTTTATCCGTACCAAGTGGTAGGCTCCTCTGAGATCCAATTTTGTATATATACATGCGTCTTTGACTTGGTCCAGGAGTTCAGGGATCAAAGGTAACGGGTATCTGTTTTTAACGGTGATTTGATTCAGGGCGCGATAATCTATGCAAGTCCTAAGGTCTCCTTCCTTTTTCGGAACGAAGAACAAAGCCGATGAAGCTGGAGATTTTGAAGGACGAATAAACCCGTTAGCTAGGTATTGGTTCAAATATTGTCTGAGGTGAAGATTCTCAGGCTCGGTGAGGGCATAAATCCTGCTGCAAGGAGGAGTTGTTCCGGGTATCAAATCTATTTGACAGTCGTAAGACCTATGAGGAGGCAGGGTGTTAGCTTGATCCTTCCGGAAGACGTCTTGGAATTCCTGGTATTCGGGAGGTAATTTGGGAACCTCCTCCGAAGAGATTGCCGCCAGTGAAACATCAGGCCTAGGATAACAAGTGGTAAAACATTCTGGAAACTGAACCGTCTTTGCTCGCCAATCGATCTGAGGATTGTGCTTCTCTAACCAAGGGATTCCCAGAATGATCTGGAACTGAGGAGCCTTGATCACATCAAACACGATTCTCTCCCGGTGTCCATCTTGACTCACTAGCGTCACTTCTTGGGTGGCATGCGTTACTGGTCCGGAGGCTATCTCCGTGCCATCCACAGTAGTAATGACGTCTTTTACAGTCTTAGGGACAAGGGGTAGATTCATCCTTGATACCATTTCACTGTCCACATAATTACCGATTGCTCCACTGTCGATGGAAGCTTCAATTGCATGCAAACGATCCGGACGTTCAGGACTAATGAGGACCATGGGTACCACGAAATGCGAGGTCACGGGACAAATCTTAACGCTCGGCAAGAGGACCTCTACTCTTGTCGGGCTAGGTGGTTTCCCTGCTCAGAATTTGTGGTACAGGTATCCGCGGCTCCTACAGCCTTCTTAGCTGGTATCACTGGACAGTCCCGAAGAAAGTGTCCTGAGTTTCCGCAATAGAGGCATAATTGCAGCTGCCTTCTTCTTTCCCGCTCTTTCTGGGTTAAAGGTCCTTTCATGCCCCCTATTTGCATGGGTTCCACCGTGTCAACTCCCCTTGTAGAGGTTTGTGGTTTAGAAAACACTCGGGTATCAAATTTGGAACGATCTGCCTTCCTGTTCTGTAGTCTGTGGTCCAATTGGACAACTAAGTCAATATAGTCTGAGCATTCTTGTGGAGGATTCACAACTTGAGCTAACACATCCTTGAGCTCTCCACGCAGGCCTCTGTAGAAAAGCGTTATTCTCTTATCCTTGGGCCATTGAGTTTCCACTATAATTCTGTTGAATGAGGCTATATAAGTCAAGAGGTCTTGATTACCCTGTCGTAATGAAAGAAGTTCATTGTCCAAGGCCTGCCCTTGTGCATGTCTTGCGAACAGTTTCTCCATGTTGGACTGGAAGGCCTGGAAATCATGTAAAACCGGATCATCCTGGGTGACTAAAGGGATCGACCAATCTGCGGCGCTGCCACTGAGATAAGAAAGCACGAAAGCCACCTTGGTCTGGTCTGTTGGGAAAGCAGCTGGTCGACATAAGAAGTGTAAGCGGCACTGGTTGATGAACACCGCGAATTTCTTTGGATCACCAGAAAAGCGTTCGGGCGGAGCCAAGGGCACATTACCGGGCAGATTGATTTGCACAGGATTTAAAGATGATGCAGAAGGATAACTTCCTCCTGGAGCGGGCAAAGGTGTCTGTCCTGCCTGCGTTTGTAGCAACTGCCTAGCGAGGTCCTCAGTTCGCTCCTTGGAAATTATCAGTTCTCTTCATAGAGAGTTCGTTTCCTGACGAGCTGCATGTACTTCTGCTCTTAATTCTCCGAGCAACTGGGCTAGTTGATCAGTGTCTGAGGTTTCCATTGCGCCTGGGTAGGAGTTTTGTGGTGGGCTTCGCGTTCTGTAACGCTCACCTGATTCCCACGGAGGCGCGGGTCTTGGCAGGAGGGTGTCTGTGACTCGAAAAGTGATGTGCAGGACTCGATTGGCTTCTGGGGTCGAACCTCTTCGCACTGTGTGTCGAACTCGAAGAGTGAGGTTTCTGCAGGTGAAAGAATATGGGGGTTAATGGCCTGGGTTGTTGAATGTTCCCCTCTCTCTCTCTCTCTCTCTTCCCAGCTTTTCTGTAGAGCCCCCCCCCCCCAGGTCAACGTGCTCACCTTAGATAGGTGAATGCTGGGCTCTCCATCTGCGTCTGGTGCAGGGTGCCGTTGCCAGTTCCTTCACTGGTGAAACATTAGCCTCTTGAATTCAGAGGATGGTTACCGTCGTTATCTGCACGAGCGGTGAGTTTCTGGACACCTTTTGTCTTTATAGTCTTTAAATGCGTGGCACGTTAATATAGAAGACTCTGTATAATGCTTTTCCCTTATGTATTGCAGGACTCTTGGGATGGAAGATGGAGTGAAGCGCCTGGAAATTCGTAAGTATGGCAAGCGCTCTAACTGTCTCTTTCCTTGCAGCTTAGTTCGTGTTAAAGAGACGCCGGAGTATTCGCAGGCGTTTTATTGCGACGAGCGCGATGGGCGTGAGTAAATACCTGCTTAATGTCTTTTTCTTTTGTCTTTCAGATGTTGGTTTGCAGCGCCGGAGTCAGCGGAATGCTAGTAAGTTTTAACTAAACTTTGTCTTCACAGGCGGCGATGCAGAATGAAGAAATCCGGAATTCACGGCGTGCCGGTAAGTATAACAATGCTTTTGTCTTTGCAGGCGAAGGTGCAGCGTGAAGACACGGCCGCTGCTGATGGATCAGATGAGAAAGCACTGTGTGTAAAGTTTGTCTTGATAACCTGTTGTTTCTTGTCTTTTGCAGGTGCTGATGTTGACTGGATACAGGAATGGTAAGTATAATTCTTGCAGGTTCAGGATCGAAAGAGGAAAGGCTGGAACAGACTCGGTGAGCGTTCTGCTGCAGATGCAGAATAACGCGAAGCACGTTTCATCTATCGGGTGTGGTTTAAATAGCCTTGGAGTGATAAGGTGTCTTCTTCCACGGCCCCGCCTAGGTAAGAAAAGAGTTCCAGTTTCCAGAAGAGTTCCAGTGCTGTATCCAGGGAGTGGAGCTGCCCCACCAAGGTAAGAAAGTAGTTCCTGTTCACAGAGGGCTTCTAAGTGGCTGGTAAGTAAGCAGCATGGTCTGCCGCAGGTAAGTCCACCCAAGCACCTTCACACCAATTATGAGCCCGGCGCTTCCAGTGCCGGGACCAATGGTTTTGATAAGCCTGGTGCCACCGGCACCAGGACAGGGTCCAAAAGGTCCCAGTAGGGACCGGCTGGTGCCTAGGATTAGGGTTAGGGGCCTGCTTCCAAGGACGCTGGGCTGGTCCTGGCTCCTTGGAAACAGTGATCATGACAAGGTGCTCCAACAGATGGAGTGCAGCAACTCCAGACATGCAAGATGTGCACACTACTTTTCCAACTTCAATTTCCTTATCACCTATTTCCTGGGTTCCCACAGAGTTGCTGACACCCTGTCCCGGAGCTGGTCAGAGACCACGGAACATGTTCTTGATAAGGAGAGGTTACTGCAAAAAGGAAGTGTCTAGCGGTGGTAAACACTATTCTCAGAGAGGTGCAAGCTGATCTCAAGATCTGTAATCAGAGGGAATTGGCTTTACTCAATCTCCAAAGGAGAGGGGGGTTTTATGTTTCATGGAACAGCTCTTTATTTACCTTTGTTTTGCTTACAGAAGAGAGCCTTGCATTTCTGCCATGATACGCTTCTAGCTGGACACAAGGGACAGGAGGCCACACAGGAATTGATAACCAGAAGTTTTTGGTGGTCTACCGTACAACAGGACGTCAAGTCTTATGTGTCTTCCTGCCCTGTGTGTGCCACCAGTAAGATTTCCAGACAGAAGACTTTGAGGCTTCTACAACAGGATTTGTTGCCTTCCCGTCCATCGGAACATATATCCATGGATTTTATTGTGGATTTACCACCTTCCCACGAGACGACTGCTGTATTGGTAACGATAGACTCCTACTCGAAATTGGCTAATTTTACTGCCCTACCTTCTGCCTCAGAAACTTCAGCTGTTTTTCTCAGAGACATCGTTCGACTCCCTGGTATCCCTCAGACCATTGTGTCGGACCGGGGTACGCAGTCCACGTCCACATTCTGGTCCTCCCTCTGTTATAGACTGAGCATGCAAAGGGTGCTCCCTTCTGGTTATCATCCTCAGACGAACGGCCAGGCGTAGCGTCTCAATGCTAATCTGGACCAATACCTCTGCTATTTTTACAACAGGGAACAGGACGATTGGTCAAATCTAATTCCAATAGCAGAATTTGCATATAATAACACACATCATACCGCCATCAAGATGAGTCCATTCAAGTGTTCCTACGGTTACAACCCTCAACATCTACCTGGAATATGACCTTCCACTTCCAAGACACCTGCAGTAGATGGCTTGTTGTCAGAGATCAACAAGGTCCACAAAGACGCTTTAAGATTCTTAGAAGAAACCCGAAGGACCTACAAAAGGTTTGCTGATGTCAAAAGAAGGGCTAACCCGCAGTGGAAGCCGGGTATGCGGGTCTGGTTGTCCACCAGATACTTACCACACTGGACCCATTTGGGCAAATTCTCACCCTGGTACATCGGTCCTTATCGCATTCTTTCTAAGATCAATCCAGTGGCATTCAAACTGCAGTTGCCTTGCAGTCTAAGATGGGTTCATCCTGCATTTCATTCATCATTACTCAAGGCTCATGAGGATGATCCCTTCGGAAGGTCCATCCGGAAAACCTTTGTTCCCATATCTTCAGAACCGGAGGAATATGAGGTTGCTAGGTTGGTGGACTCCAGGTACAGACAGGGAGTCTTACAATACTTGGTTCACTGGAAGGGGTACCCTAACGAGGAAAGGACCTGGGAGCCCAGATCACATGGGCATTCCTCTAGGTTGATACAAAAGTTTCACAGACTGTATCCGGGGAAGCCCGGGGGAAGCAGGTACAGAAGGGGGCATACTGTCATACACTGTCCCTGGAAGTGCTGGCAAAGGTGGAGACACACCTAATATGGATTTCCTGGTTCTGCATTGACGGTCTAGTCTTTTCCAAGATGGCCGCCGGAGTTTACTTACTGCAATCAGAACGCTGGCTCAGTGCGTTGTATCTGTCTTCTGGTGCTGACGCTACCAGTCCCTGTTTCCACAGTGTACTAGCGAATTTCCTATCTCTCAAGCTTCCACTCTCTTTAGCTTCTTCCTTCCTGAATTCCTCTGCCTTCCAGCACGTTCGGGTTTGCATCCTTTTTCAGGTATTTGTTCGTAGTTTGTATCCTATCTTTGTCACTGTTCTTGTTCGCCCGCTGTAGTGAACTACTTCCTGTGTACTGGTGTTTCCTTATTGCTCGTTTTCTGTCTCTTGTTTCTACTTCCCTATTTTCGATATTCTGCTGCCTTCCTTTAGTTCTTATTGCCGATTGGCGGTATACCCTTTCTTTCAGTTTTGTTTGCCTTTGCAACCCAAAACTACCTTACCTTGTCAGATGCGTCTCTGCGCCCTGCGGCACTTCCTGCTTCCCCGCTTCCTATTGCCTTTTCCCTTCTTTATCTATTCTGTCTTCGTTCTGTTTTCCAAAGCTTAATACTTGGTGATCGCTTCTTGCTGTGATCGGTCATACTACTTAACGCTATCCTGTAGTTGCTAAGCTACGGGTCCTACTCCTGTTGGATTACCACTCGTATACACAGTAGGCAAAGTCCTCCTGTACTTCTCATTTCTGCTAACTTCCTGAGGGGACGAGGAAGAGACTTTTCATCAAGTTACAGAATCTTTCCCTGCCTTCAGCATAACTCCCTCTTCCAAGACTAAAAAGACTTGTGCAATTGTGACTTTACCTTCATCTGTAGTCAAGACTATTGGTATAAACACCAAGGACTTCACTTCAACACATTCCATGGTTTTTTACGCCGGTTGGCTTTTTTCCTAATTTGGGGGCTTGCTCCTTGGGGTGCCCTGGACCTGGGTTTCGTGCCGGTCAAGGTGGCCACTGAGGGAGCTCGCCCCTACCTCCATCACAAGAAAGAGAAAAAGAGTAAAGAGCCAAAGAAGCAGCGGAGAAAGAAGACTCCAGAGAGCTCCATTGAGGACACAGGTGAGGAGGAGGTTTG
This sequence comes from Ambystoma mexicanum, assembly GCF_040938575.1. Taxonomy (NCBI): domain Eukaryota; kingdom Metazoa; phylum Chordata; class Amphibia; order Caudata; family Ambystomatidae; genus Ambystoma; species Ambystoma mexicanum. The sequence goes on from NC_090929.1 coordinate 434,286,065, forward strand.
GGAGGTATCCCCAGGCTTTAACAGACAGCCCGGTTAGTAGCTGGCCAACATAACCTTGTCAACGAGGCCAGACAGCAATCCGATGTAGCAGAACAACAGCTGCACATACAGGAGAGATCCTCCAACAGCTTGAGCAGCACAACCAGCTCCTCACACGGCAGAACAAAATCCAGACATCCCAGAAGGAGACCCTAGACAACCAATCATCATCTGCTCTCCAACCTTGACTCTATCATCCCCTCTGTCCTCATCCTACGTGATCTCTCTTCTGCCTTCGACATGGTCAACCATACCATCCTGCTCAACCATCTCCATGATAACCTGGGTATCACTGATCAGGCTCTGGCCTGGCTGACCTCTTTCCACTCTCATCGACCTTCCCAGGTCCAACTTGGGTCCTTCCTATCATCTATCTTCCTCTCTACCTGTGGTGTTCCCCAGGGGTCTAACCTCTCTCCCTGGCTTTGCAACCAATACCTGGTAACTCTCGCCCACTGCATTGCCATTTTCTGCTCAAATTTCCAGTGCTATGCTGATGACACTCAACTCATTTTCAGGCTGCCCATGGCCACCTCCACTCCCTCTCTCATCTCTGATTGCCTTACTGCCATTCAAGATTGGTTTTCCGCCAATTATCTTTGTCTGAATGCCAGCAAGACTGAGATCCTCCTCATCGGCACACCTTCACCATCCTTTCTCCTCAGACTCTGGCCGGCCTCCCTTGGCCCTCTTCCTACCCCCACCTGCGAGGCTAAGAACCTTGGGGTCATCTTTGACTCCATACTTTCCTTCTCCACCCATATCTCTGAGGTCTCTAAAGAGTCAAACGTCCCACTGCACCTCCTCAGAGGTACTCTGCCTTTCCTCTCCTTCCCCCAGAAGCTCACTGTCTCCTAAGCTCTGGTTCTCTCTAGGTTGGACTATTGTAACAGCCTCTTTCTAAATCTACCTGCCTCTACTCTCTGCCCTCTACAACTAATCCAGAATGGGAGTGCGAGACTTGTCCTTGGCCTCAAGCCCTGGGATCTGATCTCTCCAACTTTGAAATCTCTCCATTGGCTCCCAGTTGATGCCAGGATTAAATTCAAAACCCTCTCCATTGTCCACAAGGTTTTCTGGGGCCTTGGTCCAAAATACCTTCAGCTATCCCTCCGCAAATACCTCCCCTCTCGAGCTCTTCGCTCCTCTTCCTCTAACTCCCTCCAGGTCAGTGGTTTTTCAAAGAATCAAGCTGGGGGTAGATCTCTGTCTTCGGCTGGTGCCTCCCTCTGGAACAGCCTCCCTGCCACTCTAAAACCTGAGGTTAACCATCTCCGGTTCTGGAAGCACCTCAAGACCTACCGCTTTGCTTCTGCCTTCGCTTCCCCTCTCCCCTGCTGATCTGCTCTCTCTTGGCACTGTGCACCTGGCCACCCTCTTTCCCCTGGGCCCAGGTACCTGCTCACCCTGCCACCCTCCTGCACTGCCTCCTGGCCACCCTTTGCACTGGGGACTGTATCTATACCCATACAGTCCCCCACACCACATTTTCTTCTTTTTCGGCACTTATCAGACTTACCCAGTCTGCTGCCGTAAACACAGCGCTTGCCACGGGTTGGCTGCACTACCACTGTTTATTGCCTCTATTATCTATTTATTTTTATTTATTTTTATTTATCTGTTCTCCCCTGCTCCGCACTTTCCACTCTGCCCCTTCCATGCACTTTTCCCCTTTCCCTTTCCTATGCACTTGCACGTTCTCAATGTCACTGGGCCTATTAAGATCGTTGTTTCTCCCCTGTTCCCCTCCCTTGCCTTGTCGCGCTCTGAAACACTTGTGTACGAGCGCGATACAAATTTATTTATTATTTATTTATATATTTATAACGCGCCGGAGCTCGCGAGCATCAGGGCGCGACAAGTACACGAGAGGACAAGATCACAGGACAACATAGAAAGAAGAGAAAAGAAGTGACAGGGGACTCAAGGGAGTCTATGCTGAATATATAACAATTACCGAAAGAGTAATGTTTTCAGCTGCTTCCTAAATGGCAGGTACCTACTTTCACATCTAAGATTATCCGGCAGCTCGTTCCAGAGTGCTACAGCTTTGGTGGGGAAGGCTCTCCCGAGTCCATTAGCTTTGACTTTGGTGTGGCTGGCTTTGAGTAGCCCTTTTTTAGCAGATCTTAGACAGCGGCTTGGTTCGTACCAGCGAAATTCCTCCTCTAGGTATGTGGGGGCCGTGCCATAAAGACAGCGATGGACCAGTGTCAAGGATTTGAATTTAATGCGCTCCTCAATGGCGAGCCAGTGAAGGCCTATGCGTTCATGGGTAATATGCTCACGCTTGGACTTCCCGGTGATGGTTCTAACAGCATTGTTTTGGATTATTTGGCATTGTTTGATGCAAGAGTTACTTGAACCGAGCATTAGCGCATTCCCATAATCCAGTCGGGATAAAATCATAAAATTGAATATCATATCATATCTATCATAAGCCTTCATGAAAAGGCAAGGGTGGACCAATTACAGTCCACTAAAATCAGGAAGAGGCTGCAACTAAGCAATGCTGGGCTAGCAGCACCAAACAGGGGATTCACCCATACTGTGTCAGCTGTTGGTATCCTGCAATGTGACATGCATCTGGACATGGTTTGCTGTATGTGGGCCACCAATATGGTGCAGGAGCGTCTGTCATCTGTGGGCCACCAATATGGTGCAGGAGCGTCTGTCATCTGTGCTTGACAGGCAGGACCAATCACTGCAGCAGGGACAGTCATCCACGTCTCATGTGTGCAGCATGACATCCCAGGATGCTAGCCTACCCTGCAAATGTAGCAGCTCCTCTCTGACACCACTAGCAGCAAGTATATCAGAGGGCCTGTATCCACCTGCAAGGAAAAGTCACAGAAAGTGAACGGGCCAAGGAAAACATCTTGAGTGTGCGTTGTTGTGTACTTCACAGGTACATTGTTATTGCACACATGTGAGGGAACATATGTGCTCCATGGATCCATGCCTCCCGTTGGGTCACATGGACACCAGGCCAGGATGCTGCATGTGAGGGAACGTGTGTGCTCCATGGGCGCATTGTCCCAGTTGGATCACACTGATGCCAGGACAGGATACAGCACATTTAGAAACATGTGTGGAGTGGAATGTTGCAAACCTCACAATAATGGATTTGGTTAGGGGTCATTTCTGGAGGGAAAAGTGCAACTTCAAGAGGTGTGTAGTCACACATTGGACAATTGCCCACTTTCCTTCTGGTTGCCCGCATACACAGCTAACAATAGTCACATGAAATGCATTTTTGTACATATCACTACTTTCTGGGCATGGGACTTCGGAGGGGATGGCAATGATGATTGATGGCAGTGCGACCCCACTTGTGTGCTAAGGTATTGTGAAGTCCCAGGTGTATGCTGCATTCTGTGCCACTGTATACACCAGAGTTAATCGTGAATCAGTGCCTGTCGCATGTAGTCTTCTGAGTGTTTTTGGCGAACCCTCCTGCACTGGGACCTCTCTATTGTCTACTTTATCTTCGCTGTTACTGTCTACACCCTTTCGCAATACCACACCCCTACACATTGCAATGTTGTATGTAATGAAGCACACAAGAATGATGCTGCACACCTTCCCCGGGACAAACATAAGCATGCCTCCGGTACAGTGCAGGCAACGCCATCAGTTCTTCAGCACTGGACAGGCACGTTGATCACATTGCATGTCCTTATGTGTGCCCCATTGTAGCGTTGGTCTGCAGCTGTTTGTGTATTGTGCACAGGTCTCAAGAGCCATAGTGTGCATGTATAGGCAGCATCACCCATGGGAAAATAGGAATCGATATTTGCCTGCTCATGTTGGATTTGTGGCATGCACATAGACAATGCAATACAGAAGTGGTGTGCTTATTTGTTTCGGTAGTTAACAGTCAGCCATGTTCTCACATTAGAAAAAGCTATACATCAATCGAGGTCCACTACTGTTGCCCATTGACATGCCTTCATGTTTGGTTGCCAAGAACCTTTCACATATATGAAGGAATATCATCTTTGCATCATACACAACGTACACATTGTTGCTGGAAACCTTTACAATTCCAATACAGGCATGCACATGCTTAGGGGGTATGAAGGCAACATGTGTAAAACGATGGGTATGCCAGCCACACTGTAGGATTCACTCTTAATTGTGTTGATGTCGGGGCAGCTGTTGGAAGTATGATGTTATCCCTCACTCACACATGAGATGATGACGTCATCTGTGTGAGAATGGAACTGAATGTGGGCTGTGAGATGCCAGCTCACGTCCCCCAGAGGTCTGAAAAAATCCACTGGCACAGAAACGAAGACACTCATCACCTTCAGGATTGGAGAAATGGCTGTCACAATGTTCATCTGTGGCTCTAGGTCAGCGGTCTGCAACCTGCGGCTTTCCAGATGTTTGGTACTACAAATCCCATGATCCCTCACCATTGACTGGCTAGGCATGACGGGAGTTGTAGTCCAAAACATCAAGAGAGACAAAGGTTGCAAACCCGTGCTCTAGGACTACAGCTATAATATGGACCTTTGGTCAAGTCTGTAGCTGCTTAGTGTGGGCTCTGCTGACATCACCGGGAGACATGCCCATGGCAAATGGATAGGTGGTCTTTGCCCCATCTGTGATATGCTCTGCAGGATGCACAATTTTGAATGTCAATAACCTGTGTGCATATTTGTGTGCATTTCATACTCTTCATGCACACAGCATTTGTAGCATGTCCCAGGGTGCACATGTATGTCATAAGGGCCATGTAGCACATTAAGGTCATTGGTGCAGCGCATGAATGGGTGTATCGCTGGTGACATGTGCCTGTCCTGCAAGATGGTATGCAGTAAGCCTGTTTCCCTGTCCTCCTGGCACATTGAACCCCACATATGCATGCTTTTTGTTTGTTCCACTCACCATACATTTTGTGCTGCATGGTCACCTGGTTCTGCTCCGTCTTCAGATGCCCCCCTCCATTGCTGGTATTCTTGCTGCTTGCCACTCTATCTGTAGTCTCCATTTGTGCAGATGTATGGCCACTAAAGCTAGGAGTGCCTCTGAAATCGCCATCTTGTTCTGGTGGGTCAGCAGTTATGGGGCATAATTTACATTTACACCACACCCTAAACGAGCAACTTCATGTCGTAAAATAAAATTGGATGAACCCTACTTTATAAGCCTTCAGATGTTTGTTAATCCTTCATCCAAAACACAGTTTTGGATTATTCGTGATCCAATCTCTTTATAGCGGTCCTTGAGCTCACAGGAAGATTGCACTGTGCCGCAGCCTTAGCATGAAATGTATTGATGGATGAGTCACTTCATTAATATTTTGCCTATTGGTGACTAAACCGCTCATTATCTGAGTTGACTGGCAGCCTGATATGATCTGCCAAGGTTGTGGTCATAGCCTTAAACTGACTGATCTCCAGTGTGTGATGATGAATTAAACAGTCTGTGGATTGTTTGTGCCCAGGTCATACTCATTTGTACCTTTCAAGGAATTAATATTCAAGGATAGAGTTCAAAATGTTCAGTCGCCACTAGCCTGTAGCGAATTAAAATTCACCTTTGGCGTGTGGTGCATAGAGACTTGTAAGTGCTATAATTCAAACTAAGTAGAGTATCCGAGACAGAGTTTCAAAATTGCAAGGTAAGATTTATTTTGCACATATCGTACACTCGAGTGGACTTCATGTTCAACCACAACCATTATTTCATGGATAGTGGAGAAGTGAAGTGCCTGAATAGTACACAGCATACCATTTTATACAACAAATGAAGCATGCATCAGCATAGGACATTTGTTATTAATTTGCAAGAGATATCAAAACAAATATGTTCAGACTACATACACAATAATACTCTAATCCCCAGGAGGCAGAAGAAATTGCATTTTCCACAGATTATATTGTTATGTCAAAAATCTTCACTTGGTTTACGGCTTTAATTACAAGCTCTTTCTGCCAGTTCACGGACAGTGACTTATGCGTGAGGCCATAAACACAGAATCAACTTGCCCTCAGTTCCAATAATGGTCATCCTATTTACACAACCTTTAAAAGATACCTTTCATGTGTTTAACAAAGTGGAAGGGCTGAACACTATGACTCATTGTGTAACTAACCTCTGCTTAGTGTGGCCAGTCATTACATAACATTTAGGTAAGAGAATAGAGCCATATTGGAACAGCCTTACCTACTTCGTGGAATAGGAGGACCTGTCCTTAATGTTATTTAATGTAGGTGTATCAGTCAAGGCTAGGCGACTGATACATGCCCTCTGCACGGACCCAGCCTTTTCTTGTAATGACTGACAGAGAAAGCCATGAACACATATCTATTCTGTTTCTACTCAATGACTGACAAATGCGACCCCGTTCTGAATATTACTAAAAGAACATCATTTTGATCACAAAAAAGGGATTAGCTTAGGGCTAAGAAAGATGCACATTATTATAATAGTCTAACAGCATATGTGCGCATGTGGAGAACTGGCATTCATGCCAGGGGCAGAGTGACTTTTATGCCTGGCTAGTAGCTTGCAGGTTGCCCTATTTTAGCCTGCTCCAAGTCATACTATCTAGGACTGGTTGAAGACCCCTCCTCCTCACATGGGGCAGGAGGAAAGTGGCGGGGGTGTAACGCTCACCTGGTCCCCACGGGGGCGCTGGTCTAGTCTGGATTGCTGTGGCCTCTTCTAGCGTGATGCGCAGGACCCGGAACACCGATTGGACAGGACCTCCAAATCGTGCTTGCCTGGCCCGTAGGAATATCCTTCTGCAGATGAGAAAGGGGATTAACAGTCTGCAGAATAGTGTGCTAGCTCCCCCCTTTCCCCCTTCGTTCCTCTCTAACTTCCTCCAAACCCCGGTTTAAGCTCACCTTATGGTTTGGAAGGATGAACTCTCCATCCTGCTTCTGGTGCAGGGGCGCGCGTTCGTCCAGTTACTTCACTGGTTTTCAGAATGGCGCTGGCAAAATCCACTTGACTTTCCTGAGCGATGCGCCGTAAGTATGAAAGTTCAAAGTTCAAGTGAGGCCCCCTTTATGTTGTCTTTCTAACCTGTGATCTGTCCTTTATTTCAGGTGCAGAATGAAGGCGATGCGTCGAGGGGTTAAACTGCCGAGGTGAGTAGTGATTAGGGCGATCCCTCTAAATGTCCTTATCATTCCCCAGAAATGACTCTTGTCCTTTCCCCATAGGGGCCGGGGTACGGTACCTGCCAACGGGGCGGCGCCGACCCGAAATGTGGAAGAAAAGCCGGTAAGTATTATGGCTGTTAATCAGGCTTTCCTCTGTGTTCCTTCTGCTCACCTTTTGTTTCTTCCTCTCTCCCCTAGGTGCAGAGATGTGGCGTCCGATGCTGACAGCCGCAATGGAGCCGGGAGATGTCTCGAGGACAGGTGAGTGAAGCGTGGCGCTGCAGCGAGCAACGCAATGCTTTTAAATGGAAGTCTTTCTTCAGGGATGCTGGCGAGAAGATTCCGGATGCAGGTAAGAAGTTTGAAATAGTCCTTGGTTTTCACCTTTCTCTTCTCTTCCTTCCTTGCAGGTCTTCCAGGTTCGAGGCGGGCGTGGCTGGAGTCCAGGAGCAGGAGCAGACACGGTGAGCGTTAAGCTGCAGGAAGCAGAACAACGCGAAGCATGAGCTGCTGTCTGGGTGTGGCTTAAATAGCCTCCAAAGAAGTCGCAGGTATGTATCCTTCCCCAACTAGGTATGTATCCTTCCCTGGCCACGCCCGAGTGAAAAAATAGTCCCTATGAAAAAATAGTCCCTTTCAGGTCTCAGGGAGGCCTGAAGCGTGCAGCATGGTCTGTATCAGGTAAGTGCACAAAACACCTCCCTTTATGAGCCTGGCGCCTATGGCGCCAGGACTGATGTCCAACATGAGCCTGGCGCCAAAGGCGCCAGGACTGAGACCAAGGAGCCCCTATAAGGGGCCGCTGGGCTTTTACCCAAGGGCATGATGCCTGCTTCCAGGGGTGCTAGGCCTGGCCTGGTGCTCCGGGGGTAGGCATCATGACAGGGGTAGGTGAACCTTTCAATGGAGCAGCCTGGGCATCACCTGCAAAGGCATGCTTAAATAGCAACATGATACATCCCTCATTTGCCAATATGTTTCTGTTGATGATGATGATATCAACTGCTAGAGTTCACCTCCAACAGGGTCGTGCAGCCACTTTTTCTTTTATTTATTTAATGTGGTGCACTATGGGTGAGAGACGTGGCCCCCTTCTGTCCACACTTGGATCCCGAGGCAAGGAGCTCTATGCACCAGCCCAGAGGCCGGCTATCCTAAGCCAACCGAGGCTCCACATTGCTGTGGTATCGCTATGGTTTAGGGGGGGATTCTGACTTGGAGGCGTTGAGTCAAAATCCCACAGATAGCTTTACCCGATTGGCTCCTCAGCTCCTCAGCCAAGCACATACACCAAATGTCTGAAACCTGCGGTTCCTCTCGTACTGAGCAGGATTACTATTGCAACAACATGTCACCAGTAGGGTAAAACTAACCTGTCTCACGATAGGCTAAACCCAGCTCTTGTCCCTATAAGTGGGTGAACAATCCAATGCTTGGTGAATTCTGCTTCACAATGACAGGAAGAGCCGACATAGAAGGATCAAAAAGCAATGTCGCTATACGTGCTTTGCCGCCACAAACCAGTTATCCCTGTGGTAACTTTTCTGTCAACTCCTGCTTAAAATCCAAAAAGTCAGAAGGATCGTGAGGCCCCGCTTTGATGGTCTGTATTCATACTGAAAATCAAGATCAAGCAAGCTTTTGCCCTTTTGCTCCGCAGGAGGTTTCTGTCTGCCCTGAGCTTGCCTTAGGACACCTGCATTATTGTTTGACAGGTGTACCACTCCAGTCAAACTCCCCACCTGCCACTGTCCCCGGAGTGGTTTTGCGCCCCGGCAGACCCCCCCTCCTGCTTCACTGGGTAAGTGAAAAAACAATAAGAGTAGTAGTATTTCACTAGCAGCCTGAGGGCCTCCCACTTGTCCTGCCCCTCTCATGTATCTTCACAGTGCGAGACTAGAGTCAACCTCCACACTGTCTTCTTTCCCCACTGATTCTGCCAATCCCATTCCCTTGGCTGTGGTTTCGCTAGATAGTAGGTAGGGGCAGTGGGAATCATGTTCATCCATTCATGCGCGTCACTGATTAGAAAGCGAGGCATTCGGCTTCTTGTACCACTTTTTTGAAGCGGCTCATTCTGGGTTACTATTGCTGCCCATCAGCGTCAGTTTGGAATTGGCACCAAAATGATAAAATACACCTGAATAGACACTGTAGGTGAATATCAGGTGAAGGACAAAGCACAAAGAGGATAGATAAGTACACCGTTCAATAAATATCCATCCGAGATTCATGGGTTAAGGTGTTTTCAGCTTCTGGAGCATTGGGGCTTGCTGGTATATTCATGTTGTGAACGTTCTCATGAAGGAACTCAACTATTGCTTCCATGAGACTTTCCCCAGTTTCATAGAATTCAGATCCTCTTCATCACTACTCTGTTTCATCTAATGGTTAGTAAACTTCTTGTAAATTCTTCATCTTAATATTGGATGTTCTTTTGCTGAGGATGATTTGTTCACAACTTACTTGACTTGGTTCATATTCTGTATCACTGAGATCTTCAGATTCTTGAATGTGATTCATCTATTTCATCCATTTTCTTCATATGGTCTCTAATACCTTATTCCTTTATTCATGGAGCATTTGTCAGGCACCTCTACAACAGAATGTTGTTTTGAGGCACCACAAGACAAAGTGGGGAGGGAACAAGGAGAGTAAATAACAGTGGCAAAACCGTAATAATACAATGGTGGTCGTACTAGGCCTTGTGACATTCGGATGTGCAAGTGCAGAGAAGCGAAGTGCAGAGGATAAGGGGGAGCAGGGTATGGACAAGAGCTGGTGGGAGCCCGGGAGGTGAGTGAGAGAGTGTTAAGATTGAAGGTACATGAGGCAGCAGGTAGTTTAGGTAAGCTCCTTTACTATCAGTCTTCAGGTTCAGGTGACACGAGGTACACTATACTGGAGATAGGAAGGGAGCTGATGAAATGGAGACCACTGGCTCCCACAATGCAGGCTACATCATGGTAACTGACACAGTGGAACACTCAGGGTCTCAAGCAAACTAAACATTCCAGCACTCATACCAACATTCCACTAGTGACCTCACACATGCAGACACCATGGGGAACAGGGACACATCAGGCAGCAAGAGGGAAGAACAGGTCCTAACCAGGGGAAGGCAAATCCTGATATCAGATCCTAACACAGAGTAGGAGGGACCTGGAGCCTGCAGACGAGGCATTCGAAAGAGGGGTAAGACTCATTAGGTATGATATATGATAGTTTGTTTATATAGGGCCTATACACAATGTGTTTCAAAGCGCTTCAAGGCAAGGGAGGGAACAAGGGAAAATACAACCACATTCTTACGGGCCATGAACAGTAAGGATGTGAAATTAACTATCGTACTCGGCCTGACGACATTTCAGATAGTGCAAGAGCTAAGACATAGATAAGGAACGGAGGGGGAGAGTGGGAAGGAAATAGAAACAGACAGGTGACTACCGTACTAGGCCTGACGACATTTCTGGTAGAGCCGGAGAAAAACAAGAGGTGAGGGAGAGGGGTGCAGAAAGGTAGGGTAGGAACAAAACAAGCGACTATCATACTAGGCTTGACGACATTTCAGATAGTGCTGGAGGGGGCGGAGAGGAAAAAACAGTAAGGGGAGGGGGGAGGAGACAGGTGAGGTTGCTATCATACTAGGTCCAGGGACAATTCGGATAGAGTAAGTGCATAGAAGAAAGTAAGGGGAGGAGATAGGAAAAGGGAGAAGGGAAAGGAGGAGAGAACAGAGAGTTAGCAGTCAAAAGAGTGGAGAAGCAAGAGGGGAAAGTGAATACAATTGCAGAAGTCAATAGTAACACATAATGTTGCAAGCCAGGATACCAGATGAAGATGGGAACAGCATGATTCAGGGCCACCATGAGTACAAGATGCAAAGGAAGTCCAGCATGAGAGTTGAGAAAAGGTGACGCGCTGTGAATGAATGAAGTACATAAAAGTCAAATCCAGCATTGGCCACAAGACGGCGATGGTGAAACCAGAATTTATCAGGACAGACTCCTGCAGAAGTAGGCTGGAGGAGGGGGGGCAGGGTAGAAGAATCAAGCAAAACAGGCAACACCTTTGTGCGAGAATGGTGGGGGCACAAGGGAACATCATGGGGGGATGGCCTGTGGGGACAGAGGGAGTAACACATGTTGGTGCATACTTACCTGCTGTTGAGCAGGGGACCAGGCACTGGGTCCGAACAGGTCCAAACAGGAATTGCCTTTTTCTTCGTCTGCCCTTCGCTTTGGACGCCCGGGCGAAAGACGCCCTTGATCTAAGAGTTAAGAGCAGGAAGGAAGAGGCAGGGCTAAGAAGGTGGGTGGTGCTTAGGCCAGGTGACCTAGATCCACTTGCACCTGCTGCACATCTGCAAAGGAAAAGAGGCTGGAGGGCTCCTTAAGTAGGGAAAAAGAGCGGCAAGCAGGAAGGCACCAGGTGGGCGGGGCTTGCTAAGTGGTGAAAAAGAGCAGCAGGCAGGAAGGCACCAGGTGGGCAGGGCTTAGGCCAGGTGACCTAGATCCACTTGCACCTGCTCCCCATCTGCAAAGGAAAAGAGGCTGGAGGACATCCTAAGTAGGGAAAAAGAGCGGCAAGCAGGAAGGCACCAGGTGGGCAGGGCTTGCTAAGTGGTGAAAAAGAGCGGCAAGCAGGAAGGCAGCAGGTGGGCGGGGCTTGCTAAGTGGTGAAAAAGAGCAGCAGGCAGGAAGGTACCAGGTGGGCGGGGCTTAGGCCAGGTGACCTAGATCCACTTGCACCTGCTCCCCATCTGCAAAGGAAAAGGAGCTGGAGGGCTCCTTAAGTAGGGAAAAAGAGCGGCAAGCAGGAAGGCACCAGGTGGGCAGGGCTTGCTAAGTGGTGAAAAAGAACGGCAAGCAGGAAGGCACCAGATGGGCAGAGCTTGCTAAGTGGCGAAAAAGAGCGGCAGGCAGGAAGGCACCAGGTGGGCGGGGCTAGGCCAGGTGACTTATATCCACTTGCTCCTGCTCCCCATCTGATAGAGGCAGGGACCCACTCAGGCAAAATTAGGGCCACTCCGCCAGTGGGCCGGTTGGGCCTGGGTTTGGAGAGGATTTTGTAGCCCTCAGGAAGGAGAGTGTCAAGAGCAGTGACAGAGCTGGCATTGAACCACATCTTAGTAAGGGTGAGCATGTCGAGGTCAAAGTCTTCAAGAAGGAGACAGATGTCAGAGGAGTGTTTGACAGCAGAACAACTGTTCAGAGTAGCTAAGGGAAGCTGATTACCACCTTTGAAAGTTTTCCGTGGAGGGGTACAAGGGCGTGTTACTCCCGTTGGTGGTGGGTGAGAGGAGAGGAAGAAGGAGGAGTAGTGGGAGAAGGGAGGAAGTTAATGAGAGAGGGCAGGGGCCAATTGCGAAGGAGAAGAGTAGGTTGAGAAACTTGGGCCATGATAGTGCCATTGTGATAGACATTAGTGGTGCACCTAGAAGATGAGAAGTATGCCAAGAGTACTTCCCATCTAGTGCCACCGTCAATGGGTGAGGAGGAGAAAGGGGAGTGAGTGGAGACCAGATGGGGGGCCACAGGTCAGGGGAGGGGACAGAAAAGAGGATTCCAGTAATGGTCTGCCTGGAAGTAGCATTGACGTAGGTGTCAGAAATAGCTAGGCCTGGATTAGAGGCCAGGAGAGCTTTTTTAAAACATTTTATTCCAGACTTCGTGAGAGGGATAGGTTAGGTGATAGAGTAGCAGTTAGAATAGATAGGGGATTTAGAGAATGTCATGGGAGTAACAGAGGGGAGAGAGAGACAGACAGGGGAGCTGCACAGTGCACACATAACTCACCAGGTGGCCTAGCAGCCAGGCAGGCACAGATGAAGGAGGTGCTTTAAGCATAAAATGAACAGGGTAATAGAATTTTAAGTACCCAGGCTGGGTGGGTGCTAAAGTGCAGTGGAAGACAGTCAATGTGCAGATTTAAAAGCACACCTAAATTTAACTTTCAAGCAAAACACTAAAATGCAGCAGAGTACAGTCAATGCGCAGGTTTAAAAACACACTGAAATTCAACTTTCCAGCAAAGCACTGAAATGCAGCAGAGAACAGTCAATGTGCAAGTTCAAAAGCACACCTAAACACAACTTTCCAGCAAAGCACTAAAATGCAGCATAAAAGAATCAATGTGTAGGTTTGAAACACAGCACAATTCACATTTCAAGTGGTGCAGAACCTATAGTAGACAGGCTTCGTGGGTCAGAACCACCAGTCAGAACATATACGGCACTTGGCAGTTAAGATAAAAGGGAAGGGAGGCATAATGATTACATGTTGGAGTGATAAAGGAGAGAAACACACCCATATGGCAATTACTTCGGAGCGGGCCGATTAGCATCCGAGGGTGGAGGGCCCAGGGGGAGGGATATAGTCCAGTGACCACAAGACTTGTGTAAATGTGTCCCATGAGAAGAGCAGGGCGATCAGAGGTGCTTACCGGGCCTCGGCAGTGCAGGGCAGAAAGTGTTTTTCAGGTTCATTCTAAGTAGGGTCACAGTCAGTTTGTTCCTTGAAGTGCGTGGCCTGGAGACAAGTGGATGGAACAAGTACATGGAGAAGGGGCTCCCTCCGAGGCTGGTTAGGGCCAGACTGGGTGAGAATCTGCCCTTGGATGGAGGACCTTAGAAGGGGGTCAGCGTTGGCCTGCCGGCTACCGGGCTTCCTACGATTTGCTGCTTTCCACCAGCCAATCCCGCAGCTCATTCAAAGACAGTCGGCAAGTCTTTGCTTAGGCTTGTATCCCCGTGACCATGTTGGAGAGGGCTGGTAAACAATGAAACCATGCAGTCCTAGTGTCCGCAGAGGGGGCTTAAGCAAAAGGAGCACGATGCTCCTGCTGGAAGCAGGTCCCAGATAAAAAACCTGCCTTTTATCTGCAATTTTCTTGTTAGTTTTGTTGTTGAAGTTAGTAGCAAAACGTTTCTTAATGATATTTTTGCCTTCATATTTAATTTCAAGGTCGATCACTCATTGAATTGTATCTTGTGATCAAATTTTAGATTTTCTATTCAGTGTGGATGCTAAAAGTCTTTTTTCATTTATTGCTCTTGTATGTGCATGTCGAGCATGTTGTGAAACTCCTGATTAACGTCCAAATCTTTGGTCGCAAAAGTTGCACAAGAAGAGTACATTTTCTGCAGGATTTATCAGTTTGCACTTGGAAAAGTGGCTTGGAATATTCTGATACTGATATTCTTTATCATATTGTAGAGGAGGTTCCAGACATGGCCTGCACCCCTTCCCCTCATTTCGAGGTACCAGGAGCGTACTCGCCAACGTATGTGATGTATGAAGAGCAAATTAACCTACAAAGAGCTGCACTGGGACTCTGCCCAGTATACATCAGAAGATCCATACCTGTTGAAGCACCCATAACCAGACAACCCTGGGCAGCACAGTACCCTATCAGACAGCCATACCAGACGCTGATACGAAACGAAGAGTACCTACAGCCGGTCCATGAAGAGACCCAAAGAGCCCTAATGGAAGGCCAGTGGAAATGACACAAGGGCCTGAACAGACTCGTGAATGAACAGAAGCAGCTATCGAAGATAACACGCCAGTGCGAGTAACTACGAAAATAAATGTAATGGACACAGAGAAGAGACAATGTTAAAACATGAGGAAACGGTGCTACGAGACAAGATGGAAGCAACCAAACTGTTAAACGTGTGTAAATAGGCTTGAAACGCAAGATGCTAAGAAATCGATACTGTTTGCAATGCTTAATAGAAGATAGAGCGGCAAGCGCCAACCATATATCTACCTCAATAAGGCACATTATACAAGTGTGACTCCATTTTGTAAAAGCAGAAATGTACACAGGCTGCCAGAGGCCTGACAGGCCAAGTTTCGTAACCCAGCCAAAGGCAAGAGAAGGAGCGGAATCGAAACTCAACAAAGAGCGGCTCATGCCTAGGAAATCGAGGTCAACCAGAGAAAGGGAGGAGAGCGTCAGATAACAAGACTCAAACTTCAGAGCATACCAGCCTGCCTCATGAAGGTCAAGATAAGGGGGGCCCATGCAGGTGGCGAGGCTGAAACAGAATTAAATGCACTAAAAGCTGGAAACTGAAGCAGATTCATGGTGAACTAACACGTGACCAGCCAGGCGCGAAGAGGTACCATCGCCTGATGTCATCCAGGACCCGAGGATGCCATAACTTTTCCCGATAAGAGACTACAGTTTCGAGGCAATCCTTAGCCAACTAATTGACACATCGCCCTAAAACACTGATTGATGGAAGGGAGGCAGGGTGAAACTTGGGACACCAGGCACAGGGGTGTCCATTCTGCATGCTGCTAATTAAAAGTGGAAATTTATGTCTAGGGGTGTAACCTGCCCAATCACAATGGACCAAGTTATCTGGAGTCCTATAGATACTGTAACCAATAGGACATCGTAGTTGTAGTGACGTCCATCACACGTGATGTAGAGGGATGGGTGTAGACGCCCACCCGATAAGAGTTATCCAATCTGCATGCCCTATTATCATATACAGATATAACACCTATACTTAAGGTACCTTTCCTAACCAATTACATAGCATGATGATTTTTTATAGAATTAGACGTCAGTGATGACGAGTTTTGCCTATAACAATGACTGTTTAACTGAAGTTCGAGGAAGTTGGAGCGAGACAGGTGATCGCAATGCTGCTGATTTCCTTTTGTTTCTCTGTTTGATGTACTTGTCATTAAACGGACTTGTCTTTGCCAACTTACTGAGTCCTCATTATTGAGTCGTGTTGGAGTAAGTGAATCCTGCACTCCCAGACCTCAAATGATGCAGCTATCTTGTCTTACAAGTTCTAGAGGGTGAGCGCTGACCAATGGGCCCGTCAGTGAATTCCTCTCCTCTGGAACACTTGGTAGCGTGAGGACGGTTTTGGCCATTAATTATTGATTATACAATACTAAGACACCTTAGACCGACGGCACGAAGTAACTCCGGGCCTTCGGCAAGATCAGGAGTCCTTTCGCCATTCCGGCTGAGTAGACTGAGAAGCTCCCCGTGGGCAATTATAGAATAAAATTTCAAAAATCTGCAGTGGGTCTGAAGGAACCCGCCTTTTCAAGCATAACCCTTCTCATTCCCACAGGCAGCGGATCTGACGAAAACCTTAAAAGCTGGAAGAGAAAGGGGCTGTGATCCCGAATTTCCAGAGAGGAAAAGATGCGATCGGTGAGTGAAACAATAAACTTGTTACTTTGGCAAATGTCTTGTAGGCATTAAAGCAAGTAGGGGAAAGGTAACGGAGGGCGGCAGAGAAATAATAAAGTAGTTAGAAGTAGAGAAGACTGTATATATATATAGGGGGTTAATGACTCGAGCATAAGAAATAAAGAGTGGATTATCAGGGGGGCACCTGAGATAAAAAAAAACGTAAGGATTATCAGAGGGGCACCTGAGATAAAAATGTAAGGATTATCAGGGGGGCACCTAAGATAGAAAACGTACTGATTACCAGGGGGGCACCTGAGATAAAAATGTAAGGATTACAAGGGAGGCACCTGAGATAAAAACGTAAGGATTCGCCTTATTCCTGCACTTTAAAACAGCGGTCAGAAGAAACGTGAACTCATAGCCCACAGAGAGGGGACGATTAGGCTACGGTGACGATTAAAGACGACATCAAAGGGATTTGTTTACACCCCATGTCGGGGTATTGATTAGAAGGCAGGTATACGTGTGTCCAGCTGGTGTTTGTCTAGTCTGTCAAGTGTCTGTAATACGTGTCTTGTTGTATGTCAAATGTAAAATAATCGTATTAATGATTGTTCGAAATGCATTTTGGCTTTACGCGATTCTGTAACTAAGAGGGAATTGAATTGATGGGTTTTGAGTAAATTGATGGTATAAATTTTAGTGGGAAAAGATTGGATTGGAGCTTGTGTATGTGGTGCTCGCTCATACTATTGGAAGGTTAAAGAACTGTATAAATACTGTTAGTGACGAAATTAAAAATGGAGGAAGTTACCCCGCTTGCGCATTTGTCCAAGCAGCTACCCAAGCATACACCAAAACTAAAGAAATATAGCACAGAGTCGGTTAAGGGTACCGCCAATAAGATGTTTATTCCTTGGCCCCAGAATGGGTCACTCTCTAAGGATGTTTTACAGCATATGACGACCTTCCTACACGCCACATATACGGGCAAGAAGTTAGAGAAACGTCTTGCTGTTCTAGAATTGTGGAAGATGTTTGAAGAAACGAAGGTGGAAGAACCACCCACAGACTGGATACTAAATGTATGTACGGAGGGGGGTGAGACGCCTACTGCGCCACCAGCCCCGCCTGAGCCAGTGATTGAAGGAAGTAAGTCAGAGGGTCTTTACCCACTAAGGGAACTTAAGGCAGCCACGGGGTATAGCAACCCCGCATATGAGTCGCCTACATACAGTAGTGACGATAATAAGGGAAAAGAACAGGAAAACAATATCGCCTCCGTGGTCTCAAGGGACAGAGAGAGATGCGAAGATGAAGGGAAAGATTGGGCATGGAGTTGTGCACCTCCAGATAACGAGAAAGAGGGAAATAAACATAAAGGAAATGAAGGTAGAGGTGATGAGATAGCATTTGCGAAAGACGAATGCATGGGAGGTCAGATATTACTGAAGTTGGATGGAAAAGGAAGTGATCATTTGAGGCCACGGGAGAGATCTGATGAGACGCAAAGGAGAGAGAGAGAGAAAGGGATGGAAGTAAGGGATGAAAGGACAAAAAAGAAAGATAGGCTAAGGCGAGAACAACTATATCGCGAAGAGCAAGGAATACCGCTCAGTCGCACACAATATGCAGCCTATAAAAAGTACAGGCAGAACATGCTAAAGTTAGAGGAAGAAAGGAGAGTGCACGAAAGGAAGGTAAAAAAGCAGGAAGACAAGGAAAGTAGAAGGGCAAAGGAACGTAGAAATGAACAGATGAGGTAAGTAGATAAGGCTAGAGAAGAAGTGAAGAAGCAAAAGGAAACAGATGAGGAAATGGAACGTAAGCGCAGACAGAGGACACGAGATCTTGAATATTTGGAGCGGGAAGTGATTAAACCCAATACTACATTAGAATGGGAAGATATAGAAGAATTCCTTCCTGCAAGCGATGCGGTACCAGGTACAAGCGGGACAAACATTGAAGATGACTTCGACACCAGAAGCATCGGGGAAACGATTGATAAAATATACGATGAGATGGGGCTAGAGCAGATATCCGATGGGGGAAGGGAAGATGAGCGCTTAGAAAGCACTCAGCTATATGACACTGAGGATGTCACCCGAAGTAGTGGGAGCAGGGGACTGTCCCTAGGCAGGCTGGAGATTGGGCTGAACGAAGAAGATTCAAGGAGTTGTGTAAACTGGGAGTATTCAGGATCTGACTCCGGTGGGGAAACGGAGGATGTGGCACATGAAGAAGGGAGACGGTGCGAAAAACGGCTCCCAGGGGACCGAGAGGTACGATGGTCAGACGCTAGCGGGTCCACAAGTAGGGCACCGAAGTCTGCTGGACAGTCCAGCCGGCAACACCTACCTATCCAGACAGATTAAGGGCATTGCCAGGTAGACGGCAAGGCGGGAATGCCACCCCGGCGGTAGACCGGAGAGCTATGGGGAAAGAGAAGGAAGACTGTGCATTCCAATTCCCGTTGCTAGAAAAGGGGGAGCAAGACCACAATATATTCCATGGCCAGACATGGACCGAGAGAACCTTAAAAATAAGCTTCCAATGCTGACATCGGGAGCCAGAAAGTGGATACATGAGTTAGAGAAAATGACGGGGGGTGTCACCTTAGCTATAGGGGACATTAAGGGCCTCCTAATTGCCATACTTGGTGAAAGAGCAGATGATGTATGGAAACGGGCAGGCTATCCTAGGGTAACCCTAACTAACACCTCCCATGACGGAGCACCATTTAATATCTGTAGGGCAGCAGTGTGGAAAACGCTGCGAACGCTATATCCAGACACTTCTGACGTGGGGGCTATAATGACTCGGAAAATAAAAGAGTCAGACGACCCGTTGATTTATATCCAGAATTTTCAAGATGCGTGGGTGCTCGAAACGCATGAGTCTTGGACGAAATCTATCCCTGTATTCTACCACATATTATGCCAGGGGTTGCCTGAACCGTTGCAGAAGCAGCTAAAGAAATTGGCAGGAGTAGAAGCAAAACCATGGGCCGAAATACAGTTGACAATTGCACACTACTGTAGATTGTTGCAAGAAAAGAACCGGAAAAAGGAGGCAACTCGTAAGGGCAAGGAGGCGAAGCTGGTGCAAAAGAAGCTCTCGAAGTATGCTCTCGAGGGAGCCATGCTCACCAGCCAAGCCGAACCAAGTGCATAACAAGCGACCAACCCATCGCAGAATAATCAGGCTAACACAGGATTTTACCCAAGAGGAAGGGGTTTTGGAGGAAGAGGATGGCAGAGTAATCAAGGAGGATTTCGAGGTAACCAGGGAGGCTTTCAGAATAATCAAAATGGCTTTCAGAACGCGCAGATGGGCAGTCCAGCTATGCCAGATGGACAGGTGGCCCGACCACCACCAGTGTGTGGGCTGTGTGGAATGACAGGACACGTGGCGCACATGTGCAGAAGCCAAGGGATGGGGGCAGGCATGGTGAATCAGCCTGCCGTCCCGCAACAGGGCGGTGCACAAAATTACACCGTACAGCAGCAGGCGTCAGGCATGCAGCAAGGTGCATAGCAAGTGGTTCAAACACCGAACATGGGGAACTTGCCACAGGGACAACCCCAGCAGGCACTATCGCAAATGTCACAGGGCGCTAGCTCCGGAGGGGGAGTCAACCCTTGGGCTGGGGGAATCAACAAGTAAACAGTGGGCCGAACTTATATATGAAATAGGACAGCTCACGGGGGACTCGGATGTGCTCTATCCTATCAGTGACACCAGACCCTAACAGGGAACCTAGGGCAAATGTCAACATTGGGGGTAAAGAATGTTCCTTCTTAGTTGACACGGGTGCAACGCGCTCATGCATATGAGAGGGCAAATTTTCCTTGTCCGGCGAGGCTATAGATACTCAGAGTTTCACTGGAGCTCATAGTAGAGTTCCCTTTACAGACGCTCTCCCAGTCTCAGTGGGAGAGCGCAAAATGAATGTACCCCTTTTATATTCACGTCAGACCCCAGTAAATATTCTGGGCCGAGTCCTGATGACTAAATTAAACATGACCATCTCGTTTACCGAGAATGGTATAGTGTGCTCCACCCCAGGAATGCATTATTAAAACGTGTGCGAAATGATCAGAGCATACTCAGGACGTATAGCCATGAGAGCTGTACCGTTAGAGCCAGAAGTCTTTGCATATGGCGTGCGGGTGCTTATGACGGGACTGCCAGGCCTCGCAGACAAAACTATGAGAACCCCCAATGAGTTTCTGTTCAGACCAAGAATACCCATGCATGAAGAGGAGGGACAAGTATTCCCTTAATGATACAATCTGCCGCAGTGCGAGGGAAAGTGGTATTGGTCGAAGGATATGATGACGAAGGCAGACAATGGTGTGCGATTATCGCCATCGAAGAAGGGTATCGAGTGACTGACGTCACCGATGATGATCTGTTTGAAGAGCACCCTGACCTACAGGAGACAAGAGTGGAAGTAAGTCTCACATTTTGGGTCAAAATGATCAAACGGGAGGTGCCACAGAGAATGATGTTGGCGCTGGTACGTCCATAATACTTTGATGACGACATGGCCCAAGTGCCTGCCACAGTATGGACTACAGGGCCCTATGACGTAGGTCTCCTGAAGGGGGCAGGTGAAGTGAAAATTAAACTGAAACCAGGAGCAATTTTACCACGAGCGCGACAATATCCCATGTCCAGAGAAGCGGATGAAGGGATCGCGAAGACAATTTCCGCCATGATGGAGCAGGGCATCTTAGTGACGTCAGAATCACCTTGCAACACAGTGATTTACCCTGTCAAAAAATCAAAGGGAGGGTCTTGCCGTTTAATCCAAGATTTACGAGCATTAAACGATATAGTTGAAGCCGAGTTCCCTCTAGTCCCTAACCCATCCACAATACTGTGTAACATACCCACTGAGGCAAAATATTGCACAGTGATCGATTTGAAAAACGTGTTTTCCTCAATTCCACTGCAAAGTGACTCACAAGACCTGACGTCATTCACTTTCAGACAGATGCGTCTGAAAAGCACGAGGTTGCCACAGGGGTATTGCGAGTCCCTGTCCATTTTCAACAGAGTCCTGCAAATGGACCTAAGCAATATTGCAGTGGACAGTGTTGTTTTGCAGTATGTAGATGACATTCAGATCTGCAGCACCACTGAAGAGCAATGCAGGTGCGACTCTGTCCAGCTATTGACTATACTGGCTGAGAAGGAATACAAAGTTGATAACGAAAAGTTGCAGTACTGTCAACAGCAGGTGTTGTACATAGGGCAACTGATCTCTCATGATGGAAAAAAGGTAACCCCAGAAAGGGCTGAAGCCATCATGAACACGGCCAAGCCGCGCACAATAAAACAAATGCAGAGCTTCTTAGGCCTGTGCAATTATGTCAGAGCATGGGTCTTTGACTACAACTCATATACCAAGCCCTTGCTTCAGGCTTTGAAGAAAGCCCAGGCAACAAAAGGAGAAATTGAATGGACTGAGGCAATGGAGAAAGGGTTTGCAGAACTTAAGGGGGCAATTTGTACGGCCCCAGTTCTCGGGATTCCTAATTATGCAGGAGTTTTACCTGTTCTCAAACTCTGATAGTAATTTTATGACAGCAGTGCTCACGCAGCGAACCTCGCTGGGGTACAAGCCCCTAGCATATTACAGCGGTTGTCTGGACCCGGTTATGAAGGGCCACTTCCCATGCGAACAAAATCTAGCTGCTGCTGCATTCGCTATCGAAAAGGCGTCATCCATTGTGATGGGGTGCTCCATGACATTGTATGTTGAACATTCGCTGTTCGCCATACTAGAGAAGCCAACGCGCACACTGACATCTCAGAGAGCATCCTACGTTCATAGCTGAGCCAGTCAGAGAGGGAGAACCTATACATGACTGTGCGAACTATGAGGAATTCTATGATGAGATCCCCAGGGTAAAGGAAAACGCCCTGACGGGTGGAAAAATCGTGTTCATTGACGGTTCTTCGAGAATCGACCAAGAAGACGGACAAAGGTATACAGGCGTGGCCGTGGTAAAACACCTAGCGAATGGAGAGTTTCGAGTACTCAGTGTGCGAATACCCTCTCACTATTCTGCGCAAGCTGCAGAACTGCTGGCACTGATACTCGCCATTGAGAATCATGCAGACCAGGAAGTAACTGTGTACAGTGTCTCAGCCTATGTGACGTCCACAGTACATGCAGGTCTAGCGCACTGGAAAAGGAGGGGCTACCTCCGAGCAGACGGCACGCCAGTGCAACATGCAGCTTTATTGGACATGTTGATAAAAGCACTACAGCTCCCAGTGGGCATAGCGGTCGTGAAATGTGCCGCCCACACCAAGGGGACAGATTTCGTGTCACGTGGAAATCATGAAGCGGACACGGAAGCCAAGCGCATGGCAACCAAGAATGAAACAATCATGGACGTGGAGGTGGCACGTACCCATGAGAGGATGATGGTAGCGCGAGCCACACCAGAAGCCTATAGCAATATGGGGCAGACTCAGCTAATGGAGCTCCAGGGGGAGGCACCTCAATAGGAGAAAAATTTGTGGAAGCGTTGAGGGTGTTCTTTAAACCCCTCTGACGGGTTGTGGAGGCAAGATAACACTGGTAAACCAGTAATGCCTGTCGCCCTTCTAAAAGTAGCATTAGAACAACTACACTACCCCATCCATATGACAAAAGAAAATCTTGCTGCAACGCTTGCAGAAGACTGGTTCACAACGAATTTAGCAGAGCATGTTGCATTTTTCATGGTGAACTGCATTATCTGCCAACAGTTCACCACTGGGCACACATTGAAAGTAGTGAGAGGAATCATTCCCAGACCAAATGGACCATTCCAGCACTTGCATATCGACTACGTCGACATAATTCAAGTGTGCAATGGGTACGGGTATTTAATTGTGGTGGTGTGTCCATTCTCTAGATGGATAGAAGCAGGTCCCTGTACGCACCCCGACGCTACTTGTGCTGCCAAGTTCCTGGTGAGGGAAGTGTTCCCTAGATGGGGGGTGTGCGAGGTAATGAGATCAGATAATGGGGCCCACTTTGTAAATTCAGTTTTCAAACAGATTAGCTTGTTGCTTGGTATAAAGCACAAGTTCTCATCGTATCATCCTGAGGGGAATGGGATATGTGAACGGATCAACAGTTTGCTTAAGGAGAGGATAGCCAAGTTGAAGCTCACATTAAAGAAGGGATGGCTGCACTGTCTTCCATTAGCATTGTATGCACTTTGGAACCAACCCGGCTCCAACCATCATCTCACGTCGCACGCTATAGTTAAAGGCAGAAGGATGAGGACCCCTCTTACCCCCCGAGATAGAGCTAGATGTGATGCCCAGCCGACTAGGGAGGTTCTGGGAACAGAGATGCAGGACTACTTAAGCTGTATGACATCCAGTGCCTCTGTCACTATAGGCCAGCTGCAGCGACAGCGAAAAGGGGACGGCACAGCACGAACACACAGCAGGAAGTGCTGAAGCAGACACTGAGCAAGGTGTACATGCGCCCCTCGTCTTCCCTGGTGACAGCGTTCTTGTGAAGAACTTTACCAGGAAGAGGTGGGACGAGCCAGAATTTAATGGCCCTTTCATCATAGAGGACTGCACCCCCTCCGCCGTCAAGCTCCAGGGCAGAAGGACATGGATCTTCATAAATTACATTAAACCGTATATAGGGGAGAGCCCTCCTGCTGCATCCAACTGCGAAGAAACCACGGACAACGGGGAAGAACCTCAGCACGTGCATACAAGATCCATGGCGAGGAAGAAGGACGCATGAGCAGAAAACCAAGACAAAGAACCCGGATGCAAGTTGTGGCATAAAACTGGACAGGTTCCCCAAGCAAAGGGGAATAAGGACATAGCCAACACTCTGTACATCCCAGTTGCAGGGTAAAGAGAAGCACATCCAAAGCCACAACAACATTGATAAAATGAACTTTTGAAAGCATGACATGCCCAAGTAGTACAAAGAATCAAGACTCTGATAGACTGCAAATAAGACATTGCCTGAGAGTGTAACACAGTATCCTGAAGCAATCAGTCTTGAGACTTTGTTCACAGAACTTATGGTATCCCCCAGTAGAAACTTCACAGAGGATGTGCTTTCCTGTTTCCGGCTAGTATTAGAGACATATCCATCACTTGTAGGGAGAGTTTCCAGTATCACAGACTTTATTCAAGATCCGGCCAACAAGAAAATAATCTGGCAACTACTGACTGTCATCACTGAAGCCTTTATTGTACTGCCCGAGTACAGTGATAAGGGTACAGATGCTTCCACCACAAGTGATCATTGATGAACTGACATACATGCTTTTCTTTCGCATCATAGAGGAATGTCCAGGACTCATCGGGAGAACCACAGATACCTTATCCTTTATTAGAGATCCAAGAAACAACAAATTCCTAAACCGAGTGTGGTACAAACTGAACTATGTGGTCACAATCTACGCAGCAGGAAAATGTAAAGACTGTTCACGTCACAAGAAAGGCCTGTGATCTAGAGACCAGAAAATCAGAATGAATGTCGTTGTCACCAGGAGACAGCAGATATGCATACCATGTCTTCTTTCACCTCATTGAGAACTTTCCAGAACTAGTGGGTAGACCAACCAATGTTGACGTACCCGCATTCCTCAGAGACCTAGTAAAGAACGCACAATTAAACAAGCTCCTGAGAGCCATCATAGCGCAAATGAGAAGTAATTATGTTCATCAGCTGCTGAGGAGAGCCTTGTGAAGAGGAGATCCCAATAAACTTTCTGCCGAGGACGGATCGAGAAGAGCAGAAACGAGGATTACGACATCTTGTTCCTAGTTTATTTTTATTCTTTCTTTTATTTTTTTTATTATCCTTTTCGTCATCCTTCCGCCGTGGAGCAGATCGAGGAGAGAGACACTGTTCTTCAACTTGTCGCCGAGAGACCGAGCGAAAGGAGCGGACACAAGAACTTCACCATTTTATTTTCCTTTTTCTTCATTTTTCTCATTTTTTCCTATTTTTTCATATGTTCACTTTTATTTTTATTTTTGTTTTTATTTTTACAACATTTTATTTTTGTGTGATTTTTAGCAGTTCCATCTTTTCATTCTTTCGCATTGAGCAAGTTCCAGCATGTCCTCAGGACCAAAGCAAATTCGAGGCGTGCATTGGGACCTCACCTATTATCGATATGCATAATGAATCTGATGTATCAAAGTTGCTAGCCTAACCCTTTTCCATAGTCTAGCACAGGAACTGTACTGAGTACCCAGAGACTACCGTCGTCACTCACATGAGGGGGGACATTTGGAGAAGCACTCGTCACTTTAATAGTAATGAACTCTCGAACTACGAGACCAGAGCAAGAGAAGGAATAAATAACTGACTATGAACTCATTCGAAATGGGGGCCCAGAACAGTAACTTGGTTTTACCCCCAACAGAAGGGCGCCCACACTTTCCAGGAAGAAAATGCTGCAAATTGTCGTTCCGAACGATTATATGTATATGTATAGTTATTATTATTGTTTTTCTGTCATTAACAATCAGAACCGCTCTCTTTATTGGTGCACAAAGTGTCCCAATCTCAGTGCACCCACCAGATAATGAACATCTGGGGCCTACGAAAGCACCCAGACCCTATATAGTCATTCCAGTCCCAAGAAACCTGATGATAAAAGTAACAAACTAAATTTAAATGTAATAAGCAATGATTTAGACACATTTGAGGTAACAAATGAAGAGAAAAGCTGGAGACAGGGTCAGCATGGAATGAATGAAAACGCTGCATTGACCACTGCACGCACCCACACACAGGATGCACACAGACAAGGGCAAGTGTCAATGGCTACAGGGCCTCCAACGAAGGCAACAGAGAAGGGGAGACTGCCTGCCGAACAATCAGTTCCAGAAAACGGTAGAAGTGACCAAGAGAAGCCAAGTGAAACACCAAAGACTGAGGGCATAGCAAAATCCCTCAAAAGAACAGAAGTAGCCACAAAGGAATTCACAGAGAAAACACAAATGCTGATAGACTATTTGTTCCCATTCAAAGTCAGAGCAAAGAAACTGCACGAGGAGCTGAAAGGTAGGACTATAGAGACTATAATAGCAAGCACACCTGCTCCAACGCAAGGAACAAGCCTCAGGCCTACAACACGACCACGCATTGGGAGATTGGGGAGCCAATGGCGGTTAGAGGAAGTCTATGACAACATACAAAAGGGAAGGAAAGGAAACACAAACCCTTCTCCTACTACAGCGATGCAGTCGATGCAGCCTGCTCCACTGAGACACGCAGAGAGGAAAAGCAGCACAGACGCATTTAGAGACATAGTCATAGCAAACTACAGAAGAACACTGAGAATCAAGAGAAGCCCACATGAAGATAACAATGAACTTAATGATTACCTTGACAGCCCAGCCCATCTCAGAAATAACATATGGTACCAGCACATGAAGGAAGTAGGACGAAGGCAGTCGGAAGGAGAATGCTTATTCTGTGCTCTCCTACCATACAGCATGGGAAAATCCAAGATCTTCGTGGCTGTAGAAATTGATGTCCCTACAGCACACTGTATGTCACATGTAGCAATGTGTAACACCAGAGGACACTTTAAGGGAAAAGAAGCCTCGTTGATATGGGCCAACGAAAGGGATTACCCGGATGAAGATGGCTACGTCCAGGACATTAAAACAAGAAACCGAGCGCACACCAGAAATCATGTGATCAGGTACGAGAACCCCGGCATCAAAGGATCAGGGATAAGATGGGAAGTTAACCTGAGACTGAACGTTCAAGGAAAGACTGCAGACAAGGCTCAAATCTGGAAGAACAGAGGCCAAATGCAGATCTGGGGGTCAGTGGTCTCCCCAGATGGATGGGAGGACGGAGTAGTAATCTGCTGAGCGTAGATGGTCATTGGAGCCTGCAAAGAAGCAATAGAGAACTCGCAGAGGTTATGCAAACCTCTGTAGCCATGGTTGGTAAAACTGCTAACATGGGTCGAAGATAAAGGAGGACCCCTGCAAATAGTACCACTGGAGAGCCTGAAACTATGTTTCAGAAACAATGGCACAAGGAAGATGGGAGCGAATCAAACCTGCGGAAGCTCCAGGAATGACACAAGGAACCGCAGTTATTATGGACCATTACTGGGCGTGTGGATCCAAGGCATACATAAGGCTGCCGAAAAATTGGGGAGGCATATGCACACTAGTGAACGTTCACGTTCCCACGCTAGTGATCCCTAAGAATGACCTGAAATTGGAGAGTTTCCCGAAAGCAGATGCAAATCTAAGAAGAAGGAGATCTGTGGAACTGGTATCCAAAATGAAGAGGGAAAATTACTTCTCTCCCAAATCAGAAGAGGCATTCCATGCAATCCTGTGCGAACACAGGCTGTTCAGCCTCACCTCAACAGTATTCACAACACTACTCTTGCCCGACATCCAAGTTGGAGTGAATGCTAAATGGTTGCAGATAACCAGATGGGAGTTATTGCAGACCATCAATACCACTATAAAAGGATTCAAGACGATCAAAGAAGAGCTGAGAGCAATCAGACTGATGACCCTCCAAAACAGATATGTGCTTGACATGATCACCGCAATGGATGGAGGTGTTTGTGCAAAAATCGGAGAATCATGTTGCACATTTGTACCATCACGCGATGAAGAATACGGAACCCTAACAGAGGCCATAAGCATGTTGACAAGCCTGAAAAACCAGATTATCGATGAAAGTGGTACCTTTTTGAAACCAGAAGAAAGAATTAGAATCAGAAGTGGAAAAGAATCGCCATGTTTTGAGCACAAGATACATGACTGCCCCTGAGGAATGTCCAGTTAGTTTATAACATCCAAGACAGAAACTTATATAAGTCGGGCTATGATGGGATCAATGATGAATAACAACAGTTTATTTTGTTCTGTATCCCTCCTGTTCTAATAATTATGTATGGGTTTTTTTAGTTAAACATTTTTATGCGTTTTGTATATTGTATTGTAACATGTGCATATGCTTTTTATGTGTTTTAGATTTCTGACATGATATTGTTGCTTTGAATATGTAATAATTAAACTTGATATGAAAGATAGTTGCAGACATACACCCTAGATCTTTTTTCATAGGTGTTGTGTGTTAAGGTACCCATTTATTTTTGATGGTATATATGTGAATTGTGTGATTATACATATACTCTTCCTTTTTTTGAGATTTGAGCTAATTAAAAGTGGAAATTTATGTCTAGGGGTGTAACCTGCCCAATCACAATGGACCAAGTTATCTGGAGTCCTATAGATACTGTAACCAATAGGACGTCGTAGTTGTAGTGATGTCCATCACGCGTGATGTAGAGGGATGGGCGTAGACGCCCACCCGATAAGAGTTATCCAATCTGCATGCCCTATTATCATGTACAGATATAACACCTATACTTAAGTTACCTTTCCTAACCAATTACATTGCATGATGATTTTTTATAGAATTAGACATCAGTGATGACGAGTTTTGCCTATAACAATGACTGTTCGATTGAAGTTTGAGGAAGTCGGAACGAGATAGGTGATCGCAATGCTGCTGATTTCCATTTGTTTCTCTGTTTGATGTACTTGTCATTAAACGGACTTCCCTTTGCCAACTTACTGAGTCCTCATTATTGAGTTGTGTTGGAGTAAGTGAATCCTGCACTCCCAGACCTCAAATGGTGCAGCTATCTTGTCTTACAAGTTCTAGAGGGTGAGCGCTGACCTATGGGCCCGTCAGTGAATTCCTCTCCTCCGGAACAACATTTAGAGCATAAGACTTTTAGTATGAAATGTTTGTGTTTCTTAGGGACGTGCTTCCTGAGTTCTTTTTGAAAGTTACCATAATATCTCTACATAGAGTGCATTTGTAGTATTCATTGGGGTAGCTCCAGAAAAGGATTTTCTTTAAGAGGTGAGGCCTGGAGTTCTTCTTTTCTGGAGGAATTAGATATACTTAGGGAAGCTTGCTTAACTGGCTTACACGTTTAGATTCAGCTGTGCTAGTTGAGGATATGACGTTAAGATCTTCTTTAATGTCTATTAGAGCTTCTTATTCTTCCAATATTGTATCGAGTGGTGTGTTGTTGACTGTTCTATTGTTGTCCTAGTTTGTAATCATATTTTCGGTGCTTCTTTTTGAATTGTCAATTCGGTAATGAAGTTTATATTTTGGGGAGGAGACAGCACTTCCTTTTACCATCTAAATGGGGTTTTGTTGAACAAGGAAATACCCCATCTAGAATTGTTTTGAGTTGATTCACCCATTCTCAAAATCGACCAGCAGAATGTTGAGAAAGTTACCAGTGGGGCCAAGAGGAGGTAAAGGCCACTATGACTAAGAGAAGGGTAAGAGAGTCATAGTTTCCCCCAGCATTTACCCGTGCTCATTGAATTTCTTCACTTTGAAATTCAGAGCACTGGGCAGAAATCACATCACCTCAATACCCCGCTGCTGGCTTTTATAATGCTTTGTTTTAATTAAACAGTCGTATTCCTCTGGTCTGCACCAGTTCAAAGTCAGCTGCCAAACATCTGGTGAGGCAGAACGCCGGCACCAAACCCTGGGAGGGGAACAGACGGAGGCAACCACTGCAGCTGGGCTGAGCCACAGGAAGGGCTCAGCTCACGTCCAGAGTCGGTGATGCCCCTCGGGGGAGACGGCTCATCCAGCCGCAGCAACCGTCCTGCCTTGCTTCGCACCCCATAGCGACCAACCCTGTACTTGGAGCCAATCCTTATCCGGAAGTTATGGATCTGACTGCTGACTTGCCTTACCTACATTGTTCCAACATATTCCAGAGGGTGTTCACTTGTCACCTGTTGCGGATATGGGTACGTTTGGCACAAGATTTACACCATCTCCCCCAGATTTTCAAGGCCCAGCGAGAGCTCATCGGACGTTGCCAGAACCACAGTGCTTTAGAAGGCTGTGGCCCCTTTCTTGGGGTGGACCCATTCTAGAGTGCCCTGCCCTTCACAAAGAAAAGAAAACTCTCCCCGGGGCTCCCGCCGGCTTCTCTGGGATCGTTTCCATTACCGCACTGGATGCCGCAAGGGAGCCTGTCTCCACCAATCCGGGTTCAGGGATCTGAACCAGACTCCATTTCGATCGGCTGAGGGCAACGGAGGCAATCGCCTGTCGGTTCTGAACAGGGTTCGCCCATCTCTTAGGACCAACTAATCCATGTACAACTGCTGTTCACATGGAACCCTTCACTACTTCGGCCTTCAAAGTTCTCCTTTGGATATTTGCTACCACCACCAAGATATGCACCTGCAGCGGTTCCACCCATGCCCTTGCCCTGCGCTTCCATGCACACACAGTAGCCCTCCTACTCGTTCCAGCTTAGCCCCTGCAGCTCTCTGCACTGGCGATGACCGGGTATGGGCTCGAGCTCCAGCGCCATCCATTTTCAGGGCTAGTTGATTCAGCAGTTGAGTTGTTACACTCTTCTTAGCAGATACCAAATTCCATGGCCACCTTCCTGCTGTCTTTATCAACCAGCACCTTTTCTAGAGTCTGATGAGCATTGTCATCGGGTGCCTTAACCCAGAATTTGGTTCATCCTGCAGTGTCAGTTCTGCTTACCAAAAGTTGCCCATTTGGCGCTCGCGTTCGAGGCCCAGCTTCAGGCCAGCCAGCCAGGCTTCTTACCCATTTAAAGTTTGAGAATAAGTTGTGATAGTTTTGGCCTGAAGACCTCTAATCATTTGTTTTACCAGATAAAACTGGGATTTCTGAGCGCCAGCTACCCTGAGGGACACTTCGGAGGGAACCAGATACTAGATGGTTCTATTATTCTTTTGCCCCTTTATTCCAGTCAGACAACCGGTTTGGCGCTAAAGACCTCTAGAGTTTCGTCTGGCTTTGCCCTGCCCAGGCACAGTTCATCATCTTCCGGGTCCTATCACACATATCACGCGCCATCCCCAGGACAGAGCGGGTGAGACGGGCCGGTGGTGTGCCCACCGCAATGGAATCGCACCTTAGCTGGTGCTTGGCGGCCCTCACCTTCATTGCGCCACAGGGCTTTGTTCGGCCATCCGACTCGCGCACGTGTTAGAATCCTCGGCCCATGTTTCAAGACAAGTCGGGTGGGTAACCAACATCACTGCAGACCCCTGGCGCCCTTCGTGGGCTGCCCACCCGCTCGTGCGACACGGTCAGGGCACGCTGAGGACAGTCTGCCCAAGTCGACAGTCGCACCAGGAGCAGGGCTCCCCACCCCTCATCTCTGCCCCGGCGACCCACGAGAGTGGCAGGGACAGTTACGAGAGGAGGCTGCAGTTGTGGTCAGCCCCATAGACACAGCAAAACTGCTGCCAGGGGCTGTACCACTCTCTGCCATAGCAGAGAGCCACCTGGCCCATGCGGCCTTTCCAGCCGACCCAAAGCTGGTTGTGCTGCACAACCACTTAGGAAATTCACCCTGCAGAAGCTGGGTGCCCCTGGGCAGCGGTCCCACGAGGGGATCCGCCGTTCCGGGTGGTCAACCTACCACGAGTGTTGAATCCTCCAGGCGCACTGCACAGACCCCACCCATTTACCTCTCAATGGTTTCACACCCTCTTGAACTCTATCGGCAAAGTTATTTTCAACTTTCCCTTACAGTACTTGTTGGCTATCGGTCTTGCACCTGTATTTAGCCTTAGATGGAGATTACCACTCTCTTTGGGCTGCATTCCAAAGATACCCTACTCTGAGAAGACCCGATCCTGGCATCTGCTACCGGCCTAGCACTGTTTGCGGGGTGAGCCTCGATCAGAAGGACTCACCCCCTGAGCAATGCCAGGCAGTCGGTCTTCTGTATGCCACATTTCCCACAAATGCTGCTGGACAGATATTCAGCCCTGGCCTCTTCCCTCTTCACTCGCCATTACCTAGGGAATCCTGGTCAGCTTCTTTTACGCTGCTTAGTAATATGCTTAAGTTCAGCAGGTCACCCTGACTGATCCAAAGTTGTAGTGGGGGATTCAAAGCTCGGGCGGCTGTTTAGAAGGGAGAGGGGTTGCCCCAGCCCCGCGACTTAGGCCGAGTGTGTGCTGTCCCAATCTGCCCGGAAGCCCGCCTGGGGATAGGTTGCCTGCCAGACACGGTTGCGATGCCTGCGCTCCAGGGCCATCCCGCGCATGCAGCTGTGACACACCACAGGCAGCCAGGCTCTGCATGGCCAGCTTCTCCAGGGAGGAAGGTGCATCAGGTTTGTAGGCTGACGCCACCACCACCACAAGGGTATGCCGGGCGCGTGGCCCTCCCAACTCCACGAGGGGGGCAACAGGGAGGCCAGGACACACTGGCAACAAGCCTCTGTGCCATGTCCAGGGATCCTGCGATGGTGCTCATTGGGGTCTGACCTTAGGGGGACAAAAGGAACAGGGTCTCTGTGATGGCCCAAGCTGTGCCCTGGGGAGGTGCCTGGGGTAAATGACATCCAAGAGACCCTCAGACAGACATAACCCCAGAAGGAACCTTGGGCCGCAAGGTGCATTAGAAGTGTTGATGAGAAATGTGTCCTGCATTCTTCATCGACACGCGAGCCAAGAGATCCACAGCCAAGAGTCACAGGCAGCTTTTTGTATGTGCAGGAGACACTAGGGAAGGCAGCACCACTCGCTCTGTGAGACGGCGCAGTGTCCTGTCTCGCTTCCCCATTTCAGAGTCGGCCAAAACCATCGGGGCTTTAAACAAATGGATTCCAGGCACTCAGCCCGGGAAGCCTGCCCGCTGTCTTCTGCGGCAGTGTGGCAGGGCTTCCCACATCGACAGAGGCAAGACGATCTGCCGCCACCCCACACAGGGGTGAGCTTCAGGCACCTGGACCCAAGGGAAGGTCATCCACTGCGCCGGTGAAGCTAGCCATCCCTCATCCATGGAATATCGATACCTGCTCGTCAATTAGGGCGGCGTCATGGCTCAGAGCTCGTCCGGCGTACTGGGCCCCCATCCACCTGGGGAGGTGTCCTTCGAGAACAGACAGGTTTGTCACCACCACTCGTGACTTTTCTTCAGACCGGGAGGCCCCGCCAACACCCACCTGCTGGTGGGTTGGAGACAGTACCACCCAGTTGGCACGGCGGTTCATGGGCTGGCTCAGAGAGGGGTACTCGGGGCTTACGTTCTGGTGTGTGGTTGGGGATATCTGGGCAGGTTAATCCAACCCTGCCTGATGTCCCTGTCTATCTGCTGGGTCATGGACCCATCAGGTGGAAGGTAAACCACTCCACAGCACCTCGTCCCCCTTGCGTCCCAGGCACAGACCGCTCTGCTGGCCGGTCCATAGCTTGAGGCTCACCCTGGGCTGTGGGTGTGCGTGTCTGGGATGCAACCGAAGTTCAGGTCTGTGGCTCTCCCTCTGGTTGCTCTGTCGTTAATGAACCTTCTGCAGGTTCACCTATGGAAACTTTGGTAGACTTTTACTTCCTCTAGGTAGTCAAGTTTGATCATTTCGTTTCTCTGCCAGCGCAGTTGCCGACCCAGGAATGGCCGATACGAGGACCTCACTAAACCATCCAATCTGTAGTAGCGACAGGCGATGTGTACAAAGGGCAGGGACTTAATCAAGGCGAGCTTACGACCT
This sequence comes from Ambystoma mexicanum, assembly GCF_040938575.1. NCBI lineage: Eukaryota > Metazoa > Chordata > Amphibia > Caudata > Ambystomatidae > Ambystoma > Ambystoma mexicanum. The sequence goes on from NC_090929.1 coordinate 434,319,990, forward strand.
GCACTTGCTGGGAATTCCTTGTTTATGGGAAATAATTGCAATCCATAATCCCTATAATGAACAGGGTTCAGCAGGTTACCCGCACCTGTCAGCAAAGAGTAGATACATGCTTATCCATTCAGTGCAGAGCTTGTGCAGCCCCAAAATGCTAAGGGCATCACAGACCTGTTATTGCTCAATCTCATGTGGCTGAACGCCACTTGTCCCTCTAAGAAGGTCAATGCTGACGGCTGGGGGTCGTGTAACTAGTAAGCATGGAGGTGTCTCGTTTGTTATCAGAATTAACCAGATAAATCACTGCACCAACTAAGAACGGCCAAGCACCACGACCCACAGAATCAAGAAAGAGCTATCAATCTGTAAATCCTTTCTGTGTTCGGGCGAGGTGAGGTTTTCTGTGTTGAGTCAAATTAAGCCACAGGTTCCACTCCTGGTTGTGTCCTTCGGTCAATTCCTTTAAGTTTCAGCTTTGCAACCATACTTCCACTGGAACCCAAAGACTTTGGTTTTGCATAAAATGCTGAGCGGGTCATGGGAATAATGCTGCCAGATCGCTAGTCACATTGTTTATGGTTGGAATTACGAGGGGATGTGATCGTCTTCGAACCTCCGACTTTCGTTCTTGATTAATGAAAACATTCTTTTCAAATGCTTTCACTTTGGTTCATCTTGCACTGGTCCAAGAACGTCACTTATAGCGGCACAATACGAATGCTCCTGACCGTCCCTCTTAATCATAGCCCTAGTTCCAAAAACCAACAAAATAGAACCAGAGTCCTATTCCAATTATTCTTAGCTGAAATATTCAGGCGACCGAGCTGCTTTAAACACTCATTTTTCCAAGTAAATGCTTCAGACACCCAGGACACTCATTCAAGAGCATCAAGGGGGTGCCAAGAAGCAGGAGTTGGGGTAGGCGGCAGCTTGCCTGTCGGCAGACCACCAGCCCGATCCCAAGATCCAACTACAAGCTTTTCAACTGCAGCAACTTTAATATGCGCTATTGGAGCTCGATTTATTGCAACTGCTGGCACCAGACTTGCCCTTCAATGGATCCTCGTTAAAGGATTTAAAGTGTACTCATTCCAATTCCAGGGCCTTCAAAGAGTCCTGTATTGTTATTTTTTGTCACTATCTCCCCGAGTTCAGAGTGGGTCTTGCACGCCTGCTGCATTCCTTGTATGTGGAACCCGTTTCTCAGGATCCCCCTCTAGAATCAAACCCTGATTCCCTGTTACCCATGGTCACTATTGTAGGCACAGAAAGTTCCATCGAATGTTGCTAGGGCAGACATCCAAATTTATCGTCACCATCACAGGGATGGCGTTCGGCCTGGGGTTATCTAGAGTCATCAAAGCAGCTGGTCAAGCCTGGATTGGTCTTGGTCTGATAAATTCATGCATCTCGGGAGGCCAGAGCTCGTCAGCATGTATTAGCTCCAGAATTACCACAGTTATCCAAGCGATCAAAGGAACGGTTATTGATTTAATGAGGCATTTGCATTTTCACTGTACCGGCTGTGTGAGCGTACACGCACATGGCTAGCTTTTTGAGACAAGCACATGCTACTGGCAGGATCAATCAGGTAGCTGCACCTGCTGGTGGGTGGCAATGGGGGGAGCTGGGTGCCTGCCTCGGACCGACCTTCACATCCACAGTATTCTGCGGGACCCAAGCATCAGAGTTTACCACCAACACTACCAGGTCAACCATAGGGACACCGGCTGGCCAGCATGCTCCAAGAGGATGTAGGGTGGGGTCAAAGGGGAGAGGCTGGGCACAGGCACAACTTAATGCAGGAGGGGTTTTTCACGTGCCCCTACTTGTGGAGTGACATGGGGTCTGCACCCCACGGAACCGTCATTCTGAGCTGCTGGAGAAACGTGCTCTGTGGAAAAGGGACAACAGCATAGCCTACCGGGCCTGCACCAGAGTTAGCACCACCCGACCCTGTCCACTCTGATCTGACCACTAGGGAGCTGCCAGGCTAAGGTGGGTGGAAGCTAATTGCTTGAAACAACAGCCGAGGCTGACCAAGCAGTCTAACCCTAGATGGACCAAGTGCGACAAATCGTTTCCATGGAGTGCAGGGAGGCACACATGCAGGCTGCCCTGCCATCCACGTGCAAGTCAGCTGAGGTACTTTGGTCAGCCAGGCACCCTGCTGCCGGGAAAAAAGTTGGCCTCTTGGAAAAGCACAGAAGGCATTTATCCCCCTGCTAGGACATTGTGTGCAGCGCAGTCCTTGGACGGCTTTGAGGGGTGCAGTGCTTTCGCCACAGAGCCCAGGTTGGGCAGCGAGAACGAAGTGGAGCACTGACAGGACCCACACACAATGTCTACAGAAATACGGAGGAAGGTGTGTAAGCTTTCTTGTAATCTGTGCACAGTGGGTGGAAGAGGGGGATGTGAGGAGTCTGAAAGGAGAGGCGAACACAAGGGTGTAACATTCTCAGAGTCAGACATTTTATTCAACACAAAATGGGTTGGAACAACGCCTCTCTAGCCCTATCCTAAAGAAAGAGGTCCCCTACCTAGGAAACTAAAACTAAGAATCAGTCTTTGTCAAGCAGTTAGTAACTTAAAATCCGTCCGTGTGTCAAAAACATTCTGAACTGACCCTTACGCTAGAAATAAACAATTAAGAGTGCAAGGAAATGTCTCTGACTTATATTCAGTGTAAAGTGTTCATAATCAAAACATAAGGATAAATCCAAACAGTGTTTGCCAAAGAGAAACCTCGGGATCCATAGGGTGGTTCCCTTCCCCTGGATTGTTAGGTAGGATGGCAAAGTGTCTCCTTTAAACAATAGTATCTGTATCAAAAGAGTGTCTCTTTATCCAATAATGCCTTGGGGTCTTTAGATTCAGAATGCTCTTGTTCAAATAATAAGTTCCAAAATAGTCTTTCATTAACTTTTCTTGTAATTTTGTAGGATTGTCTGGTATACTCCTTCGGAAATCCTCTAAGGGTTATTTCAGATTTCCTGGTATACTCCCCTGCCAGGTATTTTCCCTAGATGTTCAAAGTTCCTTTACAGATTCAAATGCTTTGTATATTTAACTGTCAGGACTTCTTTTGTGGACTTCTTAGATCACCTGGCATACTCTCCTGCCTGGTATCTTGTCACAATGTTAAAGTTTTTGCACAACTTTGATGGATTGCCTGGTATACTCCCCTGCCAGGAATCCTGCTCTGGGGTTTTACAGATCCCCTGGTATACTTCCCTGCCAGGTATCTTTCCCCCTCGAATACCAATTGCCTGGTGTCCTCTCTTTAACAGGACTTCTTATTGGTTTCAATGTCCTTTTCAATATACCACATCAGCACCTGCTTTGTTCTGCTTAATGTATTTACTCAAGTTAACACTTGTTTAAGCTCTCCCCAACACTGACATTTCGTGTAAAGGTATTTGTAAAATTTTTGTTTTTGCACTTTCTCTTGTCGGTATTCAAATCGTTTTCCTTTCAAGCATCGATTTAACATTAGGCCTTATCTGTTTTTAAATTCCCTTTGAGCATTGTCCATAATATCAATCTTGCATACTTCATTCACTTGATCATATGGGTATCGGTATGCCGCAGGGTCCCAATTGGCTCTGGGCAGACTCACCAGTTGTTCGCGGCATCTCTGACTTATGGCGTGCCTCTGCGGTGAAGTTTCTTCCTTGGATTGGCTTCAGAAACAATGCAGACATCTCCTCAGCGATTCCTGCTGCTCCTCGTTCACTTGCCGGGTTCCCTCTGTGGCCTAGACCGGGGAATGCTGTTTCCCGGCACAACCGTACCACCAGGAACTTCGCTGTTCCTCTCGGCGCTGCCACAGTCCTTTGGGTAAGTCTGCTGCACTTCTCCCTCCTTCAGGCCACGTCGGTAAGTATGACTCATGCTCACGAGCTGCCACACGAATGTGCCCGTCTTCTCTGTATCGGCTTTCTCCTGCACAGTTCTCTCCTGTACTGCTGCCCTTCTTGATATTGCGGATGCCATTTTTAAAGGTCCGAAGCACTTTAGTTCCAACAGAACAACTAGTCTGCATGTTAGTCTTTGGGCTTGGTTTGGTGGTTCCATGTCTTAAAATCGTGGCAAAAATGGCAGTGGATACAAAATATCGCTGCAAAAATGCTGTGGTTTTGCCGCCACAATCATGTAAAGGATGTGGGGGACACCCCCGCAACCCTCAGACCCATTATACCATTTAAGGGGAGCAGGGGACACCCCCGCAACCACTGCTCCCCTTAAATGGTATAATGGGGTACACCTTTACCGGGTCAAACCACAGCATTTTTTTTACCGGCAACATTTTTGCAGCAATTTTATTACCTAATACCGGTTTTGTTTGTATCAACTCTTCTTCTTCGTCTCAGTATTTGAGGCTTTACGGGAGTTGGGAAGTCCATACATGAAATGGGATTTCTAAACTGATGTTGTTTAAGAATCCCACATAAGGAAATGTCAGAAACAAAATATGTTTTATTTATGTTGTGAATGTCTGAGGTGTACATAGAATTTTGACTAGATTGACAGTATGCCATTAGAAGTGCTGGCATCACAGGGTTTTCTTTAAGGGAAAGGGGAGAATACTGCGTCTCGTCCGATGGAGTCATCCCTCCTCCCCCCGAAACTCGTCCCCTTCCATGTGATCATCCCTCATATAACCACCCTCAGGATCAGGTAGTGGCTGCCGTTCCCTGCCCACATGGGAAGAGGTCACAGATGGGGAATTGGTGATGACCCCATTGGAGTCATCACAGGGAGGTCAGGGTGAAATGTGTCAAGCCTCCTTATAGAGCCAACTGGCCAAAAATATCAAATTGGAGCCCACCTGGACTTCCAGAGCAGGCCGGCCACCTGGTCCTTCCATTTATTCCTATGACCAACTTCACTTGGAGAGCGGCCATCTGGTAGTGCAATGCATTCCAATGGGCACGGGTGAGAAGGGCCCCTGGTGCCCTGGAAGAGAAAAGGCAGGCACCCTTGGACTTCAGCTGGGCAGAGGGACAGTCAATCCACATGCAAGGGAGGCACCGAAGGGATGGTGCAGCACTCCTGGCCATCCTGGAGCTCTGGTCGGGGCACATAGAGCTTTTCCCTCCAGGTAGTGACCAGGACCCTGCTGGCGTTCCCGGAGTATGCCCCTGGGCAGGCGCACAATCGACCCACGTTTGAGGCTGGCGCCCAAGGGAGGGTGCAGTACCCCCAGCCTTCCTGGAGCTCTGACCGAGGCACAATACAGCCTTTCCCTACAGGTAGGCACCAGGACCCCACCGGCGTGCCAGGGGTCCGCCCCTGGGCAGGTGCACAGTCGACACACGTGCAAGGCCAGCACCCAAGGGAGAGGCAGCACCCCTGGAGCTCTTGTCGGGACACAATAGAGGTTTTGCCTCCAGGGAGGGACTGGGACCGTACCAGGGCTCCCCGGGTCCCTGTTGGGCAGGCAACAGATGACCCACGTATGAGGCAGTCACCCAAGGGAGAGGGCAGCACCCCCAGCCAATCCTGAAGCTCTGGACAGGGAGCGACAGAGCATTTCCCTCCAGGGAAGGACAGGAATCCCGCCGGGGTGCCCGGGTCTGCCGCTGTGCAGGTGGACGGTCGACCGACATGTGAGGCAGGCACCCAAGGGATGGTGCAGCACCTCTGGCCATCCTGGAGCTCTGGCCGGGTCACAATAGAGCTTTTCCCTCCAGGTAGGGACCAGGACCCCACTGGTGTGCCTGGAGTCTGCTCCTGGGCAGGTGCACAGTCGACCCACGTGCAAGGCTGGCGCCCAAGGGAGGGTGCAGCACCCCTGGCCGTCCTGGAGCTCTGGACGGGGCAAAATAGAGCTTTTACTTCCAGGTAGGGACCAGGGCCCCACTGGGGCACCCCGGTTCTGCCACTGGGCAGCCGACAGTCGACCAGTGTGTGAGGCAGGCACCCAGTAGAGGGGACAGCACACCAAGACATCCTGGAGCTGTGGCCAGGGAGCAATAGGAATTTTCCCTCCAGGAAAGGACTGGGACCCCACTGGGGCCCCCTGGGTCTGCTGCTGGCCAGACGGACAGTCCACCCATGTGCAAAGCATGTTCCCAAGGGAGGGGGCAGCACCCCGGCCATCTTGGACCTCTGGCTGGGGCGTGTTAGAGCTTTCCCCTTCAGGGAGGGGTGGGAACACCACCGGGGCACCCCGAGACTGCCGCTGGGAGGGGGGGGCGGTCGACCAATGTGTAAGGCAGGTAACCAAGTGGGGGGCAGCACCCCTGGCCATACTGTGGTTCTAGCAGGGAGCTTTTTCCTCCAGGGAGGTACCCGAACCCTGCTGGGGGGCCCCAGGTCTGCCGCTGGGCAGGCAGATGTTTGACCCACGTGTGAGGTAGCTGCCCAAGGGAGGGAGGGTGCAGCACCTGTGGCCATCCTGGAGCTCTGGCTGGGGAGTGATAGAGCTTTTCTCTCAATTAAGGGGCGAGAACACTCTGGGGTGTGGTCCTTGACTGGCTTGGGGCGGGGGAGCAGTGGTTTCGCTACAGAGCCCAGGTTGAGCAGCGAGAACCAAGCAGAGTTCAGACAGGAACCATACACACTGTCTACAGTAAGCCGGAGGAAGGCAGCTAAGCTTTCTTGTAATCTGTGTAGCCTGGGTGTCAGGCCACTGCCGCTAACCTGGGTGAGGAGGCAGGGTCAACGGGATAGGCGGGGCCCATCGTGTAGGGTTTACCCCCAATGGCGCTTTTGGCGATCGTGTTTGCTCGTGACCACCGGCTTGCTGGGGGTGTCCATGTTTGCGGGTCTGCGCATGCATGGACAACTGTGTCCTGCCTTCTGCGCATGCGCAGTCTGCTTAGCAAGCCTCGCTTGATTGCTGGCTCCTTATTAGGGCTCCGCCCACATCAGTGAACCACATCTCAATGCGATTTGTTTACTGATCGTTTGTACGCTTGTGCGCTCAGTTCCTTGGCCCTTGTGTTACTGGTTCTGGTCTCTGCCATTTACTTGGCCCACCTTACTCCTTGCCTCTTTTTGTGCTCTCCCTGGGGTTGGTTGGCCCTCTGCCTAACCCCTGTCCTGGGTTCCCTTGGGGAGGGGGACTTCCCTCTGTCAGGCTTCTCTTCCTGGCTTTCTGCCCCTTGTTCTCCCTTCAGTCAGGCTTCCCTTGGCATCCCATTCTGGTTGTCTGTCCCTTGTTCTCTCGCCTCCGGATCCCTGTTCCTTGGTTCTCTGTTTCGTCCCATATCATTGCCTTGTCTCAAGTCTCGGTTTGGGTACCTTGCCTCCAGAGACCGACATCTGCCTACAGAGACCAGCGCTTGCCTCCTGAGACCAGCACCCTGCCTTCGGAGTTCCCTGCCAGTGTTAGCACTGTTCTGATGTCACGCTATTCAGGGAAACGCCGTCTTGCGACATTGGGAGCCGGTCCACCCCCGACCTATCATTTCACCAGGTGGGTGTTGGGCTTGTTCCTCGCGTTACCATTTCCTTGCTTCAGCATTCATTGACAGACTGGCTACCCCTCTGCGTCCATCACCAAGAAGTTCAGGTACGCAGCACCCATGTGACGCTTCCTTTAGCACTGGGTGGCAGAGGGGGAGGTATGGGCAAAAGAGTCCAGCCTCCTTATAGACTCAACTGGAGAAAAATGTCAAATGGGAGCCCAACCCCGGCTTCCAGATCAGGCTGGGCCTCTGACGCTTCCATTCATTCCTATGGCCAACTACCAGATGGCCGGGCTCGGAGAACAGCCATCTGGAAGTGTAATGCATTCCATTGGGTTGAGGTAGGAAGGGCTCCTGGTGCCCTGGCAAAGGAACGGCAGGCCCCCTTGGACTTCAGCTTTGCAGGAGGATGCTCAACCCACATGCAATGCAGGCACCCAAGGGAGGGGGCAGCACCCCCAGCTGTCCTGGAGCTCTGGCAGGGGGAATGATAGAGCTATTCCCTCCAGGGAGGGACCGGAACCCTAACAGGGACCCCATTACCATTGCTGCCAGGCAGATGGTCGAACCACGTGCAAGGCAGGCGCCCCAGGGAGGGGGCAGCACCACTGGCCATCCTGGAGCTCTTGTTGCAGCCCGAAAGAGCTACCCCTCCGTGTAGGGGACGGGGAACAGCCGGGGCGCGCTGGGGCCTACGCTGGGCAGGGCCTTAACATAACTTTCAAGTTTCCCAGTTCCATTCGGTATCTTTGAGCCAGTCCTATCATGGTTTTGTTGGACTGCATGCTGGGACTTGTAGGCCCACCCTTCAAAGGAAAAACAAAACTGCAAGTTCGAGCAAATTGAAAGCAAAAAGCAGGACTGGCTCGAGATGTCACGCATGGAACTGGGAAACGTGGCAGGGAGGCATTCTCAGTGAAGTGCTCCTCTAAAAATAAAAAGTCATCCGGAAAGTCAATCTCTGAGACTTCCAATCTGGAAGGCCCACTAATGACAAGTCAGAATGCTGAACACAGCATTTAACAGTTCTAGACTCAACAGGAAGCCCGCCCACTACCCATGACACCATGATGGAAGTCACAGGCCCTACATACCGACCCTTGGCTGCCACTGCGCATGTGCAGGCAGACTACTGCTAACTTCAACGGTGCCAGGTAGTTTTAAAATGCACTGGAAATATTTTGTAAATATATGTTGACACTGGTATTACGGAGTGTCAATAAATTCTCAGAGCAAGGGCACTGCGTTTGGATGAAGCCTCTTGACTACCTAAGGAAGCTGCTAGCAGCCTTGTTGGCAGCTTGGTAAAGAAGCGTCGTGCTTGGGCGGAGTCGTGAAATTGTATCTTTATTACACTCAGTGTGCTGTCACCACCAGGAAGCAAAAAGTTGCAGAACCGGCCTTAAACTCTTCGCAAATTATTGGGCAATGTTAAGAGTAGGAAGTTGATAGGGCCCCTGTGTTACTGGTTCTGGTCTCTGCCATTTACTTGGCCCACCTTACTCCTTGCCTCTTTTTGTGCTCTCCCTGGGGTTGGTTGGCCCTCTGCCTAACCCCTGTCCTGGGTTCCCTTGGGGAGGGGGACTTCCCTCTGTCAGGCTTCTCTTCCTGGCTTTCTGCCCCTTGTTCTCCCTTCAGTCAGGCTTCCCTTGGCATCCCATTCTGGTTGTCTGTCCCTTGTTCTCTCGCCTCCGGATCCCTGTTCCTTGGTTCTCCTCTTCGTCCCATATCATTGCCTTGTCTCAAGTCTCGGTTTGGGTACCTTGCCTCCAGAGACCGACATCTGCCTACAGAGACCAGCGCTTGCCTCCTGAGACCAGCACCCTGCCTTCGGAGTTCCCTGCCAGTGTTAGCACTGTTCTGATGTCACGCTATTCAGGGAAACGCCGTCTTGCGACATTGGGAGCCGGTCCACCCCCGACCTATCATTTCACCAGGTGGGTGTTGGGCTTGTTCCTCGCGTTACCATTTCCTTGCTTCAGCATTCATTGACAGACTGGCTACCCCTCTGCGTCCATCACCAAGAAGTTCAGGTACGCAGCACCCATGTGACGCTTCCTTTAGCACTGGGTGGCAGAGGGGGAGGTATGGGCAAAAGAGTCCAGCCTCCTTATAGACTCAACTGGAGAAAAATGTCAAATGGGAGCCCAACCCCGGCTTCCAGATCAGGCTGGGCCTCTGACGCTTCCATTCATTCCTATGGCCAACTACCAGATGGCCGGGCTCGGAGAACAGCCATCTGGAAGTGTAATGCATTCCATTGGGTTGAGGTAGGAAGGGCTCCTGGTGCCCTGGCAAAGGAACGGCAGGCCCCCTTGGACTTCAGCTTTGCAGGAGGATGCTCAACCCACATGCAATGCAGGCACCCAAGGGAGGGGGCAGCACCCCCAGCTGTCCTGGAGCTCTGGCAGGGGGAATGATAGAGCTATTCCCTCCAGGGAGGGACCGGAACCCTAACAGGGACCCCATTACCATTGCTGCCAGGCAGATGGTCGAACCACGTGCAAGGCAGGCGCCCCAGGGAGGGGGCAGCACCACTGGCCATCCTGGAGCTCTTGTTGCAGCCCGAAAGAGCTACCCCTCCGTGTAGGGGACGGGGAACAGCCGGGGCGCGCTGGGGCCTACGCTGGGCAGGGCCTTAACATAACTTTCAAGTTTCCCAGTTCCATTCGGTATCTTTGAGCCAGTCCTATCATGGTTTTGTTGGACTGCATGCTGGGACTTGTAGGCCCACCCTTCAAAGGAAAAACAAAACTGCAAGTTCGAGCAAATTGAAAGCAAAAAGCAGGACTGGCTCGAGATGTCACGCATGGAACTGGGAAACGTGGCAGGGAGGCATTCTCAGTGAAGTGCTCCTCTAAAAATAAAAAGTCATCCGGAAAGTCAATCTCTGAGACTTCCAATCTGGAAGGCCCACTAATGACAAGTCAGAATGCTGAACACAGCATTTAACAGTTCTAGACTCAACAGGAAGCCCGCCCACTACCCATGACACCATGATGGAAGTCACAGGCACTACATTACCGACCCTTGGCTGCCACTGCGCATGTGCAGGCAGACTACTGCTAACTTCAACGGTGCCAGGTAGTTTTAAAATGCACTGGAAATATTTTGTAAATATATGTTGACACTGGTATTACGGAGTGTCAATAAATTCTCAGAGCAAGGGCACTGCGTTTGGATGAAGCCTCTTGACTACCTAAGGCAGCTGCTAGCAGCCTTGTTGGCAGCTTGGTAAAGAAGCGTCGTGCTTGGGCGGAGTCGTGAAATTGTATCTTTATTACACTCAGTGTGCTGTCACCACCAGGAAGCAAAAAGTTGCAGAACCGGCCTTAAACTCTTCGCAAAGGATTGGGCAATGTTAAGAGTAGGAAGTTGATAGGGCCCGGATGTTGCAGGGAATTTCCACATCTTGCAATACAGTGTCTCCTTCCTCCTATCCAGGGCCAGTGAAAATGTACATCCCTCGTCTTTGTCACCAGCAGTGCATGTCCTGCTTTTTTTGTTGTTGCTGCAATTCAGAGGCCGAAGAACGGGCCTTTCCGACCCTCTTATGCTTGCGCGAGGCTGGTGTTGGGGCTGGACCTGTGGTCACACAGGCCAGCCCTGATCATTGCTGGGGGAACCCAGCACATACAGATGGTGCCGTGGTCACACGGCCCAGACCGTGGCAGGGATCACCCTGATTGCCGTGATACCTTACCATCCTTCCAAATGCCTTCACTCCTCTTCCCAAATGTTACTGAAAGTTCCAAATGAAGTCCTGGGAGTTCCACGTTAAGGCCTGTGTGGGTGGCCGTTCTTTTTTGGTGCTTGATCCCACCCTGTGGAACAAACTTCCATTCTCACTGTGTAATACTGAAGATTTTCTCCAATTTCGTAGAGCACTGAAAACATATCTTTTCTAAATATTCCGTATAGGAAGTGCCTCTCGAGACTGGCTGTCCCTTTTAAGGCCTAGATGCTCTTGAGCATTAGTTCGCACAGGACATCAGCAGGGACGTCATTTCACCAAAATGCCAGGGGTAGCGGAATTGACATCACATGACCCATGACCTCTGATGACATCACAGGAAATTATATCATTTGACCCCACCCCGAAATGATATCGTGGGAAGCAATGGAACACAACATTTCACCTCTTGACAAAACAGGAAGTGGCATCACATAGCATTGTTCCTAAGTACACTACGAAAACTGTGGTATCGTTAATATCAGTGTGTATAGGCTCATGTTACCAAATTGCTGTGAATGCAATCAGACGTCCATGGCCAAATGATAATGATGTGTTATTATAAAGCACTTACACTTAAGCGCTTTATATAGAACAAATATACATACAATATCACCCAACCTGTGTTGGTACTCATTTATCGACCTCAGAAGGATGAAAGGCTGAGTTGAGGTGTTTAAGAACAGACTAAATCAGTGACTCACACCCTGAAGTGTACCTGAAATAAATCTTTAATGAGTCCAGCAATTATTGTATAGAATTCCAGAAAGACACATTATTTGGTATTCCTGTTCTTTCTTATATAGGGTCACTGCTGAAAGTGTCAGACTTGTGGAACCCCTGTTCTTTTTTTTTTTTTTTTTTAACGGGCCTGAACAAGAAAGCCAGCCACTCCAAAAGCGGAGCCACACGGCGCTAGCCACAGCCCAGGAGCTGGCATCCAACCCCCCCCCCAAAAAAAGGTTATTTTTGTTTTTATTTTTTTTAGGGGTAGCAAGGGAGACCCCTAAATGAAATCCCTGGACATCAGCTACCAGGCTAGCAACTGCGCTGTGATCACACAGCAGGATAGTGGCCTGGGGGCTACCAGGTTACACATGCTGATCTGGGGTGGCAGGACTGTGGTCACACAGTGTCAGCCTTTAAGCCCCACAATGAGACACGAGACATAAAGGCCATTCATGGAGTCTGAGGCACGTGCTGGCTGAGGCTCTTTTTATTCACAGTCGGTCCTGACATTGTCATGATGACACCCCACAGCCGTGTGTGTGTGCTTCCTTTCTGTGTGTTTTCTAAGGGATATTTAGGTGCCATTTTTGGTGCAGTATTTTTGATTGTGGCTATTAGGTGGTGCTGAATGAGCAGAAACTATTGCTTTGGAGTACAGCTAGGGAGAAATGGAATATGAGGAGGGGCACAAAGCTTGAAGGTGTTGTTTGGTTATTTACCCACCCAATGACTGCCCATGTCCATTCTAATCCCTATGGCATTTACCACCCACTTCCTAGCACCCACTCTTCAACCGCCCCGCCCCGCCCAAAACCCATCCTCCTGGGATCGCTTTAAGCTAGCTTTATCAAGCCTTGCCATAAAATGTGTGTTCAAGGGCCTGCCACGGTTTTTTCAAAGCAGTCTTCTGAAAGTGAATGCCTTAATTGGAGCTGTAAATGCACCACTGATGTAATACAAATGTCTTAAGCAGGTCTGCCTTCGGCCACTCGATTTATAAGCACTCTGCACGTCCTTCACTGAAGTTCTGTTAAAAACAAGTATTGGCAAAGACAACCGTTTTGGCTTGTGTGTAAGCATGTGTAAGCATTTTCCACCATTTTGTACGCCTTTCCCACGCCTACAGCAAAAGCCCATACCCTTTTCCAGGCTGCATTTAATGTCACGTGAGCATTTAGCAGCGGCACACGGGCAAAAGAAAATATATGTCTTTTAAGCTGTGATTGGTCAATGACGCCAAAGCATTTTGAAAAAGCAGAAGTGATATTGTGGGGAATGAATTTATCCGAGTAACTTTTCATCACTTTTCAGTACTTCATCAAATAGTTGTTTACACACTTGGGCACAGGCCGACTTCCTCAAAATCCTAGTGCGTGAGGAAATAGGTCTTTTGGTCACCCCTTAACGACCTGCCCAGATTGCTCTGGTATTTCTTCTAATTGCTGCCATGTCATTCATCGGTGGTGTGTCTGTCCCTGGCCCATAGCCGAAGAAGGCCCAAGCAAACACATACCCCCTTTCTTTCCTGAGTTCTTGGGAGGATGGGAGAACTAGCAGTCAGCATAAAGATAACGATCAGCTAGCTTTTTTATTGCGTTAGTTATGATAGGTTATTTATAACGCACTTAATACCCAGAAGTTTCTAAGCGCGGTTCCAGGGATCGAACCTGTGCTTCTCCGCCTTCTCTTGCTTTCAAGGCCAGCACTTTGCCCCTGACGTATCCTCCCGAGAGTAGTTTGACAAATGCGTAGGTCACCTTATTCTCAAAGGTGTCCTGTTTATTTGAAGGGGCTGTAGAGCAGCGCAAATCATGTACTGGCTGGGCAATCTTGCATACTTTGAATCTAAGACAAGCTCCAAGCACCCACGTGGGTAGGGGGAGCACATTGTATAGTTAAGCGCCTGCCACAGTGCAATGTAAAGAGAAAAAGTATTTCAAGCCCTGTTTGGGGGATAGAAATGCAATTGGGACAGCATCGGTTCTGCTCCAACAAATGCATGACCCTGTGCGTACAAGGTGCTTATGTCAAACACGCGCAGGGCAATGTCTTTCATGAATGTGCACTTTAAGGTGTATCGTTGTTCTAAATAAAGGACGTTCTTTAAAATATGCCCAAGCAGGCTTGATTTGCGCAGACGTGAAAATGAAGTGAAAGGGGGCATTTGAAAGCGCACATTGAGTAGAACTTTGTGAATTAGGGGCATCATTTTTTGGTGCAGGAGAATCGGCCCCTATGTGAATATCTGAGAGATACAGATGTGGGGGGAAGGGGCAGTAGGGCAGTAGGGCGGCTACAAGGGCAATTTGTAGGTAGGGAGACTAATTCTATTGTTTATTTTGTGTTGCCTATTTGTAAAGCACTTACTTAGTTTGCAAAGGCAACAGAGCCCTGTGGAAGATATGGGTGTGAATAGACAAAGATACTATGCATTTATTTATTTATTTATTTGTTTATTTATTGGTGTTCTGCGTGACACCATCTGCGAACACAGTCGTTTTCGTAGAAAGGAAGGGAAGGAGGAGCTGGTCATTCTCAGCCTTGGAACTTTTCAGATCAGTTAAGTGCAAAGGGCGGGAGGGCAGGCAAACCTGTGATACCTCTAAATCATGGTAAGTGTGAAGACATACAAGCAACGTTTAAGTGCAAAGGGAGGGGGCATTGGAAATAACATGCATAACAAGGTAAAATGCAGATCACGTGTCCTTGCCAGCTTAAAGCTGGTGGGACCAAAAGTACGGCTGACAAGCTGACATGGGTCCAGGAGTACCTGTCATGGGTACAATTCAGAGAGGGCACCCAGAATATCCTAAACCCTTCCTTGTGTGCACGTTTTGTGTTCATTCCTGGGAGAGTGCACTTAAACATCATCAAGTGGCACCAGGCAAGGCAATGTTGCCTGATGAGAAGTGTTCTTAGTTTTTTACTGAAGGTGAGTAGAGGGCACAGGCTTGATGGAGTGTTCCGAAATCTAGGACCACAGTTTGAGAAGGGTTGTATACGAATTTGTTAGTTTTACAACTGTTCGAATGACAATTGACCTTTTCACAATTGACCGAATTGTGAAGGTCAATTGTAACATATATGTGGGGGGAAACCCCCCCCCCCGCAAACCCCCACTGTGGGATGTTTTTACCCATGCATCCGAGCCCTACCTCAAAACTGTGCAGTACTGACATGGAAAACATCATGATGGCCAGAGCTTCCCAGAAAATGCCCAGGGAAATGCATGAAGAATTGGCTGCCACTCATTTTTGCCGATGTTATGGGCACAGAAGGGCACTGCCTAAAACCACCATTGGACTACCCACACAGTAGCCTGAAACCATTGGGAATGGCAATGCTGATTGCCAAAAGCAACCTAGAATTGTGGGGAACTCATTTTCTTAAATCCCAAAAATGGGTGCAGTACCAGTACTCACCACTATCAGAAAGCCGGCGTTTTAAAACAACACCAGATTTTTTTTATATGTGTAAAACTGAATAGATGAACCCAAAGCATGCCAAAGAAAGACTTACTGAGAGGTGGATACAATGTAAAGTTATATTCTGAAGTGACTTGAATGTTCATAACAAGACTGGCTGAGCTCTGCAGGTCTGCAGCAGCCTAACTGAAACTGGATTTAAAACTACCAAAAATCTAAATGTTTAAAAGAAATGAGTGACCTACTTTTGAGTGTCACATAGGTTGCAATTGTTTTAATGTCATAGTTCTAAACTTAGAATCAACATTCTAGCTGCATATGTAAAAAATTGTCTTGACTTAAACTGAGGAACAAAAGTGACATTTTATCTGAAACCTGGTTTAAGGAACTGAATTCTGCCCACCAGCTACCCCCGACAGGAGATGAGGCTTGCACAACAGCTGTGTTCCCAGGCCTAGCTGTCCTTTTGCTGCTCCCACCAAAAGGGATATGACACTTCTCTGATTGAATTACCTGGGCTCTGCAGGAAATTGAACAAAGCCCTGTCCTGACTCAGGCAAATGTTTTATTACGGGGGCCGTAAAAAGTGGCTTCCTCCTGAAGGAAAGGGGAGGAGCACTGCCTGTGAGAGCAAGCTGGCTTGGCAGAACTGGAAAAACCAGAAATTCAACCTTGTGCTGGGGGGAAACCACACCCCTGTAGCCAGAATATGGTTTTAGAAAAAGATGAATAACTCATAGAGCGGACTTGTGAAAATTATTTAAATGATACCATAATTCTTGTGATTTTTCTGCCCACATTTTAAGAGGTTTTTAGAACCGGTGGCATGATCTGGGCGCAAACTAGCAGTTAAGAGGGTATTACTTAAAATGTATGCATGTTAAAAATCTGACACTTCATCAAGTAATGTCCATACTCCTTGCGCACATGTGTATAAATTTGGGGTAATGTCCGATATTACGAAATCAGTTAAAAAGTGCAAATGTTGCCATTTCTGAATGCAAGCTCCCAGGAAGAGCAGATTTGGACAGGGTATACCTCCTGTGATATGTGAAGGGTGCATGTAATTTTAAACAAATGTGTACCTGTGCAAATATGTCTTTTGGGTCAAAATATAGATTGTGTGTAATTTGACAGGGGTGGGTTCTCTGTACCATAAACAGACCTCATCATGATGACACTTCATTTCATTCCCCCAATCAAGGGGAAGTGGATGAAGTGGCCAATGACAAGTGGAGAGGGGTAGAGCCTAGTGATGCTGCACACACACCCATTTTCAAAACACATAAAAGCAGACAGGCAGGACAGATAGGGACCTTCAAATCCATTTGCTGCGGGACGCTCTGCCGGGAAAATCCATACTTTACCTCCATCAATCTCTAGAGAAAGCTGTGCAGAAAGATCCAGACTTCAAATCCATCAATCTCCAGAATCCAGAGAGAGAGAGAGCTGACCCAGATCACTGTGAAGTGCAGAGACCAGACCAGAGTCCAGTCTAAAACCTGACCAGATCCGTGGCGAGGCCCATTTATTTCCAAAATACATTGTGAGTACCCAGCAGAACTGTGCAGAACCAATCTTCTAGTTAAAATAATATAATTCAATCTATTTTAATCTAAGTAGAACTGCCTCCCAACTGTCACCTGTCATTTGCAAAGCTGTCACCTGTCATTTTCTAGTTGCTAGCTGTCACTTGTCTTTTTGAACTTTAACATTTAAAATCTGAAAAACGACCTTTACCATATCGCTCATATCTCCGTGACCGTTTGTCTTAGAGACTTGCAGAAACTTTCCTCTGAAAGCTGGGAATCGTGGCTTTTCTACGAACCTACCCCCGATACTTTTGCCGCAATCGCGAAAAACGCCCTCGCGAATTTGCCGCGATTTGCAAATTTCTCAACGTGTGAAAACAGCAGTTTTCTTGCTTTCAGTTGCCAAAAATTCGTTTAACCTGCTAGTTACTCCTAGATCCTTGCTAAAGTGAGCCTGGACTAATATTAACTTGATACCACTCACCCTGAACCTCTAGAGGGAATTAAAAGCATTTTAGCATATTTTTTACTTCATTGCCAGCACATATAAAAGAATTTTGGGCCTGTGTTTCCAACTTCTGTAGTCTAAGCTTGCTGGGGGGAACTGAATTACATTTGATTGCATTTCTGAGAACTGTGTGCTTTCCTTCCATTTCCTTGCATTGCATAAAGGGGGAGGGGATTGCCAGAGAAAAGTGATTACATTGTTTTGTTGAAATCATATTGAGTATTTTCTGTATTGCATTTTCATTCAACATTACATCCATCTGAATTTATATAAAGCATTCTCTACCACATTATTCTTCTGTCCCTATTTACCAGTGTTGCTATCTTATCCATCCTATAACCACTCATCATTGATTATAAAGAAGTGTGCTAGTGCCAGATTATCCATTATTGATTACTGCTCAGATTCAGTGTGATATTCAATTATTAAATTATTATAAAGTGTGATATATATATCTATTGTTTAAATTATCAAATAAACCTTTTAACTTGCAAAACAGAACTACTTCTTGGCTCAGTGGGGTCAGGGGCATTCAAAGAGAGGGGTGTTATATAGGGGTAGTCATCCAGAACGCATGAACTGGACATAAAGATATATCAATAAGGGTTTCCATTCAGTATCCCAGACTAGGCATTGACTTAGCTGTAGTGTTGAATTGAATCCTCTTACAAATTGGGGGCTCGTCCGGGATGTTTGGGTTAGATCTATCACTTGTGCAGATTAATACAGCGTGCCAGCTGACCAGATACACATATCCGGTCGGAGCACACGCTGTGTTACGCTGTAAAGCACTCCTCAAAGGAACGCTCTAAGGAAAAGGTCTGTGTTGCAAAAATAAAATACTAATTTCTGTAAGTCAGGACAGAGACCAATCTCTAGAATGACGACCTTAGTAGACATGAAAATAGCCAGAGAGCACTTCTTACATAAGTTATTTGTGAGAGGTGAGTGGACTCACCAGGACCGCATGGTCTGGTTGCAGGCCATCAAGCAACAGGTCACTGAAACAGGGTCAGATATATGGGGAGATCAGGGTCCCCTACACGTGGCCCTGAGTGAACTATACATGGCTCCTAAGGCTAAGGATGAACAAGACAAGATGGTTAGGATAGCCGCATACCTGTACCTATATATGGGAGACATGCAGGATAAATGTACTGAAAGCCAAGATCTGGCGAATAAGCGACAGATGGCGTTAGAGAAGGTCCAATCTGACCTGGTCTCTTCTGAGCAGAGGCTGCAGGGGAGCCAGGAGTCAGAAAATGAGAGTAGACAGCACATCATTAAAATAAAGAGGGATATGGACATCCTGCAACAGGAAAAGGCTGACCAGGATACCAGATTTCTGGCCTTGCAGAAGGAGTACCAAGAAGGTTTGGACTCCCTACTGCAGAGCCAGAAAAAGCTGGAGCAACAATTGGACTTTAACAGGGCATGCACGGAGCAGGTAGCCACCCTGCAAAGTCATCTAGATAGAGTGAAGGCAGAGAGCAACAAGCTGATTTTGAAAGACCTGGATACCCAGGCAGAGTTTGATGAAGAACGCCAGAAAGCTGGTGCCTTTCAAAGGCAGAGGGACGACCTGGCGGCACAAATGCAGGCTCTTAGCCAGGAAAGAGACGCCTTAGGCCAGGAAGTCTGCCATTTAAAAAGAAAAACAGAAGAAAATCACCTGGCCCACCAGGGACTGGGTGACCTCCAAAAAGAACACCAGGACTTGCTAGAGCACACCAGGAGGGTGGAGGAGGCTCTGGCAAGACAGGAGCAGGCCAATAGGGACACAGCTCAGGAGGTAACCCTCCTGCAGCAAAGACTGGCCCAGTGCTCCAGGACCAATCAGGAAACACAGAGAGAGAATGAGGCTCTCTGCCAGCACAATGATAGGCTCCAACAACAGGTAGCGATGCAGGAGAGACTGATAGAGTCTAGTAAGGCCTTAACTGAGGAACTGAAGGCGCAGGCTCTTGCATTGCAACAGGGAGCAGGGGCGGATAGAGACCAAGTTCGCTGGGAAAGGGAAACTCCTGAGCATAACCTCAGGAGCCCTAGTACCAGAGGCCTTTATCTCTCTCAGTCCCTGGACTCTGCCACCCCCATGACCCCTGGCCACATGAGCACAGGGCCACAGGGATGGCAGATTACTATCCAGCCGGGAATCGTGGCTTTTCTACGAACCTACCCCCGATACTTTTGCCGCAATCGCGAAAAACGCCCTCGCGAATTTGCCGCGATTTGCAAATTTCTCAACGTGTGAAAACAGCAGTTTTCTTGCTTTCAGTTGCCAAAAATTCGTTTAACCTGCTAGTTACTCCTAGATCCTTGCTAAAGTGAGCCTGGACTAATATTAACTTGATACCACTCACCCTGAACCTCTAGAGGGAATTAAAAGCATTTTAGCATATTTTTTACTTCATTGCCAGCACATATAAAAGAATTTTGGGCCTGTGTTTCCAACTTCTGTAGTCTAAGCTTGCTGGGGGGAACTGAATTACATTTGATTGCATTTCTGAGAACTGTGTGCTTTCCTTCCATTTCCTTGCATTGCATAAAGGGGGAGGGGATTGCCAGAGAAAAGTGATTACATTGTTTTGTTGAAATCATATTGAGTATTTTCTGTATTGCATTTTCATTCAACATTACATCCATCTGAATTTATATAAAGCATTCTCTACCACATTATTCTTCTGTCCCTATTTACCAGTGTTGCTATCTTATCCATCCTATAACCACTCATCATTGATTATAAAGAAGTGTGCTAGTGCCAGATTATCCATTATTGATTACTGCTCAGATTCAGTGTGATATTCAATTATTAAATTATTATAAAGTGTGATATATATATCTATTGTTTAAATTATCAAATAAACCTTTTAACTTGCAAAACAGAACTACTTCTTGGCTCAGTGGGGTCAGGGGCATTCAAAGAGAGGGGTGTTATATAGGGGTAGTCATCCAGAACGCATGAACTGGACATAAAGATATATCAATAAGGGTTTCCATTCAGTATCCCAGACTAGGCATTGACTTAGCTGTAGTGTTGAATTGAATCCTCTTACAAATTGGGGGCTCGTCCGGGATGTTTGGGTTAGATCTATCACTTGTGCAGATTAATACAGCGTGCCAGCTGACCAGATACACATATCCGGTCGGAGCACACGCTGTGTTACGCTGTAAAGCACTCCTCAAAGGAACGCTCTAAGGAAAAGGTCTGTGTTGCAAAAATAAAATACTAATTTCTGTAAGTCAGGACAGAGACCAATCTCTAGAATGACGACCTTAGTAGACATGAAAATAGCCAGAGAGCACTTCTTACATAAGTTATTTGTGAGAGGTGAGTGGACTCACCAGGACCGCATGGTCTGGTTGCAGGCCATCAAGCAACAGGTCACTGAAACAGGGTCAGATATATGGGGAGATCAGGGTCCCCTACACGTGGCCCTGAGTGAACTATACATGGCTCCTAAGGCTAAGGATGAACAAGACAAGATGGTTAGGATAGCCGCATACCTGTACCTATATATGGGAGACATGCAGGATAAATGTACTGAAAGCCAAGATCTGGCGAATAAGCGACAGATGGCGTTAGAGAAGGTCCAATCTGACCTGGTCTCTTCTGAGCAGAGGCTGCAGGGGAGCCAGGAGTCAGAAAATGAGAGTAGACAGCACATCATTAAAATAAAGAGGGATATGGACATCCTGCAACAGGAAAAGGCTGACCAGGATACCAGATTTCTGGCCTTGCAGAAGGAGTACCAAGAAGGTTTGGACTCCCTACTGCAGAGCCAGAAAAAGCTGGAGCAACAATTGGACTTTAACAGGGCATGCACGGAGCAGGTAGCCACCCTGCAAAGTCATCTAGATAGAGTGAAGGCAGAGAGCAACAAGCTGATTTTGAAAGACCTGGATACCCAGGCAGAGTTTGATGAAGAACGCCAGAAAGCTGGTGCCTTTCAAAGGCAGAGGGACGACCTGGCGGCACAAATGCAGGCTCTTAGCCAGGAAAGAGACGCCTTAGGCCAGGAAGTCTGCCATTTAAAAAGAAAAACAGAAGAAAATCACCTGGCCCACCAGGGACTGGGTGACCTCCAAAAAGAACACCAGGACTTGCTAGAGCACACCAGGAGGGTGGAGGAGGCTCTGGCAAGACAGGAGCAGGCCAATAGGGACACAGCTCAGGAGGTAACCCTCCTGCAGCAAAGACTGGCCCAGTGCTCCAGGACCAATCAGGAAACACAGAGAGAGAATGAGGCTCTCTGCCAGCACAATGATAGGCTCCAACAACAGGTAGCGATGCAGGAGAGACTGATAGAGTCTAGTAAGGCCTTAACTGAGGAACTGAAGGCGCAGGCTCTTGCATTGCAACAGGGAGCAGGGGCGGATAGAGACCAAGTTCGCTGGGAAAGGGAAACTCCTGAGCATAACCTCAGGAGCCCTAGTACCAGAGGCCTTTATCTCTCTCAGTCCCTGGACTCTGCCACCCCCATGACCCCTGGCCACATGAGCACAGGGCCACAGGGATGGCAGATTACTATCCAGCCAGAAGCATGGGGCTCATAGGCCAGTACCACCCAGGAATGGAGGGGCGGGCATCCGGGTATGGGCACCCAAGCACAGTGCAATTTAATGGGGAACCCCAGGAGAGTAGGCCCATTAAGGGCATCCTGAAAACCTCTGCCCAGTTAGGTCAGTGGGGGGGGTACCCATCAAATCATGGCAGCAAGGAGGGATCTGAAGACTCCTCTGAGCGGTACAGGACACAGGAGACCAGGTCCCCACATTCTGCCAGCCATTCCCAGGCTCGCAGAATCCGGGAAAACCTGGAAGAACAGACAGGAACCTCTGGGAGCAGTGCTTCTGAGTCAGAAGATGAATGGACCAGGGTTACCCGGACCAAAAGGGCCAATAAGACAAAAAGGGCCTTGCTTAAGGACCCCTTAAAGCAGATTAAGGCAATCAGGAGCGTCATCACGCCGTATCATAAGAATGCCAAGTATTCTGTTTGGGAGCACTTAGAGTTGTTTGAGCAAATGATGGAGACTTTCCATTTGAAGGACAGCCAAAGCTGTATTCAATATGTAAAGTGGACCTTCTCCCCGGAATACTCCAGTTTCTTTGCAGGGCTGGAGGACCAAAATCATTTAAGATGGTCCACCTATAAGGCGGCCATCTTGAAACATTTTTCTACTCATAGAAATCCTCAAGAGGCTCGCAAGGCAGCCTACAATTTACAATGTGGGGAGGATCAGGCCCCACAAGAATTTGTGCAGGAGTTAAAGCGTGCTTTTGCACAGACCACAAGAAGGGTGCGCACGGATAGCAGAGAATTTATTAATACGTTTTTCCATGCCTTGCCCAAATACATAATGACCCAGCTTGTGAGGGATTTTCACGAGAAAAGATCTTTAGACTGGGTCATTGAACAGGCGACCCGGATCTATGAGGTGCAGAAGCCCATAGAAAATAAAAGCAATACCCAGAAAAATCCCAAAACCAACAGCACCCCTGCTGCTGCCAAGGTGGCAGAGGTAAAGGTCACCCCCGTTTTGGATTTGGAGATGGGGGGGCCTAAAAACCTACCTGCACCTAATAATGCTAGGCCCAGAAGGTCCTCGGGCCAGTCACAGACAGGGAGCCAGGGAGGCAGCCCCTCAAATGGGGTCCCTCGCTCTCCTGATTATGTAAGTCCCCGTTACAAGGGAAATCGACCCATCCTGGGTTATGTGTGGACTCCTCCAGCCCAAGGGGGGAGATCCAGCCAAGAACCTAACCCAGGGAACTTTCCTCCTAACTTCCCACAGGAGGGCAGAAATTCTCCAAATCCTGGGCAGAACTTTTTCCCCAGGTATCCACCCAATTTCCAGCCCCAAAATCCTCCACCCTTCTTTCCCCAATTCCCTGAGCCCAGACTACCGAATCCGGGAGAGGGGAGGCCAAGGGTGGAGGGGTATCCAAATCTTCCCAACCAGGGGTACTACCAAAGAAGGGATAGCTACCCTTCCCGGGATCAGCCCAGGGGAGAAAACAGGGCCCCGTATCAGCCTGAGCGGGTTTCCCAGTTAGAGCGCCAGGTTCAAAACATGGCGCGGGATCTGGGACACATACTGAGGGCTCAGCAGAACCCTCAGATCGGCATGCCGGCGCAGAACGCACCCAACTCTGGACCTGGTGCCCCAGAACAATGACGGGGGCAGCACCCCGATAACTCACCGGTTCCCAGGGAGGAGGCACAAAGGGAAGGGGGGTGTAAAGCCTTGGAGGAAGCTTCCTTCCTCACTTGTAAACAGCCCCTGGAAACCCAGGAACCGGAAACAAAATCTCTTGCCCGTGAAAGCCTGCCTCCTAAGGAGCAGAGGGGGGGTAGGAGAAACAAAAGACCCAAACAGACACAGTTTGAGGAGGAGGTACAGATCTTCCAATTTGAGGGAGAGGGATCCTCAGAGGATCCTGGGAAAAGGATCTTCTCCTTCAGAGAGGGGGGAACTCCTCCCAAAGAAAAATGGGTCCCTAGGGATGCAAATCCAGACTGGGGAGATGTGGAGACTGAGCTACCGCCGCCCACCATCTCATCCCAGAACCAACAGCAAGAAAATCCCCTGGTTCAAACCCATCCTGATGACTGCCTCCAAAAAGGGCGGGGCGGCCCGGAACCGGAGCCAGGGGAACCCACAATGGCTCTGATCTCCAGTTGCCAACTTTTTCTTTCAGATTCCCAGGGCTCTCCACAGAATTCTGCCCAAATCTCTTCGCTAGCGATGTCCAAAACTGGAAAGTTAGCCCACCAGTTGTCCAAAAATGTGCATTATCTGTGCCCCCTTGAGGAGAAGGAGGGAAGATACTATGCCCCGGTACAAGTACAGGGACAGGGTACAATTTTGGCACTGGTGGACACTGGATCTCAAGCTACCCTTCTGTCCAGAAGGGCCTTTGATGAACTGAATGCAGGAAGGGGAGGGAATTACCAAATTCCTCTCACCTCACTTCCTGGACAACTCCAGAACTTTGACGGGAAGGAAATTCCCGTCGAGGGGACGGCAGACTTGGACATTAAGATCGGGCGACACAAGTTGAAACACCCGGTCATAGTTGTGACTCCAGACGGCACCCCTTGCTTACTAGGGAATGACCTCCTGAGGAGGTTGTCACCCCTAATAGATTGCGTAAACAAGGTCCTCTGGACCCAGACTAGCCGACCAATAAAATTAAAACAGAGTGTCAACCATGTTAGTTTAAACGGCACCTGCCACATGGTTGAACAAAAATCTGACCAAGTAGAATTTCACTTCCAGAATAGCCAAATTCCAGACGTGACAGTAATAGCAGTAGGACAACAGACTGGTGATGGAGGGTCCTCTCTATTTCTGAAAATCAACCTTCCTTCCAGTCTAAAGTGGTACTCCACGCTGGAAGGAAACACTCTGAGATTCTATACTAATCCGCAATCAGAAACTCCCACTCCTATAGTCCAGAAAGATGTGAAATCAGCTCAGAGCCTGGCTGATATTCAGCAAATTGGAGAGCAGTTGTTCATCCCTGTTCAGTTAAATGATGGGAAGGACTCTGTTCTCGCTCGAGTGTGTGTGAACAACGGTAAGAGCTTCATCAGCGAAGCCATGTTCCGCCAACTCCCAAAAGATCCAGCCATTCCCATATTCAAACTGATAGACAAATGGGAAATGGACCTGGAAGCACCCAATTCCAAACATCTCCTGCCAAGCAGGTGTATGCTCAAAATCTCCATTGGCAACAAGAGCATAGTCCACAATTGTTGGGTCGTGCGAGACGTCCCTGCCGCCTTTTACTTAGGCAGTGACATTCTCAATCGCTTTGCCATTAGTTTGGACCTAATAACCTTCAAAGCTTGGTCCCGATTAGCGGATAATCCCATGGGCTTTGATGATCCAGAAAAAGCATTTAGGTCAGCTCAATTGCTACCTTATGCAGTTGAAATTCAGAGCAAAGAGGAAGTCACCATCCCAGAAAGGACCCGACAATTCTCCCTGGAAGTGAAAGTTAAAAGAGGACAATATTTGCAAAACCCTGATGCTTACATACATCTAAACGCTTCTCTCCAACAGCAAGGGTTGGGGGTAAACCCAACTCCATTAGTCAACATAGAACATGACACCATTCCAATAGAGGTGGATAACAGCGACTTAAAGAGTATTACTCTAGCCGCAGGCACCATTATTGGAATGGCGGTTGATGACCGACATTTTTCCATAGATTTAGGTAATGAACTGTTAGGGCCAATCCCCAAGGACTGCTTTGACGGTGACAGTGATGACAATACAACACCAGACAGGATTTTTACACGGCATGGGGGGGAACTTCCTGGTGTACACTTCTTGCCCTTATGGTAAGGAAGATGTGACTTGTGACTTCAGGAGGGATGAGGTGATTTTCCAAGTCCATGAGGGCTGCCTTTCCCACCTGAAGCCCCCAGTCCAAATCAGCACTCTGACCAGGGAATTCTCCACCCAGCTGGAGGAGGCCGCTGAAATAGCCAAACCAGAAGTCGTTCCAGGCTTCAGGCAGATGGTGGAAGAGAGAGTCAACCTAGCTGACGCCTGTGTGACTCTGGAACAGAAGCAAAAGTTGAAACAAGTTTTCTTGGATTTCCAAGATCTCTTTGCGGTAGACTCATATGACTGTGGTCGCACTGACATCCACACAACAACAATCCCCACGGACCCTGGCATGACTCCTGTGTTTGTGAAGCAATATCGCTTGCCTCTCGCATCCATGGAGTCCCTTACTGAAATAATTAAGAACCTGGAGTCCCGGGGAATAATCCGTCCAGTTCACAGCACCTTCAATAATCCGGTGCTGGGAATATTGAAGCCAAACGGCCAGTGGAGACTCTGCGCCGACCTCAGGGAGCTCAACAAACGGGTCCATACTTCCCGATGGCCTCTGCCCTACATTGACCAAGGACTGGCCCAGATCCAGGGGTCACAGGTATTCACTGCAATAGACCTGACCAATGGATACTGGACCGTGCCTGTCAGCAGGGAGGACCAATACAAACTGGCTTTTACCTTTGGGGGCCAGCAGTACACATGGACCCGGACTCCCTTCGGATACCTCAACTCCGGCAATGAATTCAACATTTTCCTACATAAGGCCATGCCCGACCTGGGTGCGAGGGGTAACCTGGCTTATGTAGATGATGTCCTCATCAAAAGTTCATCTGTGGAGGAACACATAGCAGAGATCCGTTATGTTCTGACGCAGTTGAGGGCCGCCGGAGCAAAACTTTCCTTTCAGAAAGCACAGTGGTGTAGAACCCGTGTTAATTTCTTGGGGCATGAGATTACTCCTCAGGGTCTCTGTCCCCAGGACAAGAAAGTGGAAGCACTTCAAAAACTGAAAGACCCCACAACTCTGCGGGAACTAAGGAGCCTCCTTGGACTGACTAATTACAGCAGAAAGTTCATTGAGGGCTACGCAGAGATCACCAGACCCCTGATTCATCTCCTGAAGGGGGGGGGTCAAGTGGGAATGGGGTCCAGAACAATCCGAGGCAGTAAGACAACTCAAAAGAAGCCTCTCACAAGCGCCTTGCCTAGCTTACCCTGCCAGAAACAAGGAGTTCTTCCTGGAGACGGGGTTCTCTAAGACGTGCTTGACAGCAGTATTATACCAAAAGCATGACAAGGTCAATAAAGTAATCTCCTATGCGAGCAAAACTTTATCCTCTGTGGAGGAAAAATTTAACGATTGTGAGAAGGCACTCCTGGCAACGGTGTGGGCATTGAAGAATTACCGCCCGTTTATCCATGGGGAACACATCATAGTGGAGACTCCACACCAGCCTCTGCAATATCTCCAAAGTGATAGAATCCGGGCCGGAAATGTGAGTAATTCCCGAATTACTTCCTGGATTCTGTCAATGCAAGGCTTTCCTGTGGAGGTCAGAAATGGCCAAAACAAGAAGAGTCCACTCGCGCAAGGTCTGGCTGACTTGCATGATTGTGCCAGAGAAAACTGTCTCGAGGACGAAAGTCTAAAAATCAAGGACAACACGGAGGCATACCTTAATTCCCCACACAAAGTCTTTGAAGAGGACAAGTGTGAGGGAATGCCAACTGTCTATGTGGATGGATGCTCTTACCATGCTGACAACAACGGGGAGAAAGAACTGGTGGCCGGCGTAGGGAATGCATGGGTGAATGAGTCCCCAGGACCCTCCGCTGGATACAAAATTGGTCCCCGAAGTAGTCAGGTGGCAGAATTGATGGCTGTGCATCAGGCCATCCTCACTGCTGTCCAGCATCAACTCCACGAACTGGTCATAATCACAGATTCGGATTATGTACGGAACGGGTTCGTGGAGCACCTGGTTAATTGGAAAACCAGAGGCATGTTATGTGCTAACAACAAACCCTTGAAACATGGGAAGTTGATCCAAAACATTGATGATCTGGTCACCTCGAATGAGATGACCATATATTGGAAAAAGATTAAGGGTCATTCCAAAGTAGAGGGACCAGACAAAACTGGAAATGACTTAGCTGATCAGCTGGCCAAAACCGGGGCCATCCAAGGGGATCTAATTGAGATTGAGTCCCTGTTGGGGGAAATCCAGGTCACTGCTATCACTAGGTCCCAGACAAATGCTCACAACGACCTTTCAATTGCACAATGGAGTAAGGAGACCCCTGATGCTGATTTGATTACAGCTCAGAAGGGGGATCCAATTATTGGTAAGTTTTACCAACACCTTGAGGACCCTGAGAACTTTCCCCTGACGGATACCGATTATATTGGGAAAGAGGACCTAAGAGTGTTGATAAAATGTTCCGAATCCAAGACGGTTTGCTGGTAAGGAAATCCAAAGCTGGCCACGATCAGTGGGTGGTTCCTACCTCATTCCGAAGCCTGATGTTAAGTCACGCCCATGATGCGGCCACCGCCGGTCATAGGGGGTTTCACACAACACTGGAAATCTTAAGAGAGGTTGCATACTGGCCACACATGGGGCAGGACCTTGACCAATACTTGAAGGGGTGTCTTGTGTGTGCACAATTTCAGCCATCATCCCTCACGCACCGCGCGCCTCTCCAAAAGAGGGGGATGACCCTGCCATGGTCAGATTTACAAATCGACTTTGTAGGCCCCGTGATTAGCTCTGCTAGGGGGAATAAGTACATGTTGACTGTGACATGCTTGTTTACCAAGTGGGTGGAATGTCTCCCAGCCCCAAATTGCAAGGCAGAAACTGCAGCTGCCCTGATGATTAACCACATCTTTTCCCGTTTTGGTCTACCTCAAAGGATTGAGTCAGACAGGGGTAGCCACTTCACCAGTGAAGTAATGACAAAGATGTGGGAGATACTGGGGGTCAAAAGGAAGTTGCATATTGCTTACCGGCCAGCTTCTTCTGGGGCAGTAGAGAGATATAACCGAACCATTGTGAGCATATTAAAGAAGTTTGTGGCAGATTCTGGGCCAAGTTGGGATATCCGATTACCTCTGGTCCTAATGGCCATCAGATCTACCCCTTCATCTGCAACCAAAATGTCACCATTTGAGTTGATGACTGGGCGCAAGATGGTGCTTCCTCAGCATTTGCTCTACAGGACCCAAGAGCAGACACTGATAAATGCCTCCACAACTCATGAGTATGTGGAGAATTTAAGGAAACACCTTCAACATGCTTTTGCTTATGCTCAGCGGAATCTAGAAAGATCAGCTGATAGCATGAAGACCCACTATGACCTGAAGACTTCCAGGAAGGAATATCAGGTGGGGGACCGGGTCTATCTATACAATTTCCAAAGGAACCAGGCCAAACAGCGAAAGTTTTTGCCTACATGGAAGGGACCCTTTGAGATTATAGACAAAATCTCCCCTGTGGCCTACAAGATCCGCATCCCCAAAGGCGGTTTGGCAGAGGGGGAAGACAAGTGGGTCCACATTAACCAGTTGAAGTGTTGCCATCCCAGGCACACTCTGCAACAACTGGAGGAATCCTCTGGAATCCTAGAGGGTACTGTCTCAGATTAATTCAGTTCTAACTTAAAAGATCCTACATATAGCCTATCAAATTCTGTGTTTCTCAAGTTTATGTGTTCCTGTCTCTTAATTTAAAAAAATGTGCATGCTCATATCTGCTGAGTTCTAAAATTTATATGCCACCCCACTATATCAATGGTGGGGGAGAAAAGTCTATGGATAGGTATTGCCGCTCTTCCTTTGTCGTCCTAGGAGAAAGAAAACCTGGAGACGGGCCAAGGAGGACGATCCGGAGACCGGGAGCAGAGACGCAACGGGCCCGGGGTACCGCCCAATATTCCCATCAGGACCGGCGAGGAGAACCGATCGATCAGTACCGGATGGAGGAAAAGATGCTGAACTGTGCCATCTATTGGAAGAAGATGAGGAAACATCCCAGGTCTTGCGAGTCCCATTAGTGAAACCAAATGGCCATCGCAAGAGGGGGGCTTGTGGGATGTTTTTACCCATGCATCCGAGCCCTACCTCAAAACTGTGCAGTACTGACATGGAAAACACATTGATGGCCAGAGCTTCCCAGAAAATGCCCAGGGAAATGCATGAAGAATTGGCTGCCACTCATTTTTGCTGATGTTATGGGCACAGAAGGGCACTGCCTAAAACCACCATTGGACTACCCACACAGTAGCCTGAAACCATTGGGAATGGCAATGCTGATTGCCAAAAGCAACCTAGAATTGTGGGGAACTCATTTTCTTAAATCCCAAAAATGGGTGCAGTACCAGTACTCACCACTATCAGAAAGCCGGCGTTTTAAAACAACACCAGATTTTTTTTATATGTGTAAAACTGAATAGATGAACCCAAAGCATGCCAAAGAAAGACTTACTGAGAGGTGGTTACAATGTAAAGTTATATTCTGAAGTGACTTGAATGTTCATAACAAGACTGGCTGAGCTCTGCAGGTCTGCAGCAGCCTAACTGAAACTGGATTTAAAACTACCAAAAATCTAAATGTTTAAAAGAAATGAGTGACCTACTTTTGAGTGTCACATAGGTTGCAATTGTTTTAATGTCATAGTTCTAAACTTAGAATCAGCATTCTAGCTGCATATGTAAAAAATTGTCTTGACTTAAACTGGGGAACAAAAGTGACATTTTATCTGAAACCTGGTTTAAGGAACTGAATTCTGCCCACCAGCTACCCCCGACAGGAGATGAGACTTGCACAACAGCTGTGTTCCCAGGCCTAGCTGTCCTTTTCCTGCTCCCACCAAAAGGGATATGACACTTCTCTGATTGAATTACCTGGGCTCTGCAGGAAATTGAACAAAGCCCTGTCCTGACTCAGGCAAATGTTTTATTACGGGGGCCGTAAAAAGTGGCTTCCATCTGAAGGAAAGGGGAGGAGCACTGCCTGTGAGAGCAAGCTGGCTTGGCAGAACTGGAAAAACCAGAAATTCAACCTTGTGCTGGGGGGAAACCACACCCCTGTAGCCAGAATATGGTTTTAGAAAAAGATGAATAACTCATAGAGCGGACTTGTGAAAATTATTTAAATGATACCATAATTCTTGTGATTTTTCTGCCCACATTTTAAGAGGTTTTTAGAACCGGTGGCATGATCTGGGGGCAAACTAGCAGTTAAGAGGGTATTACTTAAAATGTATGCATGTTAAAAATCTGACACTTCATCAAGTAATGTCCATACTCCTTGCGCACATGTGTATAAATTTGGGGTAATGTCCGATATTACGGAATCAGTTAAAAAGTGCAAATGTTGCCATTTCTGAATGCAAGCTCCCAGGAAGAGCAGATTTGGACAGGGTATACCTCCTGTGATATGTGAAGGGTGCATGTAATTCTAAACAAATGTGTACCTGTGCAAATATGTCTTTTGGGTCAAAATATAGATTGTGTGTAATTTGACAGGGGTGGGTTCTCTGTACCATAAACAGACCTCATCATGATGACACTTCATTTCATTCCCCCAATCAAGGGGAAGCGGATGAAGTGGCCAATGACAAGTGGAGAGGGGTAGAGCCTAGTGATGCTGCACACACAACCATTTTCAAAACACATAAAAGCAGACAGACAGGACAGATAGGGACCTTCAAATCCATTTGCTGCGGGACGCTCTGCCGGGAAAATCCATACTTTACCTCCATCAATCTCTAGAGAAAGCTGTGCAGAAAGATCCAGACTTCAAATCCATCAATCTCCAGAATCCAGAGAGAGAGAGAGCTGACCCAGATCACTGTGAAGTGCAGAGACCAGACCAGAGTCCAGTCTAAAACCTGACCAGATCCGTGGCGAGGCCCATTTATTTCCAAAATACATTGTGAGTACCCAGCAGAACTGTGCAGAACCAATCTTCTAGTTAAAATAATATAATTCAATCTATTTTAATCTAAGTAGAACTGCCTCCCAACTGTCACCTGTCATTTACAAAGCTGTCACCTGTCATTTTCTAGTTGCTAGCTGTCACTTGTCTTTTTGAACTTTAACATTTCAAATCTGAAAAACGACCTTTACCATATCGCTCATATCTCCGTGACCGTTTGTCTTAGAGACTTGCAGTAACTTTCCTCTGAAAGCTGGGAATCGTGGCTTTTCTACGAACCTAGAACCGCATCCCCCGATACTTTTGCCGCAATCGCGAAAAACGCACTCGCGAATTTGCCGCGATTTGCAAATTTCTCAACGTGTGAAAACAGCAGTTTTCTTGCTTTCAGTTGCCAAAAATTCGTTTAGCCTGCTAGTTACTCCTAGATCCTTGCTAAAGTGAGCCTGGACTAATATTAACTTGATACCACTCACCCTGAACCTCTAGAGGGAATTAAAAGCATTTTAGCATATTTTTTACTTCATTGCCAGCACATATAAAAGCATTTTGGGCCTGTGTTTCCAACTTCTGTAGTCTAAGCTTGCTGGGGGGAACTGAAATACATTTGATTGCATGTCTGAGAACTGTGTGCTTTCCTTCCATTTCCTTGCATTGCATAAAGGGGGGAGGGGATTGCCAGAGAAAAGTGATTACATTGTTTTGTTGAAATCATATTGAGTATTTTCTGTATTGCATTTTCATTCAACATTACATCCATCTGAACTTATATAAAGCATTCTCTACCACATTATTCTTCTGTCCCTATTTACCAGTGTTGCTATCTTATCCATCCTATAACCACTCATCATTGATTATAAAGAAGTGTGCTAGTGCCAGACTATCCATTATTGATTACTGCTCAGATTCAGTGTGATATTCAATTATTAAATTATTATAAAGTGTGATATATATATCTATTGTTTAAATTATCAAATAAACCTTTTAACTTGCAAAACAGAACTACTTCCTGGCTCAGTGGGGTCAGGGGGATTCAAAGAGAGGGGTGTTATATAGGGGTAGTCATCCAGAACGCATGAACTGGACATAAAGATATATCAATAAGGGTTTCCATTCAGTATCCCAGACTAGGCATTGACTTAGCTGTAGTGTTGAATTGAATCCTCTTACACCACCCAACGCCAAACCCCCCAAAACCCCTATATATTACCAAACCAATATATATATATATATATACGGTCAATTGTGAAAAGGTCAATTGTGACCCTTTAAATTCGGTCAATTGTTCATTCGAACAATTGTAAACAAACAATTTGGGTAATACCTTGAGAAGACCTGTTTGGGAGTCTTCTCTTCTTGAACAGTGGGGGTCCCAATCTGGCTTGGGCATGGCTTTCAGTGGAGGAGATGCCTCTTGAGTTGGGCAGTTAGCTGGTGAGGGCTTTGAAGAAGCTGCCGTAAGAAACAGGCATAAAAAAAGTTTAACACTGTTTTGTCCCACAGATTGTTTCTTGTATGCGGGGTACACCCTTGCAACCCCTGCTCATCTGCCTCAGTATTTTCAGATTCAGTATTTTATATCTATACCGAATGCGGGAAAGCCGTGTCTCTGAGCCTCTAGATACGATCTTTTGGGTCACTTCAGTGAGTAACATATGTCTACTTCTATGTCCAGTGCCCCATCCTCCAGGCGCTGGGAAGATTTCAAAGCATTTCAAAGGTGGATGCAGTTAAAAGCCGTCCAGATTTAGCCAAAGATATTTGTTATGTTACTCTTCCCGACCTCCTATGCCGTTAGCGAGGTCAGGACACATACAGCGCACAAAAGACACAGGACTTGTTCGGTCTCTTCCGTCTTTATTACCGCTCATGTCACGTGTCTCGGGTCTCCCCTCACTCACGTGACTGGGCCCAGCCTGGTAACAGCACAATATTCTTCAAGGAGGCTTATCTGAATTTAGCATCGGCTAACAAGCAGCGAATAATGTCAACTAAGCACACACGCAGGACCCCAAGTGACCCTGACCCTCTCACAAAGAACTTCCACGGGCAGATGGTGTTAGGAGGGCATTGATACTGCCTGCCTTGTCCCTAACTGCACGTACGGACGACCTCAGGTGCAGGCACCTCATTCAAGGGAGATACCTTTCAGAAGACAGGAAACTATCCAGCAAGCAATTAAGATATCTGAAGCATTTGCTTGCTTGGGCCAGCTCCACAGTATTTAATGAAAGGCCACTCTGAATTTCTAAAGGTTTTCATGCAATCTACATAAAACACGAGGGCTCCAAGAGCGCTCCACGAATGGAGAGTCATCTCTGCTTCTAAGAATTGACTCAAGAAAAAGGGAAAGGAGAAAGGTCTCCTGGTTCCCATGCAATTCCGACAGAACATGGAGGATGTGTTTTAAGGACCAAGGCTAATCAGGCAGCGGGAAGGGATTGCAACTCGCGTGTCCTCCTGGCTTCAAGGGGTCCCACGTGAGAAACGGTTGGTTTTCATTTAGCAAGATGGCTATCCTATTTGGATAGCAAACCTGGCTAGTAAGACACAAAAGCCAGTAAAGCCTTGGCTGGCGAAGGGCCAAGAACGAAGCAGTGGCAGCTTAGAGGCAAACGACAGGCGGGCGTGCCATGGCTGCTTGCCGCCTGTTTACCCTGCCTGGGTGTGTGGGCATTTGTACCTGGTGATTGCTTTTGTTTAGAAACTGTGGAAGGAGGGAACGAGCGGATCTACCGATTGACCACTGGCACATTTTTTTAACTCTGCTGCGAGATGTATGTTCATGCCAGGTACTTTGCCGCAAGTCCCACCTATGTTATTTGCTGCGTCACACACTCGAGCTTCTACACCCTCAAAATCCCGCCCATTCTCTATTGATTACTCGGTTTCTACTGGTGCGCTCGGCCGCTATTCACAAGTGGACTGTGGTGAATGCACTTGTTGCTGCAGTGGGGGCTGACCTCTTGAGGGGGCACTGACATTGTATGTTCAAGGTCCGTTCGTAGTAGGTGAATATTTTTTAGTGGAGGGGCAATCATTTCTCCCAATTAGAACAAAGAACCATGCGTAGCAGGGAGCCCTAATTAAGGAAAGGGAGAGATCCGGTGGGTTCTCCCTCTCAGAACATTTTTGTGTTGAAATGTTGCACTAAACCACAAAAATTGAAGAAAAATGAGTCAGCGAGCAATAGAATTTACAGTTGGGTCTCAAGGTTAGCACAGGAAAAAAATCCAGAAAATGCCACACCATGCAACAGTACACAGGAGCATTACAACTGTGGATGCAGATTGCTTTCTTAATTTTGTGATTTGACTTCTGTAAATAAGTCCAATGCATTCAATGTTAATGGATTTCTTTTGCCTTCTCTTGGACTAAGATTTCCTGCTGCCGGTGGACTTGTTTCCACGGTGGCTTAAAATGATTAACTTTTTGCTGTTGGCAATACATGTTTTAAGTCCATGTTGTGTTTCTCTGTAACGTACAGACCGAAAGTCAAAACCAGTAAATTGTACTTTTTCATGCCAAGGACCTTTGTAAACATGTGGTATTATAAACCAGTGCAGACCAGAATGTTTAGAGTGGACATTGTGAATTGATGCAAGGAGGTGCTATGAGAGGTGGGGTTGATGAGCTCTTTGAGAGCCTGCAGAGGGAGCTGTCACGTGACTGATTTCATGGCCATCTGGGTCGACGACGAAATACGGAAAAAAGGTCTGAATGGATTTGATGGGGGGATAAGGGAGGGCTCGACCCTTTAAGCATGCATAAGATTTACAGTTTTAGAAGGTTCTTGTAAGGTTTCAGTTGTAGCACAGGATCGCTGCCTACGAAGGTGCAGGTCTATGAGTGTGTGTTAGGATGTTGAGGTTTGTTTCAGTGCGATGAAAATGCATTGTCTGTTTTTTGTCTTGCTAGACAAATACAGCTGTCTCTGTCTTTGCTACCAATCCAAAAAGGAAGTATGAGCTTGGTTTTTCCGACACAACAATTTCATGATGCCGGTGTCCACAACATATGCCACCATTGCATTGTAGGTCATTTTCATGAAGCCACAGTCTATCTATGCCAGTAATGGTCACTGTCAATCACTTATATGAAGCTAAACAATCTAGCTATTGCTGTAAGATAGATCGTGGCACTGGTATTGTAAATAATGCAAGGTCAGTGTTGTCAGCTGAATGTTTTTAGTGGAGGGGCATTGACATCACCCAATAAGCATCATTAAGCATAGTGAGGGAGCTCCAACGAATGTCCCGAGGTGGGGATGGAGGCTCCAGGTGACATTTCTTTAAAGATATGTTCAATTGGTGCATTTTACATCACAATTTGTGACAAGAATTGATAAAAAAGGTTATACAAATTATAATTGAGTCTCTAGGGTTATACATGAAAAGAGCCATCAAATACCATGTCACCAACAGTACACAGGAGCATTTTAGAACATTGTCATGATGCCTGTGTCCCCAACGTATGTCAGCATTTCATTGTAAGTCACTTTCATGAAGCTGAGGCCACAATATATGCCAGTGACGGTCACTGTTAATCATGTAATGAAGCTGCAGCCACAATCATTGTATGCCAGAAATGGTCACTGTACATCACTTCATGAAGCTGCAGTCGCAGCATATGCAAGAAATGGTCAGTGTAAATCAATGAATGAAGATGCAGCCACCACCTATGCCAGTAAAAGTCACTGTAAAATACTTTCATGAAGCTGAGCCCACACTATTACAGCAACAGTGATCATTGAAGTGGTCCGCTCCCCTGCCATTCAAACATATGCACGCCACGCATTACATCCATGTGCACACCCTCACACTCAGAATCTCTCTCCACATACACACACACACACTTACACTCAGACTCTCTCAAAACTGTTGGGCACTTGCACACACACTGCACAACATGCATGCATTACGTTGAAACACACACGCAAACATACAATACAAAAGAAACTTTAAAAAATGTCACTGTCATCATCGGGCAAGGAGGCAGCGCCTCAGAAACAGAGCTGCTGGTAGATAGTTCAGCAGAACAACTTGAACACACAGGGCACTTGCTGGTGTATTAGAACGTGGTTGCTTAAACAACTGGGTGCCAGCCTGCCCTGAACACTTTTTTTATTTTAAAATATTACCAGTGGGAGCGCACCGGCACACAATGAGGAGGCCAGGGAAGGGGACCGCTCTCACTGGACTCCGCCACTGGACTTGATGTTATTTCACCATTTCTGTGGACGCAGTGCTGGTGCTGTGATCTGTGAGGTCCAGTGAAGCAAATGAAGTGCAACAATCCCTAATTGACCCATGTATGACATCACAGGAAGGGATACCACACTTTCGATACTTAAGGGCATCACAGGAAGTGACATTACAAAAAGTGAAATCACAACAATGTGCATCAAACTATAACAGCATTTAAATATTATTGCACTAGCAACAGGCGCTTAACAAGTAAAGGTATACACACACACACTGCACCATGATCTGCTGTAGGCAGCAATAGAGCTACAGGTACATCTATTGAAAGTTTATAGGATGTCACAGGTGTATGCCACAGAATTCCACACACCAGATCAGTTTCAACACCTTTTATTCAACTATAGAACGAGAAGGGGTTGATGGAGGACCTATAGGACGGTGTGCAATACATAGAGGGAGACATCTCAGCCACAAATGAGAGGAAATTAATGAATCTCTCATAACTTACTTAATACCGGCAACCAGGGATTCGAACTGTGCTGCTCTGCATTGTTTTGCTTCCAAGACAAATGTTTTGCCCCCGACCTATCCTCCCAGCCCGAAAGGAAGGATAAAGCAAATATAGTGTTCAGAGACCATCCCTAATCTAACTTCAAAAGTTTCTAAGTGTCCATTCAGGACAGTGTTCTGCAAGCCACTGATAATCACAGGGATTCTAGTGCCCGCACACTTCTTTAAATGATATCCACACCTTGGTCTTAGTTCTGGTTCTTTGGCTTGGCCTGGTCTTTGCCCTGGGCATTGATTCAGTCCTTTCATTTGTCTTTGCTGGTCTTGGTTCGGTCTTTTGCCTTTGATGAAGCAACATCTTCACATTGCTAATGTGGCACGCCCCTTGTCAGATACCTTTCTCTAAGAGTATCTTTTGCACCATAACTGGTATAACGTCTCTCCCCACCGTATGCTTGCAGGTAGAATTTACTCCGCCCTATGTGGATTTGCAAAGGTCTTGGACATTTCCCCAATGGTTGCTTCAGGGGTACCCATTGCCAGGTTCTCAGTAGGCCTTCAATTCTAGCCTGACTCCTTATCCTGGCTTCTGTCAAGCTTGGACATAACCGGCCCAGCTACCTCTTTCTCTGTTTTCTTGCTACTGCTTCTCCAATTCAGGTTCTGTTCTTTGGTCCCACCTTTGCACATGTGTGGATGGAGAAACACTTTATCCACTGGTTTTGTGCAATTTTATTTACCCCACGTAAGCCTTTGCTCCAGCTTTGCCCTCCTTCATGGTGGCCTGCCAATCCAATGCAGTGGACCTTAAGTAAATCTGTTTACAAGATCTGAATGTCCCTGTCCTGAAGGTGAGCACTAGCATAGTCTCTCTCTTTCTACTGACAAGTGTTATTATCCTGGCTTCGGTCCGTGTTTCATGCCAGGGCCCGAGGACCCGGCACACGCTTCTCCACAGCTCCTACTGCCAGCATGGAACTGCAATTGGAGTCCTACAATTTCAGAAAAACATCTGCATGTCCTTGAAGTGGAAATCAGTGCTGCTGAGGTCATTTTCTTTGTTTCCTTTGCCCTGTTGGAGGGGAGGCTGGATCCAAAGCCCCAAAGCAAAAGGGGTCCAGCTTGACAGGTTTGTAGTGGTTTTACCCCCGCATTCTCCTAAGATGCTCGCCGTGGCATCGTTGGGAACTGGACTCTGGCCTGTGATTCCAGAGCAGATTGTTTCAGGACCTGCCTACATTTGCGTATAAAAGGAGCACTAATCGCAGAGACCAGCTTGTTAAAACGAGACCAGAGAAGAAACAACCACTGACAACAAGAAAAGGGACCTTTTTTGTGCATGCATTGCAGCAACTGTGGCTTTGTAACCAAAGGTAATACCACTATTCATCCTAGATCAGGAGAGAAAATTAGGATCAATAATTTTGCAACATGTTACACTGCAAACAATATTTACAAGGTTAAGTGCCCTTGTGGGATCTATTATGCTGGACAGTCAAAACGACAAAGCAAACTGAGATGGAATGAACATAGATCTTGCATCAGGAACAGTAATATGAATTGACCAGTGGCCCACCATTTGGTGGAGAAGAAGCACAATATTTCACAGATTTGCTTCAAGAGAGTAGAGATGCACATGAGAATCTAGCGGTAAGACTAGATCAAAGAGAGACCTATTGGATTGAGCAACTCAATGCCATGGCCCCGGCCGGCATTAACGAAGAGATCAACTTAATGTTCTATCTTTAGCCTTGAGGTTGATTCTTATGTATTGTCGAATTCATATCCCTTTCATTTATTTTGTGTAATTCATGCTATCTTTAATCTTGAGGTTTATTCTTATGTATTCACTGATTTGTGTCCCTTTGATTTATTTTTTTGTAATTGATTTTGCAAATTGCAATGGATTTTTGTAATTAGTTTACTATGCTTGGGTCTGTGATGTATAACCCAGAATCAGCCTATTAATTTGGTGTTAAGTCTATATTTTTATGGACACATTTATGTAATGTAGACTTAGCTGTGCGAGGAGGGCGATGTTGCACATCATATCATTACAGGTAATATTGGATTACATATAGCCCACATCACAACATAAGGTTAGCCCGCATTGCAAATTATCACCATGTTACCCACATTATAGCAAACTCTCTATGCTTTATTTGCTTTGTTATGCTATGTTCCACACTGTCTCTACTTCTCCCAGGATTTTACAACACTTGACATGTTAAAGTATGGGCGTGCCCATAGTGGGTACTGTTGTGATGTCTTCCTTGATGTAATGTGATGTATTGAGAAAAGCAGTATTATACATCATCCTGCGTGATGTCATGGAATGTTGTTGTTACATTGTTTGCTTACGTTCTAATATTTGTCATTTGGAGCCAGGGCCTGAATGAGGAGGAACCTCTTAATGCTGGGGGTCTCCTTCCCTCCTAATAACCTGAAAACCTGAAATAAATACTATTTAAACCTTACCTGTCTCCGCCTGCCATCTTCATAACAATGGCGACGAAGATGGGATGGTGAGGCCGTCAGAGGCAGGTAGCCAGAGAACTCCAGCGGCCGACCGCGTCCGCTCCGCCTTGCCCCGGCGTTGAGCGACAGTCGATGAGCAGCAGCGTATTGCTCCTGTGGGCCGCTCCGCCTGCATCTGGCGTAGAGTGATCACAGCGGGAGCGTCCAGGAAAGCCCCGAATTTTTTCCCGTGTGCAGTCCGTGGAGGTAGCGACCCGCCTCCGCTTGTAGAAGCGCCCGTCCGCGACTGCCGTGGGCTGCTCCGCCTCCAGCGTTGAGTGGCCCATCTCCACCTGAAGAAGCATTTGCCGCGACTGCCATGGGCCGCTCCGCTGCCTGCGCTGAGCGGCCCGCAACGAACACGAAGAAGATCCACTAGTGACGTTCCTTGGAGCGCCTCCCTAGGAGTGCAACGCCCGGGCGCAGAAGGGACAGCCCCGGCAGGCCGCTCCGCTTGCGCTGTCGTTGAGCGGCCGCCAACGTCCCAACCGGCATCCGGAGTCAGCGGACCGCTCCACAAGTAAGTGCCCATTTGTTATGCGCTGCATCCAGCAGCTGTTCCTGCAGAGGTATCGGATTCACTGAGCACCAAGCCTGAGGATCCCGTGCGTATAGCGGGGGGGGGAGCCTCTCTTTCCTACCGCATCACACCTACAAAAGGGGATCAAGGAAGCTATCAGGGAACGGATCAAGAGGTGCAGGACCTACCGTATTGACTCTAAGAGGCAGAGAGGCGAATTGTTTGAAGTGCCCATACGCTTTTCAAAGGCAGTCACTGAAGTGCACAAGAGAGGAGCGCATTCCATATAGAACACACTATTTGTTGTAGTGTATTACACAGGTGACAGTGACATTTGCAAGCTTTTTTTTTTATCCACGTGTTATTTTGGGAAAATTGCAAACAAAATCCAGGAGGAGAGAATTGAAGCCCAAAGAAGTTCAAAGAGGACTTTACTGCGCAAACCAAGCCTCATCTGTTTTTGCG
Organism: Ambystoma mexicanum; assembly: GCF_040938575.1. Lineage (NCBI taxonomy): Eukaryota > Metazoa > Chordata > Amphibia > Caudata > Ambystomatidae > Ambystoma > Ambystoma mexicanum. The sequence goes on from NC_090929.1 coordinate 434,360,847, forward strand.
TAAACACTGAATATGGCAGCTTTACCTGGTATATCAGGCCCGCCCATTTTCATGCCTGCTCCTGGAGCAGCGAAGATTGGATGGCCCCAATGGCGCAAAGGGTTTATGCACTATATGAAAGCAGCTGGGGGAACGGCTTATTCCAGCGAGACGAAATTGCCACTACTGCTGCATTTTTTAGGTTACGAGGGCCGAAGGATTTTTGAAACTCTTCCCCAGCTAGTAAGTGATGGAAGCGGTGATGAATTAAATGAATTTGAATCAGCATTGCTGAAACTTGATAAGCATTTCAACCCAAAGAGGAGCACAATTTTAGAACGCTACAATTTCCGTATGCGCTAGTGCGACACACTTTGCATCTTCAGCAATATGCCCAGGGCGGAAGAGCATTTGCACTAAGTGCAAAAGAAGAGGACATTTTGCGACATGCTGCAAGAATTATCAATTCGGACAATCAAGCCAAAGAAAAGTTCTCTACGTAAATGAGGAAGAAGATGGGAGGTCATCAGAAGATGAAGTAGTGATGCCAGTGCAAAATATTGTCGTTAATACTGTTAATGTTGTCACAAATAGTGGAGACACGGATGATTGTGAGCGTCCCTATGCAGAGTTAACGGTGAATGGGTGTAAAATATCCATGATGGCTGATTCAGGATCGAAAGTAACCCTTGTATCCAGAAGGGCATTTGAGTGTGAAATGAAAGGGGTAGTCTCAACGTTGTCAGAGCCCGACATAAGTCCAGGGGGATACAACCAAGATCGGATTGAATTACTGGTTTATGTATGGAGTAAGTTTGAATTCAAGGGACGCAGTTGTGATGGGAAGGTGTATGTTACCAAGAAGGGACAATCCTTGTTGGGATGGAGAGAACAAAAGAATTTAGGAATCAAACTTGATCCGAATCACCCAGAGCAAGTATTGCAAGTTTCTGAAGTGTCCTCGATGCATGGGAGATATGTGTCAGAGTATGGGAAGGTGTTCCATGAGAAATTGGGAAAAGCAAGAGGGTTTCAGCACAAGATAGTATTGAAAAAGGGCAGTGTGCCCACTGTGGCAAAGCTCAGGCCGGTGCCTTTGGCTTTAAGGGACAGTGTGAAAAATGAGTTGCAGAAGCTATTGAGGTCAGGAGTGATTGAGAGAGCTGGGGGGGTTGAGTGGGTCTCCCCAGTCGTGATTGTGAAGAAAAGTTCAGGGGATCTGAGATTATGCGTTGACATGCGCGAGATGAATAAGTGTGTGTTGGTAGACAGGCACCCTCTGCCCAACATGGGTGAGTTATTGACCATGGTTGGTGGGGGAAAATACTTCTCTAAACTGGACATGACTTCAGCCTATCATCAGGTTGAATTGGAGGAGGCTTGCAGGAAAGTTACGGCGTTTGTGACACATGAAGGTGTATTTCAATTTAGGAGTATGCCATTTGGGTTGGCGTCTGCCTCTTCAGTGTTTCAGAAAATCATGGATCGTCTGTTGAGAAGAGTGAAGGGGGTGTTCTGTTTTCAAGATGATGTGTTGGTGAGTGGAGTGACACTGGAAGAGCATGACAGGAATTTGAGTGAAGTTTTGAGGATATTTGAGGAGAGAGGTATCACTTTGAGAGGAGAGAAATGTAAGTTTGCGGTGGCAAAAGAGGACTATCTAGGTCATGAAGTCTCGGGGGATGGAGTTAGGCCCAAGGAAGACATGGTGAATACCATAAAAAGTATTGAGAAACCAAAAAGCAAGAGTGAGCTGCGATCTTTTTTGGGAATGACGGAATTTTATCATAAATTTGTAGTAAACAATGCTGACAAAGTGCAGGAATTGAGAAAGATCCTGAGAAAAGGTGCTGATTTTGTGTGGAATGGCAAATGTGATATGGAATTTACCAGAATAAAGGAAGAGATAAATATGGCTTGTCCATTAGGTTGTTTTGACACGAGGAAGCCATCCATCATCACAGTGGACGCTAGTGAAACGGGTCTAGGAGCTGTGTTATCCCAGAGGCAGAGAGACGGATCTGAAGAGGTGATAGCCCATGCCTCGAGGGGTCTCAAGGGAGCAGAGTTGAGGTATTCTGTTCTAGAAAAAGAGGCCCTGGCATGCTTTTGGGCTGTGGAACATTTCAGAAATTTTGTGTGGGGCGTAGAATTTGTAGTACGCACTGATCATAAACCCCTCAAAGCCATCTTTGAAAATAAGGGCTTAGACAAAGTTTCACTCAGAGTGGCAGGTTGGGTCACCAGGATGCAGACACACTGTTTTAGGATGCAAGTTATACCCGGAAGGGAAAATGTTTTGGCTGACAGTTTGTCGAGAGTAAGGGTGGTAAACCATGATATTATGGAGAATGAGGACATGGAACTAGTGTTTGTCAACACAGATGGTATAGTATCCAAACAGGAGTGGTTGGAAGAAATTGAAAGAGATGACATCATAAAAAGGGTAATTCCCTATGTTGTATCTGCGGCATGGCCAAACAAGGTGGAAATGGCGGAGGGCATGAAGCCGTTTTGGGAGGTGAAGGATGAATTATCGGTAAATGATAATATTTTGTTCAGATGGGGTAGGGCAGTGGTCCCGATTGGTTTAAGAAAGAAAGTAATAGACCTGGCACATAGGGGTCACATTGGTGTTACTAAAACTAAAGGAGTACTAAGAGAAGATTATTGGTGGCCGGGTTTTGATAAGGAGATAGAAAATTGTTTGGCAAACTGTTAGTTTTGTGCCAAGAGTGGAAAGGGAGTAAAGGCCAAAAAGCAGCCATTGGTGGATGTCGGTCTCCCATCTAGGATATGGAGTGATCTTGCCATGGACATACTAGGTCCCGTGGAGCTGGGTTACGGTCATGGAAAATATATTGTTTTGGTGGTAGACTTGTTTTCCAGATGGGTGGATTTTAAAGTGGTAAGAGACATCACTAGTGAGAATATGATAAAGGACCTACAGAAGATTTTTGCGAATGAAGGTTTACCTGAAACTGTATTGACGGAAAACGGTCCCCAGTTTATAGGGGGAAACTTCACAAAATATTTGAGGAAATGTGGAGTTGGCCACAAAAGGACTTCAATGTATCATCCCGAGTCAAATGGGGTGGTTGAAAGGATGAATAGATGTGTGATGGAGAGTGTACGTATGGGAGAGGAGTGTGGTTTGGACAAGCTGGTCATGATACAGAATAGAATGTGGGCTTTGAGGATGGCACCCCATTCCACAACTGGTTTGTGTCCGTTTGAGCTTATGAGGGGCAGGAAGCCGTATTCCATGGCGTGTCCACCATGGCTTGGTAGGAGCAGGGAGACGGATCTAGTCATTGATGAAGTGAGAAAGTCATTGGTGAAAAAGAAGTCAGAGTGGGTCACGCGTGTGAACATGAGGAGAGGAAAGAACGAGCTTCGCGTGGAGTGTGGAGATTGGGTCAGGATAAGGAAGGGTCTGGTCAAGAAGAAAGGGGATTCTCTCTATTCTGATCCAGTCAGAGTCGTGGCAGTGATGAGCGGTGCTGTGCGAGTGACTGGTGGACAGGTGTGGAACAAAGACAGAATTGCCACCGTAAAGAGAGGCCATGTGTGAGGTGGTGGCCAGATAAGATGTTCAAACCAAGGTAGTGTTGAGTTTATAATAAATATATATAGTGATAGATTAAGTTAAAAAAAAGGGGAAGATGTGTTGTGATGTCTTCCCTGATGTAATGTGATGTATTGAGAAGAGCAGTATTATACATCATCCTGCGTGATGTCATGGAATGTTGTTGTTACATTGTTTGCTTAAGTTCTAATATTTGTCAGTTGGAGCCAGGGCCTGAATGAGGAGGAGCCTCTTAATGCTGGGGGTCTCCTTCCCTCCTAATAACCTGAAAACCTGAAATAAATACTATTTAAACCTTACCTGTCTCCGCCTGCCATCTTCATAACAGGTACCTTTACATAATTCATGGGAAATGTACACAAATACAGTGTTTTACTACTATTTTACTTGTTGGCATCAATTTTCACAATGTTTTTTATGTTTTGAAAAGTATACTAGCTGCACAGTGGTTGCTTTTCCCATGCGCTCTGTCCCCAGGATGCGCGGCGCATGTGACGTCACTGCGTAGCCGTACACGTCCATCATGTCACCTAGCAACGGTAGCAAGAGAACAATAAACATCAGAGAGACGCTCAAGGCACAAGCTTTCCTCTACCTGTTGCCATGTAACAGTGATCAGGACCGTGGCAGGTAAGACTGTATGTCTTGCTAATTGCACACTAGATGGACTTTTTTACAATAGTGGGTTACTCCAGCAGCAATTTATTCTGTTTCTTTTATTTAGCAACAGGTAGAGACTGACTATTCCAGGTAGTCACTTGGATGACTGTATGTTCCCAGGTAAATATCAACGTACACGATATAGATACATTCTATCACTTCCTTTACTGTTGAACATAGATCCATACCACATTGCACACATGTTACATGTCACGGTTTTGTTATGTTTTTGTTTCTTTGTAGATGCTTTATGGCTTTTACACAGCCAGGTAAATGATTTGACCTTCTACTCAACTATAGCGTGGGATGTAGAGCTCAAATGGATGAATTTCCTATGGATGATGAATTTGTATATGTTTTGAGTATCAACTGCATGATGTTATCGACAATTGTGGGGTATGTATTTGTTTCTGATTTATCTTTTTGTATCACATTTTGGTGAAATCTCATGTTTATAGTGTCCAGCCCTGATGACGGACTCCGTCCAAAATGCATTGGCAATTATTTTTGGACACACATTTTGGATGCACACTGCCTTTCATGAAATTAAAGTGATTGGGACATTTTTACATTAAGATTTATGGACTATAATTTTGAAAGACTTTACAAACATTATTTGAACATTTAGCAAACAGCTGCAGCGTTTCTAAGGCCACAGCGTGAACGTATTACGAGCTAGGAAATCTTTCCTAGCCCTTTTTTGGGATTCTTTACATTCTTGTGCAAAGGCTTTATTTCTAAGCTCCGATTAATATTTTGGCTAACAATTTTCTTTGGATTGTTTACTATTGTTCAATCAATTTGTGGTGCTCACCCATCCTTCCTTTCAATGTTGGATGTGTTGCACAACCAACATGGAGACCGGAACAGGACGTTATGCTCTTCGCAAGAAGGCGCCTACAGCATCCACTGCCTCGCTTCAGGTTTCTTTGGCACCGTTCCGATGCCTCATATATGAGGACAGTGAAACCAACTCCCTTCGCGTTTCAACTTCAGGTTTTCCTTTCCTGATTCATGACGCTCCTTGTTTCCTTGTGTCCCCTGTGTGCTGTTGCCTTATCCTTCTGCTGGGACTCGCCATGTCCTTCTGCCTCTCCTCTTACTTCTTGTTATTCCGCCCGTTGCTTCCGTTTCCAGCCTACCATTTGTGGGTCCTTCTATCTAGATACCCTTACTTCTGAACCTGCTATCAGCTGACTGCCTGGACTTACCTCATGCCTCCTATTTGACATCTCTGTGACCTACTTCCGATCTGCTGTCCCCACCTGCTACATCATCAGGGCACTGTGGAGAAGGGTTTTCTTCCCCAAGAGGGTTTCCCTTCATGTGATTTCCCTGGAGGGAACTCGCCTTCCAGTTCAGATTTGACAGAAGGCGAAGTGGCCTCCGGTATAGATTGACACTTTCTCAATAAACCCAGAAGGCAAAAGTTGCCTCAGGTACGTCCAATCGCTGATAACTCTCAGAGGACTGTACCTTGAGTTGATCAATAGAAGGGTTAAGATGCACTTCTGGGGGATCCTCCTTACACTACCTCCAAGGGTCAATTCAAGGCACCGGTGGCGCCTTATGGCTTTGAGAGTTCCCCATTATTCCTTGATAGATGGAAAACAGGTGACTCTGTCACAAGCATTAGGAATCTAACCAGTACAATATTACTGCACTTATCAGAGACCAGCATGTAACAGTTTTGATTCCTTTCTGTATCAGCTATTCCTCCCCCTCATGGTTGATAAAAGTGATTAGCAATGTATTGAGTTATAATAACATTATTCAAGGAGTAAGAATTATTGTATGTGTATACTTCAGTTGTTACGTTTGTCTAGTTCAGATGTTGCTTTGTATTTATTTTGTGCAAGGGCATATCAGTACTCAAAGTGCTGAAACATATACCTTTCATGGCAAGCAATTCAGTAACAAGTCCTATCCATTTAACCCAGTATAAAAGCTGGATACAATGTAGATAGGTACATATTTATTTAGAGGTACATTAATCACATCTTTTAGTTTCATGCCACTGACATTTGTTCCACAACAACAGCAAGCCTTGGCGAGGGACAAGTTTATGTTCTTCGTTTTGTTCTCATACATTTTAACAGATGTAAAGCAAATCCTGCAAAGTTTTTAAGTTACTTGAGGTTGCTATGAAGGTTGTTTTCGCTGCATGTAATTTCGTAGACATAAAGAAAATACTGTGCGTATTACTTTTACATCGTAGAGTGAAATAAACATACACAAATAGGTTTGCCGGTATCCCGCCGGTAATTCCAGCGGGATACCGGGAAACCTGTCTTACTGTCTCCGCTGCCCGATATCCCGGTATTACCGGGATACCACGGCTGACGGAAAGCCTGTAAATTCCTATTCCAATAGATTCCAATAGAACTCCAGGGGATGGGATTTCCAGAATCACTAACAGTGTTGGTGACCCAAGAATTTATTTGCTGTTAGGGTCCTGAACTCCCAGCAGGTCAGGCCTGCTGAGAGATCCGTGGCCCTCACTGGCAAACTTGAAGTGTGCCGGTCTGGGAAAAAAGCCAGAGCCGGAATTACCAGCATTTTTTCCATACTGGCACACTTGTAACGAGGTCCATATCTACTGTTTGTTTGTTTGTTTGTTTGTTTGTTTGTTTATTTATTTATAATGCGCTCCAAACCCAAAGGTTACCAGGCGCAGCAAAAAAGTATATTCGAAGCTTACTATGTTACATGAATAAAATTTACAATGAATAAAATTTACAGTATTGAATAAAATTTACAATATTACATAAATGTATAGTTACAAATTTACAGTGTGTTAAGTAGTTACCATGTACACTCAGAAATTTGCAGGGGTATACATACAATGTCAAAACAGTAATAGGTATAATGAAGGTAGCTGATAGTCTCTATGTGCAATTGAGAGAGGTTAGGCGTACAGTGGAGTGGAATCATGTACAGTGTCTAGGCATTGTTAGCATTAATGTGTTTAATGAAGTTCCTTCTGAGGTGTGAGAGGTTGGTCTGCTCGTAGGTTAGGTGGCAAAGCGTTCCACAGGTTGGCAGCTCTCACAGGGAAGCTGGTACCACCACTTTTGGCAAGTCTGAATCTGGGTACTACCAGGCAGTTGGAATTAGCAATTCTTGGAGGTCTATTGGACGTTTTTCTTTTTATTTTGCCCGTCAAGTAACTGGGGGCAGCATTGTTGAGAGCCTTATGAGTTAAGGAGATCATTTTTAGATGGATTTTGTCGGTCGAGAGCCATTTGTGTTGCCGCCTAATAGAGGAGATATGCTCCCTTTTCTTTATGCCGAGTGCAGCTCTAAGAGCATTATTTTGTAATGTTTGGAGTCTTTGGGTAGTGGCTTTGTTGGCACCACTAAAGAGGGCATTGCAGTAATCGAGTTGGGAAAGTATTAGGGCTCTCGCCAGGATTAGACAACTGTTATTGGATAAGAAGGGCTTGTCTGCTCTTATCAGTTTGCAGGTGTAGGCTGTGGTAGAGGCAAGGGAGTTAACCTGTTTAGTGAAAGACATGGTAGATTCGAGGTAAAAACTTTTTTACTTCCTTCAAGACTTTGATCACATTTCCATCAATACTGAAAGCGGGGTAGTCCGGGCCCAGTTTGTTAATGTTGGCTTGTGTGCCCAGAATGATCAGCTCTGTCTTATCATCATTCAGGCAGACACCATGGATTGCCATCCATGCCTGAATGATAAGATACACTCTGTTCACCAACTCTCTGTCCTTGCTATGATCCCCAGAAAGCGGGAAGAGAATCTGTGTATCATCTGCATAGTTGGTGTAGGTGATACCTAGATTATCCAGATCATCGAACAGAGGTTTGGTGAAAATATTGTATAGGGTAGGGGAGACGCAGGATCCCTGAGGGACTCCGCATGTGATAGGTATAGGGTCTGCTGCTGCCGATGGGGAAAAAACTCTCATAGTTCTCTCACTCAGAAAGGATTCTATCCAACTGATGGCTTGGGTGGAGATGTGAGCGGCAGTGTCCAAATGTTTACAAAGGACCTTATGGTCGACAAGATTGAAGGCAGTTGAGAGATCTAGTAAGAGGAGGAGAGCTGTCTTGCCTTGATCTCTCAGTTCGTTTATTTGGGTCTTTAAATCGATAAGGGCGGTTTCCGTTCCGTGTAATGGGCAGAAGCCAGATTGTCTAGTTCCTAGTAGCTTATGCAGTTCAAGGTGTTTTTGAATCTGCGTATAGGCCACTTTGTCCAAGATCTTCAGAAGAAATGGAACTGTGGTAATTAGTAGGGATAAGAGGGTCTAATGTCTGCTTTTTGAGCAGCGGGAGCACCCAAGATTGTTCTAGATTAGCATGGATGATGCCTGTGGAGAAGGACGCGTTAACAAGTTTGGAGATAAAAGGTGATAAATCTCTGGCAGCGTCTTTTATTAGCTGTGCTGGGCAGATGTCACCTTTGCAGTTGGATGGTTTAAGGGTGAGGATGATTTTCTCTACCTTTAGTGTAGTGGTTTTGGTGAAGGAGAATTTACTAGTTTGGGGAGAGTGTCTGGCATTAGTTGGTGGCATAGGCAGATTAGCGAGGTTGAGCGAGTCTTTTTTTAGTTGGATTTTGTTTTGGAGGGTATTTATTTTGTTAGCTAGGGCATGTTGAATATCTGTGCACCAGGTCTGCTCCTTAGTGCAAGTGTCTGGTATGGCAATGGGTGATTCAAGTTCCTTCAGTATGGAGAAGAGTTCCTTCATGCTTGAATTAGAGTTGGCAATACGATCGTTATAAGAGTTCCTCTTTGCCAGGTAAACTTCCTTTTTGTAGTGGCGTGAGATGGATGTTAGGTTGGCCTTATTCTCATTGGTTGGGCATAGTTTCCAGTTAGATTCACATTTTCTCTTAGTAAGGCATAGGGCCTTAAGTTCAGGTGTAAACCATTTGTTTAGGTGGGCTTTGGGTTTACTTGTGCGCATTTTAAGTAGGTCAATTTTGTCCATAGTCTCAGTCATTATTTTGTTATACTCATGAACGAGAGTACTGGGGTCTAAGTTGACAGGTAATGCATTTAATGTGGGGAGGATGGCAGGTATGACGTTGTCTATTGTCATAGTCTACTTGTTTCTGGTCAGGCACGATGGTGCCGTGGGAACAGCTATGGGGGATGGTTGGGAAGTTAAGAGGTTGAAGGACACTAATGAGTGGTCGGTCCATGATAAAGGCGAGATGGACGAGATGGCTGCTGTACAGTTAGAGTCGGCGACCCAATCTAATATTCTGCCCTTTGTGTGGGTAGGATTGTTGACTTTTTGGGAGAGTCCTAGGGAGTTAATGGCATTGGCAATGGTCGAGGCGTGCGTGTCCACTTGGTCGTTAAATCCTAGGTTGAAGTCCCCTAGTACCAGGAGTTGTGAATTGGTTTTAGCATTGTTGGTTAGTAGCATATGCAGATCCTCTTCAAAGGTCCCAAGCGGGCCTTGAGGTCTGTAGATTAGGTGAATGGTTAAGGATTGAGTATTATTTATGATGAGTTTTGCAGTGAGGGCTTCACAGGATTGATAGGTTTGGGAAGGGGCTAGCCTTAGCAATAGATTCGATTTGGAAATAATGGCAATTCCACCTCTGCGAGTGCCCTCTCGATCTTGCCTGCATATGGTATAGCCGTTAGGGATGGCCAACATGAGTGACGAGCCTGCTGCCTTGTGTAGCCAGGTCTCAGTTATTGCAATGAAGTCCAAATTCGCCTCAGTGATTAAATCAGCTATGTCAAGGGCATGGGCGACTAATGATCTAGCATTGAGAAGCGCTCCTTTGTAGGAGTGACCCTTCGTTTCTGCTTTAAATTGTGTAAGATTTGGAATACTCTTAGCACTAGATTTGTCTTAGATTTAGGTATTTGTAGGTTCATTGTGGCTGAGGTGGTATTGGAAACATTACAATCCTTATCAATGTAGGGTTTCATTTCATGTTTTGTAAGAGGGAGGAGTCATCTGGGTATCTCGTGAAGTTTGTTGAGTCTAGCTCGTAGTTTATTATTTCTATCGTATATAGAGCTAGGCTGGGAGTCATAGGCTGGCATACCCTGGTGTTTAGGATCAGAGTAGACAGGAATGTTAGTGGTAGTGTCAGTCGATAGGAGCGAGAAGGGTACTGGTCCACCTAGGGGGACCCCTGTATGGCTGACCGGATTACTGGAGACAGGGAGTATGACAGTGGCCATGATACAGTAGATGCTAAGTAAACTTGACATTGTTCAGGGCTATCACTTAATTGGGATGGTAAGAAACGTGCGAGGTAGGTGTTTCTATAGTGGGGAGAGGTAACCTAGTTGTTAGGTTAGGCTATGTGGGCAGGTAGGTAGAGGCAAAGGCCGGGCCTGTTAATGACAGTCTGACCAATCTGAGGCGACTATTCACCTATGTGCTAGACAAGGCAGGTAGTACTGACTAAACACATTAGATCAGGCTAAGAGCGACTGTGCACCTATTCTAAACAGGCAAAAGTAGTACTGACTAGGCACATTAGGTCAGGCTAAGAGCGACTGTGCACCTATGTGCTAGACAGGCAAAGGTAGTACTGACTAGGCACATTAGATCAAGCTAAGAGTGACTGTGCACCTATGTGCTAGACAGGCAAAGGTAGTACTGACTAGGCACATTAGGTCAGGCTAAGAGGGACTGTGCACCTATGTGCTAGACAGACAAAGATATTACTGACTAAACACTTTAGAGCAGGCTAAAAGCCACTGTGCACCTATGTGATTGAGACAGTAGCAGTAGCAGGGCTTGCTAAAGACCTTACAGGCATGCTATATACTGCTGTATATAAAACGAATGCATGATATAGACAATGACATTGAAAGAGACATGGCAGTGCTGTGTTTAAATATAGTATAAGTTGCTAAACATTATAGCGTTTGAAGCGTTGAAGTAAATGTTCACTAGTAAGTACACACATCCGTGCCTCGGGCGGAACACATATGGGGTACAGACAAGATAGTGCAGTAGGAGTAGTACGCTATGCTTAGTAGATATAGAGTGAGTCACTGGTGTGAGTGAAAAGGGCTTGTAGTATCATACAGTGTGAAATACCATTTGGAATTGTTTAAGGATTGTCTCACCGTGGTAGCAACAGTCCTGGGGATGGAAGAGGCAAGGCACACCAGGGGAGCTTAGACCTGAGCAGCCCGCAGCACGGCACGCTCGGTCAGCTCAGTCAGGTGCCTTTCTTCCTATGCCTTCCTTCATGGGCCGGCGCTCGCCAGCCGGCGAGGATGATTGGCTAGTTGTTAAAACTGGCTGCCAATCACAATGCTCCTGAGACCGAGGCACTGGCTGGGGAGGGTGCAGGAGGCCTGGGCGGCCATCATGAAGTGTGCAGGGTCCTCGTGGTGCACAATGGCGGCTGCACTCGGTTTTGCAAAATAAAGTAGAAAATCCACATTTTAAAAAAAAGGCTACAGGTAGATCTTGCAACAGCAACGGATGCTTCTGTATTTAGCAATTAGGTCGCGGGATGAGGAAACATCCGCGATGTTCGCTCGGGCTCTATAATACTGCCCAGAGCTTACCTTGGCACCGGAGGGGTCAAGGTAATGGGGGAGCTGCTCCTGCGATGATCCCAATGCAGGATGAACATACAAGAGGCATACCTTACTTTTTAGTGGGGATGTAAATGCAGCATATTAACTAAAAAACTAATGTAAAAATCTGTTTAATTAGTTATTAATCGTCATAGTCTTTGCTTCTGCAGGACTAGCATTTTCTACTTCATGTATTTAGTGATATGTGTACATACGTAATGTAATATCAGACCTTGAGGAAAAAGGAAAGGGTCAATCGACCAGATGCACTCCACCCTCATATTTTACAGACTAATTGTAGAGTTGAATGGAAAAAACAACACAATCCCGCATCAGTTTTTTGGAACATAATCTTTTTACTAGCATCCCGCCGACACGCGTTTTCACCTATAGACAAAGGTCGTCTTCAGGGCGTTCAAAATTTCAAGAGTGGACCTTGATGCCGTCTTATTAACGAGAATATACATAGGTCAAAACACGTTTTGGGGTCATACCAGTAAAGAGATTATGTGCCGAAAACTGATGAGGGATTGTGTTGTTTTTTCCATTGAACTCTACAATTAGTCTGTAAAATTTGAGGGTAGAGTGCATCTGGTCAATGGACCCTTTCCTTTTTACTTAAATTAGATGAGCTAGGGCAAGTGTCCTTTCCTAGTGATCATTGCTTGCTGATGATATATGTATATATATATATATATATATATATATATATATATCAGTAAAAAAAACTTTGTTAAAGGGACGTTATGGTTAAGTTGCGCTACTAAAAACCTATGAAATTCACAAAACAAAACGTTGTTAGCGGTCCGTTATGGTTCAAAGTAAAACCGAAAAACCCTTGAAGTTTGCCAGTATGGTAAGCTAAGCAACCATAACTTGCGCCACCACTGTGCACTGCTAAGACTAACACCCAGGACATCAAAGATGACATCACAAATGTCATTGATGACATCACTGATGACATCACATGTCTGGCTCCCCCTTTTTTCCTTTACTGCCATATCTAGGCCACATGGTTCTCTTCAGTAACAGTCAGGAATGAAACATTGAAAAGGTACTATATTTGTAGACTTATCCTTCAAGTATGTTCTTACAGTAATTCCCTTAGGGTACAGTCAAATCATGTGATACATATGCATAGGGTAAGTAGCACCTTTGAAATAGAGCAATCATTTCTCTGCATAAAGGTAATCAGTTAGGTTATGAACACTTTCTGCTACTACTGCTGCTTTTTTCCTTACTTCAATTTCCTTGTATATACTCATATTTGTATGTGTTGTTGTCTCTTTGTGTTTTGTCTATAATAATGCAATTATGTAGTAAGTGGTTTTTATTACCTACTTATCACATGTTTCACAGTACGCAAAACTCTAATAAGAAAACAGTTATCATTTCACTATTCAACATGGCAAGCTTATGAATATTGCACCTCCATCATGTATGCTGCACACAATGCCTATGTTTCTACATGAGTACCTTAGTATACTGGATAGAACTTCATAATAGAATGCTTATTTATATCAACGCATTGCTTAATGCACTAATTAGCAATTGATATTTATTCCAATGATCCTTGGCACTTTTTGGTCAACATTATAATAAGAATACCTTCAACAGAGTTTTCATGAAAAGTAAATGTACATGTGATGTCATCAGTTATGTCATCAATGACATTTGTGATGTCATCTTTGATGTCCTGGGTGTTAGTCTTAGCAGTGCACAGTGGTGGCACGAGTTATGGTTGCTTAGCTTACCATAACTGGCAAATTTCAAGTGTTTTTCGGTTTTACTTTGAACCATAATGTCCCGTTAACAAAGTTTTTTTAGTGAATTTCATAGGTTTTTAGTAGCGCAATTTAACCATAATGTCCCTTTAACAACGTTTTTGTTACTGAATTTGATAGGTTTTTAGTACCGCACCTTAACCATAACGTCCCTTTAACAAAGTTTTTTTACTGAAGTGCATAGGTTTCTATTAGTGGCACATAACCATAATGTAAACTAACATCTGACTTCATTACACACCTTCCGGAGAATGCTACATGACCATATGCTGGCACACAGCACGGTGACATGTCAGAGAATCCGTACACACTTAACAATAAGATCTATGCCTCGTGGACATTGTGGAACTACATTTTTTACTGATGTAGGAACTTGCAACTTCAACATTTCCCTTGCACAGCTGTAACACCTATTCGTACTCAGCTATTAACAATGTAGTACACAGTACATACTTTTAGCAAAAGTACTATTTATCTGAAAATGACATGAGCTAAGGCCATGCCTCCTCCCCAAGAAACAGCACCACCGTTGTAATGAAGGAGCATGAGAAACACTGCCCCTACCTTACAAATAACACACGCACAACAGTTTCCCCCGTGCACCTACCCCTCCATATTACTGTTTGGTGCCTCTTTGCTCATTTCCGTCTGCAACTTCCCTTCTTAGCTGTCCTTCCAAAAAAAAAAAACCATTGTTAACAAATTAAATGTTCCTTTAAGAACCACCTTTCACAGTGTAAAAATGTAAATTAAAAAAAATTGCATAGACTCCATCTACTTTATATTTCTCAGTAAAGTACATAACCACAATAAGATTTCCCAACATTTCCATTTGCAGTTTGTATTATGCTAATAGAAATATTGTAGCGTTCGTCCTCTGTTCCAGGGACTGGAACAGTGAATAAAGGGCCAGCGGGGCAAGTTATCTGCCCAATTGAAGCGAGAGTGCATAACGCGATCTCTGGATAATCACCCCCCTTCCATCCCTAAAATGGGGGATGAATGCCATTAACAATCTAGATTTCCAAAGCAGTAACCTGTACTACTAAAAAAGAGGATTTTTTCAAGATGGCCACCATAGAAAGGGAAGGCGGTTGTTCCATACAGGGCCCCTCTTCGCTTTCCATGGCAGCCTGCAAAAAGCAAAAAGGAAACCCTGTTAACATATTACCACAAGCACTTTTTTCTTCCCTTTCAAATGTATCCTAATGTCGAACAACTTTACCACAAAGCCAGTGACAGGTGGAGATGGCCACTGTAATCCTATCTTTTCTCCCTTCTGGTCATGGCCAGTAGCCACATTTCGCGGATCATGACCTTATACCATGACCCCGACATTCTGCCCACTCCGCGTGGCTACAGCCTACCCCTCAGTCAGTAAACGTATACCGCTATGTTTTTTAACTACATTACGACACTTGTCTAATACGAAAATACTCCCACATCTCGTCACATAACCAACCTTAATGTTATTCTACACCTTTTTTGGATGACGTTCCTCTTCAGCGTAGCCGAATGCGCTCATAAGCACCTACGTGCCGTGACGCAGAACCTGAAAATCAACACACAGTGACGTACAACATAGAACGTCACATTTTGAAATAATAAACGGGTTTTTAAAAGAAAAGAGTAACATTTTTTAATTTGTAAAGTACTTTCATTTCACAATAAACTGTCCGTGACCATCGGACTATTCCCATTTTCAATCAAATAGTAACTTTGTTTCTTCGGTCGTCATCGAAAATGTTAATCATGAGGCACACGTTCTTTTCCCATACACAAAGTATTCGTTTTTGATAAAGCAACCGCTTCTGTCGCACAGTGATTTCCAAGACGTCGGCATGAACTTCGGCCTAGACCACCATAAAAGATGTTATGTTACTCCTAATGGCCACTGCAGCGTACGGACAAATGGGTCCTGCGTGATCATCCCACAAACCAGTGAAGGTTAGGCAGGCGGTCACGAGTACGTGCATCTGGCGTACAAAAAATCCATCACTTGGCATCTGGGATCCATGGCAATCACAGGAAGGCAGGATGTAGCTGTTCGGAAAACATAACAGAAAATATGTATCAATACCCAACCTTTAGCAAACAATTTCAAAAAAGACAAAAAGAACGTGGAAACTGATTCACAAATCGATGTCGTCATACATGACATTTTAAAGAAATATTAGCATTGAACATGGGTGAATCTGGTGATAGCCTACAAACGCTGGGAATCTACACTCTCCATAACTAAAAAAAAATCACAACTACACAGAAAGATAGTACTTCAGTTATATTGCCAAAAATAATGTTCAGATATTAAAAATTTAAATCGTGATTTCAAAAAAGACAAAAAGAATGTGGAAACTGATACAGAAATCGATGTGGTCATACATGACATTTTAAAGAAATAGTAGCGTTGAGTATGGTTGAATCTAGTGATAGCTTACAAACGCTGAGAATCTGCACTCTCCATAAGTAAAAAAAAAAGGACAACTACACAGAAAGATAGTACTTCAGTTACATTGCCAAAATTAATGTTCTGGTAATAAAAAATTAAATCTCGTTCCGGTGTAGAGTCGTCAAAAGTAAACTTACACGATATTTACCGTCTCCATTGTCTTCGTGAAACTCAGACAGCAATGTACTTGCACCAAAGAATCTTCTTGAACTGATATTACATGTGCCTTACAAACGTTTTGAATACATAACCTTATCAAATAGTATTTTTTGCAAACTTTCACTCCCTGCATTCTGACTGAATTTTCCCTTTCGCTCAAGGTCAAAAAACAATTGACGCTTATGGGTTCAGTCGGATGCGTGGGCCTACTGAGCTCACAACCAAGAAAGCAAAGCAAGTGACCTTCACTCAGAATGCAAATACATTCTGACTTTGCAACAACGTGTCTCAATGCATTTATGAGAACTGGTACTCCCATACACTTGCAGACCCGCTGTTTTCATCAAACAGTGCAGGTGGCTGCCTCGAATTTCAGACTCTAAGACGCCAGTCTGACTGCAATATTATTTTAAATACATTGCAACACAGACACAGTAATTCTTCACCTGTACTTAACAGACACTATATTGAGCAGCAACTTCCAATTTACCGTATGACTTTGATGACAAGAAAACACCACTTTTTGACTTCCTGCTGCCACATCCCACCCCAGCCTCATTAACCCTCACCTTCCGAGACAGTATTTCATAAGTTTAACAAATGCAATGTTGTGTTCTTTTATATGTGTTAGCGGCGATGTCCGCGTACACCAAAACACGAATGAAAGATGGCGGGCGCAGCGAAACAATCTGAAGCTCTTCACGTTGTTCAACAAACAATCAGTGAATGCATCACACGTCCGCGGACATGACGCTATGGATTAGCCAATCGGTATCTTGTCTGCGGAGCGAACAGGGAAGTGTGACCGCGGAGCGGATATAGATATCACTAATTTTTTGAGACATACTTTTTGGTAATTTTAAAGAAAACTACTGGACGGATTGGCACCAAATTTACAAAAGCACGCTTTCGGGACCAAACTCCTGCCACAAATTTGGTGAAAATCCGTCCAGCGGTTTGGGCTGTAGGCGTACGCAAAGTTTTTCCCCCATTCAGTCTATGGGAAAAAAAGACATTTTGGGACCCCCCCTATAACCTTTCCCCCCCTGGACCAAACATCACCAAACTTTGCAGAACAATTAAGAGTGGCCCATATACTGTTTCTGCAAAGTTTGGTGCGGATTCGTCCAGGGGGAGCGAAGTTATAAGCCGTCCAAAAAGTGCTCTTCCTATGGAAACAGCAACTTAACCATTACTACACAGCCACTACCGTGGCTGTGTAATATGTAATATATATATATTCAGTAAAAAAACTTTGTTAAAGGGACGTTATAGTTAAGTTGCGCTACTAAAAACCTATGAAATTCAGCGAAAAAACTTTGTTAAAGGGACGTTATGGTTCAAAGTAAAACCGAAATACCCCTGAAATTCGGCAGTTATGGTAAGATAAGCAACCATAACTCGTGCCGCCACCGTGCACTGCTAACACTAACACCCAGGACATCAAAGATGACATCACAAATGTCACTGATGATATCACTGATGACATCACGTGGCTGGCTCTCCCTTTTTTTACTTTTCTGACATATCTAGGCCACATGATTTTCTTCAGTAACAGTCAGGAACTAAACATTGTAAATTACTATATTCGTAGACTTATCCTTCAAGTATGTTCTTAGAATCATTCCCTTATGGTCCAACATATTGTAAATTACATATTGTAAATTACTATATTCGTAGACTTATCCTTCAAGTATGTTCTTAGAATCATTCCCTTATGGTCCAACATATGAAACATATACATAGGAGAAGTCACAACCTTGAAAGACAGCAATCCTTTTTGTGCATTAAAATTATCAGTAGATTTATCAGCACTTTCTGATAC
Source organism: Ambystoma mexicanum (assembly GCF_040938575.1). Lineage (NCBI taxonomy): Eukaryota > Metazoa > Chordata > Amphibia > Caudata > Ambystomatidae > Ambystoma > Ambystoma mexicanum. The sequence continues at coordinate 434,378,833 of NC_090929.1, forward strand.
TTTTGATGTTTTTTTATTACTGTACTTTCCCTGTATATGCTCATATTTTTATATGTTGTACTCACACTATTTTCCTTGGGGTCCAGACACATCATGTGATATATATAGATAGGGTAAGTAACAGCTTTGAAACAGAGCAATCATTTCTCTCCATAAAGGTAATCAGTTAGGTTATGAACACTTTCTGCTAGTATTGCTGTTTCTTTTTCCTACTTCAATTCCCTTGTATATATTCATATTTGTATGTGGTGTTGTCTCTTTGTGATTTGTGTATAATAATGCAATTATGTAGTAAGTGGGTTTTATTACCTACTTATCACAAGTTTCACTGTACGCAAAACTCTAATATGAAAACAGTTATCATTTCAATATTCAACATGGCAAGCTTATGAATATTGCACCTCCATCATGTATGCTGCACACAATGCCTATGTTTCTACATGAGTACCTTAGTATACTGGATTGAAGTTAATAATAGAATGCTATTTATATCAATGCATAGCTTAATGCACTGATTAGCACTTGATATTTATTCCAAAAATCTTTGACACTTTTTTGATTAACATTACACTAAGAATCCCTTGTACAGACTTTTCATGAAAGGTAAATGCATATGTGATGTCATCAGTGATGTCATCAATGACATTTGTGATGTCATCTTTGATGTCCTGGGTGTTAGTGTTAGTAGTGCACGGTGGCGGCGCGAGTTATGGTTGCTTATCTTACCATAACTGCCGAATTTCAGGGGTTTTACAGTTTTACTTTGAACCATAACGTCCCTTTAACAAAGTTTTTTCACTGAATTTCATAGGTTTTTAGTAGCGCAACTTAACCATAACGTCCCTTTAACAACGTTTTTTTTACTGAATTTCGTAGCTTTTTAGTAGCGCAACTTAACCATAACGTCCCTTTAACAAAGTTTTTTCACTGAATTTCATAGGTTTTTAGTAGCACAACTTAACCATAATATCCCTGACTTCATATACATGTAACATAGAACATACTAACCCCCTCGTAGTGATTTTCATGTCCGAGGACTACCGCCATGTCCGCGGACATATCGAAAATCTGAGCATGGTGAATGTAAATTTAAAAATTGTGCCCCATTTCCCCTTTGAAGTTGGCTCTGAGAAGAGACGTTTTTTTTTTACAGATGCTTGACAGACACCTGTTATTTTGTATTTTTTTGTTTGTTTTTTTTTCTTACTTTACTCCTAAAATCTTTACATAACCTTCTCCAAAGCAACCCTTACATTCCAAATAGAAAAGCATTTCCCGTAAAAGATAAAGAAATGCCATCTTCTTTAAAATTAACAGCATTACTGGCATCAATATTCTCATTGTTACAGAAGAACATACCAGCTCTAAGCATGAAGGCACACATGCCTCGGTTGATGACACACCTAGCAATGTTTTGCTGAGGACAAAAAACTGAACTATTGTCCCATATTGCCCTAGGTAGTAATCCAGAAAAAATTACTTTCGCATTTGGAAGGATCTTCATTACGGCTTGAACCAATCGTTCCAAATCAGCCAACAAAGTAGGGGCACTGACGTTGCCCAAATGGAAAGCACCATAGTGCAAAACTACCACATGCGGACTGTTCATCGTGGCCATATCCTCACAAACGTGTCCAATTCCCTGTACATTGCAATCAGGCACAGTGCTCCACACCACCTCCACTCCCTTCACATCAAAGTTCTTTGCAACATGCCTGCATTTAGCGTACTGCTGTAAACCATGCACAAACATATCTCCGAGCACCAACACCCTGACTTTCTCCACTTCTGCCATCTTCACCACACACAGTCTCTATCAACACAAATCCACAACCTCGACATCTGATTGGCTGATCCGTACAGTCTTCTTTCCATGTTGGATTTCCTGGAAAAACCCGGATGTAGCACGCCCTGTCCACGAACAGCCGCGGTGTCCGCGGAAGGCGTCCACTTTACTCTCTGTGCCATTCCCTCATTGCATACAGCTAAGCAATCACACAATACGAATAACGTCCTCAGAACACCCCCATTTTGTGAATTTTCGAACATTTCAGGACAATTATCATTTCATTATTCAACATATTAAAATTACAAATATTATACTTTCATCTTGTACTCTGCACACAATGCTATGTTTCTCCATTAGTAGCTCAGAATACTAGATAGAATCCCATAATACAATGCTATTTATATCAATGCATCGTTCAAAGCACTAATAACGGTATGATATTTATTGCAATATCCTTGACACTTTTTTCGCAACATTATAATAAAAATCCCTAGTACACAAATTCCATGAAAAGTACATACACATGTGATGTCATCAGTGATTTCATCAATGACATTTGCGATGTCATCTTTGATGTCCTGGGTGTTAGTCTTAGCACTGCACTGTGGTGGCGCGAGTTATTTTTCATAGCTTACCATAACTTGCTATTTTCAGGGGTCTTTCGGCTGTACGTAGAACCATAACGTCCCTTAAACAAACTTTTTTTAATATCACGCAAACAATATACAAACATGGCGTGCAAAAACCAACTTCTCACAGATGGCTTTACACAGAATGTTGCAAAGTAAGAATTTATGCTTGTTCACAGTGAAGGTCAGCTGCTTCCGGCTTTTTTCTCGGGCCCCGGAGAGGCTCACGAAGCGGACTATAAGGTTGTATTGTGTTTTGACCTTGACAGACAGAGATTGTGATGAAAGACTTCTCTTGAAGGAGTGTTGCTAAAACGTAAGAGAAGATAAGGATGAAATTTATGAAACGAAACCACTTTTATATATTATATCACTATGCGAAAGATTGTTGGCACACGCGGAGTCGTATTTTGGGACTGCACCACTCGTAGACAATGGAAATTGCAATTGTACTGTAAGTAACCCTTTAGATTATTTTATACCAAATATAATTACAATAGCGTAGCATTAAAGACCGCTCAAGTTGAACTTGTTCGTTGAAAGTGGCATAATGTTTTCTACCGCTCACTATCACCGCCAAATTGATCCCCTGTCGTTTAGAGGGCTTTGAAAAAGCCAGACGACACAGGGTGGGTTAATATAAATAATTTAACCGGTCTATAGGCGGTCAAGCGCTCTACTCGCTGTGCCACTTCACTGTAGCCTGTCAAGTGGCAAAGCGAGTACAACGCTCGCTTTGACATACGTGCACAGCTTGCTAACGCAAGTTCGAATCCCGGCAAGGCCAAACTCAGCCTTTCATCCTTCCGTGGTCGATAAATGAGCACCACACACCGTGGTTAATAATAAGCACTGCTTAGATACCTCACGGTTCTTAGCACTATATGAATGGGAAAATATTATTATTTTATTATTAACGTACTCCGTTGCACTATCTTCGATAGCAAATAGTTTCACACCCTAATAAATAAAATGATGATTTTTAATGAAGATCGGCTGGTGAGACTAATTTATGTTTTTTAAAACAGGTATGTGGCCCCATTTTGCCTATGTCACGATTTACAGACTCCAGCGGATGGGGTCTTCAACTGCCAGGTGCAGGTCCAAATATGCAACTTCATGACCCTCACCATTTTATGGGACAATCGCCAAGGACCAATATGCCCTTACGCAGTACTAGCGGCTACAAACAACATACCAACCAATAGGGTGGTCTAATGGCTCGTTTTTGGAGCAACCTTCCGATTATCAGAGCGACCATTTACTGCTTTTATCATAAACCAACAGCCTATCTACCGCAAAGGAACAACGCGTGGCTCCAAATAAACTTTTGCTGATCGACAGCAGAGACAATAGCAAATCGCTGAATATTCTCTAAACATTTCATGTTAAATAAATGTACTTTACCAAATGTACAATCCTGCTGTTTACTTTAAAACCACAGTTTCATATTCCGAATTGTGGCGCACTGAGTTGTAAGCTGATCTAACACCCTCTGTACCGTAAAGGAACATTGCGTGCCTCAACATGAACTTTTGCGAATCGACAACAAAGACAAATGCAAATTGCTGAATATTCTCTAAACATTTGATGTCAAATAAATGTACTTTACAAAATTTACAATCTTGCTGTTTGCTTTTAAATCACTGTTTCATATTCCGAATTGTGGCGCGCTGTGTTGTGACATAATATGTGTTGTCTTCCGGGTTCTGTGTAAAGTTACTTTGGACTGGAGAGGTCTGGGCGCGTTTGATGACGCACCCTGTAACGTCACGGAGAGAGGCGAGGAATATGAATGCTTTGAAAATATCAGGCTGAGGGGCGGGAGATATGATTTAGTGTCGCAAAAGCAAGTCATCCAGGTCAATAGCGCCAGTCATAGGATTATCACATAATGTCGGCGCACACCAGCCGGATTTATCGTTTCTTTAGTGGACAAAAAGTCGGTTGACGCCCATAGGAAATTGTACTATTAGCGGA